>NC_056744.1:1106179030-1106246530 GCF_019279795.1 Protopterus annectens | reverse complement strand
TAGTAGTCAATCTGGAAACTATAATAAATTGTCCTCTAACTACGTTCCATTACATAAAGAATGGGTGCTGACTATGAAAATCCAGGTAATTGTTCCTGAATGTGTGTTTTCTGTGAACTTTAGAAGAAATGGATCCAGTATCTCTTGACAAATTAATATCTAAAAAAAAACAGAATTCCATTTGTCTGCTATAACAAATTCAAGGAAACCAATACTATCATTAAGGGACTCAATAAATAAAGTTAGTTGACTTTCACTGCCTTCCCAGACAAAAAAAGATATTGTCTATGTACATCTTATACATTTTAGTCAAATGAAAACCTGGTAGGTGTATCAAAGTGTCAAGCTCCCACTCACTTAATACCAGATTTGCAAAAGCTGGGGCCATCTTAGACCCCATAGCCACTCCTCTAACTTGCCTGTATATGTCATTGTTAAAGTGGAATAAATTATTTTCTAATGACATCAGTGTATCAAGGGAGTCAATTTCCTTTCTATGAAATTTAACATATTTGTGTAGAAAATGTTTGATGTAATCCCATCCTTCCCTGTGGGGAGTATTAGTGTAGAGCACTATTACATCTAAGGTGACTAAAATGCTGTTCAGAAAAATCAAAGTTAGCTTTATGTAACAAATTCAAGAAATCCCAAGAATCCTTAATATAAGGAGTAGCCTGCACCACTGGATTTAGAACAAAATCCAAGTACTGAGAAATGTTTTCTGTCTTAGAACGTTTGTTTGAGACTATTAATTTAAAAGGAGGGTTGTTAGTGTTTTTGTGTATTTTGGGGGTGCCAAATAACATAGCTAGATTAGGATTAGGAGGAAGCATGAAGAAAAACACATCTTTAGTAATGCCTTGATCCCCCAGTAAAGATCTAAGTGTGTTGTCTATGTGTTCAAACTGATTATATACAGTTTCTATATTAACTCTCTCATAAAATTAGGGTTGGGAGGGTGGCCTAATGGTTAAGGTGTTTGTCTTGCAAGCACAAGGTACAGCGTTTGAATCTCACAAGGAATAATTGACTAGGCTTAAAATGGCTCACAAGGGCAGTTAGTTTAGTACTTATCTATGAACTTATAAAAATCATTTTTCAGTTCATTTATTTTGTTAACATACAAATTAGTATCCATAAGAACAATCGCAGTGCCTTTGTCAGCTTTCATGATTCTTAAACTTTTGTCATTAGTTAAGTCTAGTAGGGCTTTCCTTTCATAAGCTGTAAAATTAAAACATTTAACATCAGATTTTGGCAATAAGGCTTTCCTGCAATCATCCTCACAAACTCTAAGAAAAGTGTTGTGTGTCGTGTAAAGGAGGGTTGTACAGACTCTTTTTTTCTCGGAACACAAACATCTATCGAATTCCTGTGAGGTGTGACTTCCATAGTACTAGTGGAAGTTTGTGAGCTTTCCAAGTTAGAATCATTAGTCAAGGTTGATTTTCAAATTAAGTTTCCTGGCAAATAACCTTAAGCTCTAACAAAACATTAGAAATATTTGCTCAACATGCCAACTTCATGTTTTTACTGTTTGTTCGATTTGTGCATCTAACTTAATTGCAAAATTCCTAGAATTCTTCTTCTGTTATAGCACTCATTTACAGTTAGTGTATTCCATTTTAGGAGAATTTATTGGACTGTGCTATACTGTAAATATTGTAAATAACAGGTTGTCATTGGTTATGACTGAACAATTAATATTCATTATTATCTTAACTATGTTATATTCTCATGCCCCTGTAATTTGATTCACCTGATGAAGTTCTGATATATAAAAAGGACAAAAGCTCATCACACTTGAGTGGGGTCTCTTTTATATTTTTTATATTTGTTATTTGAGTCAGTTTTAAGTAGTTCCTTTGAGGGTTGTCAGAAGTCTTATTCTATATTTTTTAATTGGTTTTCCAGAGTTGTTTGGTTTAGTTTAAAAATAATATATATATATATATATATATATATATATATATATATACATTCTGTGTGTGTGTGCATTGTGTAGTCTTAGCTTCTGTATTCTGTCACATTTAAAATTATGATTAGTCAAAAAAAAAAAGAATCATCATCATCATCAGGCCCCCTTTTCCCATTTCTACATGGGGTCTGGAATTCGTGTTGACTGTCACTATCTCTATTGATCCAATGCCATGATCCTGCTTTTTTCAACACTCATGCCTGACTGATCTTCTTTCACACTATCCATCCACCTCTTTGCTAGACATCCTCATTTCTTCTTACCTTTTTCCTGTCTGTCCCAAATCTTCTTCACCAGATTGTCTTCTACTTTTCTGTCTGTGTCCAAACAACCATAATCTGTTCTCTTTGATGTTTTCTGCAATTGGAGCTACTTTGGCTTCTGCTCTTATGTCCTCATTTCTTTGTCTGCCCCACAGAGTGCATCCTACCACCATTCTCAGGCTCCTCATCTTCATTTCCATCACCTCTAGCTTCTTTATCTGCTCTGCTTTTACTGCCCAGGTTTCTGTACCATACTGTGTTACTGCTTGCAACACTTTCTTGTACACCTTACTTTTCAGCTTCTTTGGCATTCTGCTGTCATATATTACACCTGACACTCTATGCCAGTTGGCTGCAGCCCCTCTAATTCTAGCTTTGACCTCTTCATTCAGACTTCCCTTCTCTTCAACCACCCCTCCCAGATACTGGAAGCTATTTACCTCTTCCACCATCTTCTCTTCTATCTCAGTTCTTAGCTTCTTCTGGTTTCAATTAGCAGTTTCTTACCTGTGCTTAGTTTCATTCCATGTGCCTTCAGTTTTGCATTCCATTGCTCTACACTTTGCTGGAGTTCTTGCGGAGAGTCTGCCTGTAATGCCACACCATCTGCATACAGCAACTTTGTTGATCTGTCCCGCCAATCTGTTTGCTAATGTAGTCCATCACAAGTATGAATAGCAGTGGGCTTAGAGCTGAACTCTGGTGAATGCCCACTCCCACTGAGAACCCCTCTGTGCGGCCATACAGTGTTCATACTTGAGTCATTGGGTCATTGTACATAGCCTGCTCTAATTCTACCAATGTTTCTGGGACTTTGAACCACTGCAGTACTGCCCAGATAGCTTTTTTGGGACCTTGTCATATGCTTTCTCCAATTCTAGGAGTGCCCTGTTGGACACTTTCCTCATCTCTAGCTTCTTCTCACCTATCTGTCTCACTGCAAACACTGGGTCGGAACCTGGACTTGAATCCATAATCCTGACATTGCACTTTGACAGTAGGAAACATATTCATTATATGTAGCTTGAAACTAAACAACTGGGGCATAGATCAATATTCTTTTGGTCAGAAATTATGTAAATCACTTCTACTGCATGTCTTTTTAAGTTTTCCTTTTTTTTCTGCTGGACTAAGTTTAGTCTTTTTAAGGTTTATTTCAGATATTGGATTAAGGGCTGGGGAATATTTTTTTTACTTTTTATTCTGTTAGAATCAATAGATATTTTGCTATTAAAAGTACACTTGCACCTGCATCCAGTTTAGCTTTTGTTGCATTCCATAGGGAATGTGATTCTAGTTTAAATAATTTACAAAAAAACAACCCTCACAAATGGTCTGTGGTTAACTCATTTATGAATTAGATAAGTTTGCATTGCATCTAAAATAAACTGTTTAATACTGTGATCTATAAATATTACACAGGCAGCCTGTCAACATTTTGTGAACTTGGTGTGAGGAACCATAGCTACTTGCAAAATTACCACATCATGATCTGGTAAAAGACTAGGCTATAACCACAATGTTAAACAGGCAATTTCCAGTAGCGCTTCCTTGGAAACAAGGACATAATCTAGTCTGTTGTCATCTCTAGTTACTCAAGCCACAGACATAAAACCTGATTCATTCAAACTAAAAATCCTCCATGGGTCTACCAAACAAAGCTCAGTTAAATGGCATTGGATAGTGATTTTTGGCTTAGAGCTGAGTTTCCACACATGGGGCCAGATTCAGGAAGCCTCCGTGTAAGAGTTATAACTCTTACACGGAGGCTGCAGTTAAACGGTGTGATGTCAGCATGTCATGCATATGCATGAGGTGCATGAGGCATGCTGAATCACACTAGTAACTCTTACACGGTCCGTGTAAGAGAGTAGGCGTGTCTGTAGGCTAAGCCCTGCAAGCGGACACGCCCTGGAAGACTAGAATGGCTGAAAGTAAACAGCCACGAGAGAGGCCATGGAAATGTGAATAAACACACTACACAACACATGCCCTGACAGACCATCAGTGTATAAAGTGAAGAGATGTTATAAAATTAAATTAAAACC
This sequence comes from Protopterus annectens, assembly GCF_019279795.1. NCBI lineage: Eukaryota > Metazoa > Chordata > Ceratodontiformes > Protopteridae > Protopterus > Protopterus annectens. Next base: position 1,106,242,241 of record NC_056744.1, on the reverse strand, counting down.
TTTTTTTTTAAACCCCGTAAATGTTTGCTACTGTGTGCGCTCGTGTGCGCGGGTGTGCTACTAGCGCAATTGCAGTTAGCAGTCAGTGGAAAAGGATATAAAAACTAAATATGCAAAGTAAGCCAAGAAGTAATAGCTTAGCGGTAGAGTTGCTGGCCTAAGAGTAGGCAGGCAGGGTTCGAGCCCCCACAACAACCTTTTTTTTTTTTTTTTTTTTTGTAAATAAGCACTAAAACGCCCCCTGACAGTATTGTACAAATGTAAAAGTATTCCCTTTTGTAAAATGCAATGAAATGGAGCATATACTTTGAAGTAACACGAGAATAAAAATAGTCAGAAATGTACTCTTAGCTAGGCTGCTGTGAGACAGACTGCCCGTAGCTGAGTAGTGTTTAAAAAGCTGCAAACTACGTGCCCGTTGCTAAGCACCGGTTTGACAGGCTGAAACTGTTTGCAACTAGCTGTGCTAAGCTGAACATGTGTGTCACTAGCCAATTAAGGGTTACCCTAGCGCACACCGTTTGCGTGCCGCTCCCACAAGCTAACTGCCAGTGCGCATGCGTTACCTCCGCGCAAACGAGCACAGACCTGCTTTTAAGTGCTTAAAAGTGCTTTTGGCATGTTTGATTGACAGGTCTCAACTCATATCTGTCAGGAAAATCAAAAATCAGTTGTCAAATTCGAACCCAGGATACCATGCACTAGAGTCAGGGTACTAAACCACTAAGCCATGACAGCAATACCTAGAAATGCAGAAATAGCATATATATGGGATAAAATCCAGAATGGAGCATGATAAAGCATTTTCAGTGAAGTAGATACAATTCCAAAATGGCCAATCAGAGAAATGTGCGGGAAAAGTGGCATATATAAGCCCCATAGGCGGGAATACACAGCAGAAACGATTGTAGAACAGACCTGCAGTCAGAATGAGTGGAGTAGGTGAGGGACGTTGCTTTCAAGCACAGCGTTGGGGCGTTGAGGAGTCCAGATACATGGTCTGGCTCCTTGTCCATCATCACGAGGCCCAACTCATGCAGGACCAGGTCTCATGGGGAGCGTATAGGGAAGAGGCATGGGACCAGTTGGCTTGTGATCTGACCAGTGCTACTGGCATTCCACGCACTGGTGAGCAGGTCCGTCACCACCATGTGGACCTGAAGCGACGCAAGGAAGACCAGTTGACCGAATGGATCCAGGAGGCCCGGGATATGCCCAACGCCCCACTACTGAGTAAGTTACATTTTGCTTATGTATGTAAGGATTTCAACTGGCCGATACCATGGAGATGTGTAGTCCAATATTACTTCTTTCGTATTACAGCTGCAGGTGTCCGCTCTGCGAATCGCGAGATGTATGGCCATAGGCTGGTGCGGCTGCGCCACCATGCAGGTTAGTAACCCCACCCATTACTTGTAAATAAATATTGTACTGTAGCATGTATCAGAACACTGCAGTGTATTGATTAAAAGTAATATAATGTGCAAGCAGGAATTGTAAGTCTGCAGGTATGGCTGCAACAAGTTCATCAGTATGCAAGTGTAACTGGAAATATAATTGATAGAATTAAACAGTGCTGTAATACAGATGTCCCACCATGAATTAAATATAGTGTAACCTGCAGTAGTCCCAAGAGTACAGCTTTAGAATCTGAGGTAGTCATATGTGAGATATATCCCTGTTGAAATGCTGAATCATGACAGAAGTGAGGCTGTTGGAAAGTGTTTGAATCACCACCAGTCTAACATGTGAACAAAGCCTAGAAGTACCAACCTGAACTGTGAAGTTGCAGGATGTGTGAGAGTGACAGAAAGGGTCATGTATGAATAAATAAAGTAGTAATAACCCCTGAATATAGTAGCCCCAGTGTGTTTCTACAGAACTAAATGCGTGTGGGAAGTACATCTTAATATCCCAAACTGATTTCAGTGTGTCAGAATCTGGAATGTGTAGGCCAAAGTCTGTATGGTGATCACAGTATACAATTTGCAGATAGAATGAATGATTATCTGACAGACTAAACAGCCATAGTTGTCCCCTGTCCTGTCATCAAAGTGTAGCAGGATGATGTATCTGATCAGATTAAACATAAGTAGGATAGTGATGTATTCGTAACAGGTGTAGCATGACGGTCAAATAAAGATAATTTGAAACATCAGCCTCAACTTAATTGTGTACCTATTACAAATGTAAATCAGTGTAACATATGAATGTGTCATCTCTGTCTATCTCCACCCAACCCTATAATTCCATATAACAACACCCACTAAATAATGGTATGTGAACATTTCATTAATCATGGACATTTGTCCGTTTCCAAAATATATGCATGCCTGTTTGTGCATGTGCCCTGTTCATACCTGCAAATTTGATAGCCTGTTGCCATTAATCAACCCTGCATGTTGTTTGACTGTGTATTTCTGTTCAAATAATGCATGTGATATTGATATGCCCCATGTTCAATGGTGTTAATATCTGGGTGTTTGTTTGATGGGAATACCAATGCATGCTGTTACAACTAATCTGAATGGAATAAAATGACACTAACCCAAGCTAACATAACTACTCACAAACCTAGAACGCTTGGGAAGGCAGGTCCCAGCGGACCCACCTCTCCCACCTCAGCTGGCGACTGCACCTGGCACTAGTGCCTGCGGACCCCTCCGGTGGCCCTGTGCCACCTTCGGGTGGAAGCGCTGCAGGGGTTGGGGCCCGTCCCCCCTCTGCAAGTGTGGCTGGAGGGGTTTGCCACTCACCCTCCAAGGTGTCCGGTCTGTGGTGCGAAGGGAGATCCAAGACTCTGTTCTTGGGCCCCTATGCCAGCTCGAGGCTCGTGTGGCACAGCTAATGGCCCCGGCCGTTGCCCCGCCTACACAGCCCCCAGCACAGCCCCGTCCTGGGCTGTGAAGGAACAGTGACAACTGCCTATGGGTGGGGATATCAGTTCCACTGTTGCCATCTGTGGGCTCATGCATCTCGGATATCCCAACCTCCGTCCCCGTCAATTGTGTAACCCCCCCACGTGTCATACACCGCCCCTGTATGCGTCTTGTCTGTCTTGTCTGTTAACCTACCCAACCTACCTCCCCAGCTATACCGACTTCCCTCACCTGACATACCACTCTCACCTGAAAAAAACGGCACTCTGTACCCACAAAAAAATTACGCCCTATACATAGCTGTCCATGTCGCACACATGTCTGCTTGACATTGAAACAGTTAATTACAATTGGCTCTACAACAAATATTAATGTTGTCCTGACACCTCTCTCAGGGGTGAAAGGTTTCCAATGTCTCACCAAAATACATGGAAATGCACAGACATGGGCATCTATGGGCCTTACCTACATCCCTCCTGCAAATCCCACGCTTGTTTCCCTACTGTCTTACCCTCTTTGTGACCCCTTTTTCACCACTTTCCTGTCACCCCTTTTTCTTTTCTTTCAAAGAAATTAGTGGGTGTGCTTGTGTTAGCGGAGCTCACCGTCAGTCGCAAGATGTGAGCTCCACAAACGAGCGCAGACCTGGTTTAGTGCTTAAAAGTGCCTTTATGGCACTTTGATTGACAGGTCCTGTACTCAGTTTGAAAGTTTGCAAAGAAAAATAAATTCCCACTGTCAGTCTCGAACCCAGGACCTTGGTAACATTAGTCTGTATGACCTACCACTAAGCCATGCTTGCCTTACAAGAACACAGTGCTAAAATAAATATAACATGTAATAGTAAAAATCAGTATAAAAGCAATATAGGAGATGTACTATCTGAAGCATGTCAGGCAGAGTTTTAATGGCCAAATTACTGGATTCCCATACTAGGTCAGTGTTAACAGAAACAGCCCTGCTACTTGTTAGCTTGTACATAATAAAGTAAGGTAATGTACATATATGAAGGTATGTATATCTACACATACAGATATATAAATATATCTAAATACATATGAAATATAGTTGTAGGTGTCAGTATCCATACACACTCACTACAGGAAACAGTGAACATAAATGCAGCAACCAGAATCTGCAACACAGCCTGGCTCCTGTGAGACCTACTAACCCCTTTAACTGCTTAAAGGTGCCTCCAGCACTTTGATTGATAGGCCCTATACTCAAGTGAAAAGCATAATATAAGCATACTAGTAGGCCCTACCACAAGACCATTGTAACACTAGTCTGTATGACCTACCACTAAGCCATGACTCTCATACAGGAATATAGTGCTAAATAAGTGGAACATGTAATAGTAGGAATGACGATAAAGGCAATATAGTATGTCTACAACCCAAAGCATGTCAGGCAGACGTTTATAGTCCCAATTACTGGATTCCCATACTAGTGTAGTGTTAATAGAAACAGCCCTGCTAAATGTTAGCTTGTACCCAATAATGTCAGCTAATGTACATATATGAAAGTATGTATATGTACACAGATATATATATATTTATATAGCAATACATATGACATATAGTTGTAAGTGTCAGTATGCAGACACACTCACTACAGGGAACAGGCAAGAGAAATGCAGCAACCTGAATCTACAACACAGCATGAAGCATGGGAGATGTACTAACCTTCATACTCACAGAACACTGTCAACAGCATACCAGCATGGTCCACGCCCTACAATCTGAAAGGGCAACGCCTATCTCACATACCCTTTATAGCAGTGTCCTGAAATCACAGTGAGACATGCAATCAGTACACACCTGGCTGCATGTAATTAGCAAATGCTGTCTTACAATTGGTGCAGAGGCCATCACATGGACCTATGCAGATACCTACAAAAGCATTGAGTACCCACACTACACTCATGCAAAACATTCATTGCACAAAACCTACAGAGAAAGAGTGAGAGAGACAGAGAGAGAAACAAACAAATATAACGACAGCCAGCAGCAAAGCAGCAGCAAGCAGCAAGCAGCAAACAGAAAGCAGCAAGCAGCAAGGAGCAAGCAGCAACAATCACCACTGGCACAGCAACAGCTGCCACAAACACAGGTAATGCAAAGTAGCAGGTTAATCCTGTGTATACTGTGACACCTCCAAATGTATCATAGTTCACTATCTATAGGTATGTTCATGAGATAGGTTGTGTGTACATAGTCCTGAAATATAAACATATGTAATATTGCTGTACATGTTGCCCATACTTAACACTTCCATAGCTTAGAACACAAGGCCAGTTGTGCATATGATGCAGTAGTTCCCAGGGTCAGTAGAGGTTCCTCCTCATTGGTGTGGGACCACTGTGTATGTATGGCACTGTTCAGGTACATATCCTGTAGTATGGCCAGGGATTAATATCAGTCTGTCATGTGGTGCTATGTCCTCCAGGGTGAATGTAGCACACATCCAGAGATACCATTTCGTAACAGTGATGCTATGTGTTCCGCAATGATGAAGGTGGCTCTCACCTGGACATGTGAGAGGATAGGGAGGTGACAGTCATCAGGGATAACTAATACCACATGTGTAGGAGAATGGGGGTACCTGCACCTAAACTGTCTGCAACAATGTAGCCAATATCTGTGCATTTGGTGAATGTGATGCATCTTAACACTGCTGACCACAGATGCCTTGCTGTCATGTGAATCTGCCCTGTGCTACAGTAGCCTCCTACTATTGTTATACAATATGCCTGTATCTGTACTCCACTGGACAGGATTAATAAGTGGTGTGCAGTTGTTCTGGGTTAGATATGTGTGCACAGTACATGCAGTATGTGGGATGTCTGTGGTAAGCATATGCAAAGGTGCTGGCAGTGTGTGTTGTGGCTTCCAGTGGCCCAATGGGCTGCATGGATAGCATCACTGTCATAACTACTGAATAACTGTGTAATTAAATGCATACATAGCAAGGTAGTGTACTGTGCTTGTGGTGTTGTTCGGATTTGTAAATCCAGGCTGAGTAATGTGTGCACATCACAGGGTTGGATGGCAACACACATCCAGTATGTAGGGATGAACACCCAGAATGTGTCAGACGTGTCACCTGTGCAGTAGCATCCGGCCATTACCTGTGCATCCCCCACAACATACACACATGCAACATATGGCAGAAGTACTATAGCAGTACACACATGTTCATAGGTTCACACTAGACTATTTGCCCTAGGGCATTGGTAAGCCTAGTAGAATGTGTTTGTCTTTCGCCACCCAATTACAAGTTATGCTGCTATGCCCTTGTCCGATGTTAGTATACTGTGCCTCCGTCTAACAGTGACATAGAAGTGATACCTGGGGTACAACTATGATCTACATCCAGTCATCCAGATTCCTATGGAAGAGAGTCAATGAGGGACTCTGCCTAACCTGTAGTGTGAGCTCATTACAGAGTGAAGGGAGCCTCTCGGTTAGAATATGCCCTTCAGCATGTCCATGTATGTCAGTGCTGAGGTCCAGCTCTCCTGAGCATGTGGCTGTATGGGACTCTGATTGCCTGAGGTGCAGCATGTTCATTACTGCTGGGTAGGACATGGCTGTATATGGCACGCACAGATTGCCTCTGAACAGGCAATAAGCCACTGAGTCCAGCTGGATTTACTTTACCTGGGCAGCATATGACATCTGTGTGAGCCATTGCATCCCCTTGATGAGGTACTGTTGTCCTGTACCAGTTGCTGTGGGTGTCTGGTTAGGTACATCCCAAAAGGTGCATTGTACGCAATTATAGGCTTAATGATGGATGAGTAAAGAGGCACAATGACCTCCACTGCCATACATGTGAATCCCTCATGATTAGCTGGGCTATATAACATGTCTCTCAATCCACATTGGCCATGTGGTTGACAAATGCCAGACGGCTACCGTGTTTCTTCCCCAGGTCCCCAACTACGTCTTCTGTACTCAATGGCCTAACACCTATGTTGTACTGTGCCACCAATGTGGAGGCGTGGGAATCTGCATTGAAAACTGATACTCCCCCTCCTTTGTTCAAGTGTTGGGGCTGACAAGAATGGTAACAGCTATAACCTGGTAGTACTGGTGTGCTCCTGTGAAACCTGAAACAGGTACATGTTAATGCACAGATATCGATGTCCAGAATGTCAAGTAGGGTTTTGAGTGTGTGCATCCTTAGGTCTAGACTTCTGGTGTTGAGTAGCATCACTCTTACTTCCTCATCCTTTGTGATACAAATGGATGTGGGTTTGCCTTATGAGCCTTGCCTAATACAGACACTATGGGTGTAGCAAGAGGCTCACCAAATTCCAATAGGACAGGGGCGACAGGTGCAAGCTGTCCCTAGCAAAGCATACCACCCCAAGATGCCAGGCATTGGCACACCTGTGAATGACACCAGTATGTCAGTCAATTGTTGGAAGGGATCATCGTGCCTTGATATTGTGGCATGGTTCTAGGTGAGGGTAGGATGCTACTCAAGGTCAGGGTCAACTGTCTTGGGCTACGTGCTCAGAGAGCTCTGTACTGTCTCATGTCATGTAGTCCAGGGAGGAATGTGTCAGGCCATTCACACCAGCATGGACATTGACTGAGTCAGACCTGTACTTGCCTTGGGGTTACCTGAGTGTTTGTGTTATGTGGCAGGTCATAGTGGCTGACAGGCTGCACACCGTGACCCTCACCTCGTTAAGCCTGATGAACGTGATGTTAGTGTGCCTGATGATAGAGGCACCTAGTACAGGTGTATGAGGTGTGTTGTTTACTGTTAATGGCTGTGGGTGTTCAGCACATTGGCTTTGTGTGATATGTGTTGCACATGTTCGCTCCGTGGTAGTGGTTGCATGGATGTCTGCTTAGGAGGTCTCTGCTGCATAGGCATAGCTGTGGTCCGAGCCTACAAGTATGTTCATGTGTGATCATGTGTTAGGTCCGCTGTTGTGGTAGGTCTATGTGAGACTGGAAGTGTAGTGTGTGGTCTCCTTGGCCACCTGACTGGTTATGGCAGTATTGAGTAGACAGAGCCTAGCCTCCAGTTTGGTATATGGTTGCATCACTCACATGAGTTTGAATTTGTTGTTAGGAGGAGGGGGTTGTCTGTGTACATGCATCTGTTCCAACATTGTCTCTGGAGTACCACACTCGCCAGCTGGACTGGGGAAGGAACTGACAACTGAACTCTGGACATGCTAGAATACTATTCTGAATTCTGTAATAATTAATGATTGAAAACAAGGTCCAGTGGGGAGTGAGGGTGTACTGACATTACCTACAACTGCTGACTGATATAAAAGCGTCAGTGAGCAAGTGCCAGGTAACCTAAGTGCAATGTGTCACAATTAAGTAAATGCAACAATGAGAAGCAGTCACTTGCTGTCATGTGTAACATGGAAATATGTACAGTAAGCAATGCAGATATCAGTAGTGAGTCACATACTGTTGACAAGCTGTGTACTATGTGGAAGTAGCATACCAGTGAAATAACAAGCTAACAAATAACAAGCATATAAACAAAGGTAGATCCAGGAGGCCTGGATGTAGTGGTTGCTACAGCAAACAAGGTGTAGCAATGTCAGTAAGATACAGCTCAGATATGCAGGCACTATAAACCTGAAACCAGATGTCCCCAGCTATGAATGGCAGAGTACAGCCTATTGTCACACACGAAAGTGCAGACCACAAACCTTGTTAATGTTAAATAACTGGCCTGAAGGCCAACTGCCCATACCAGAACTAATACACTTGTACACTGGGCCTCAATCAGCAGTTCCCAACTTCAATGGATGAAAGATATGTGTCCTGCCACCACAGTGCTTGCCACCAACCTCCTAATGTAAAACAACTGGTCTGAAGGCCAAGTGCTTAGTACAAATGACATAGAATGATAGCTACACTGTAATCAAGTTTTAACCAAGCAGTAATAAGTAGAAGTTAATATTCGTTGTATAGAATGTGTACCATGTATTGTTGAGATACTATGCTGATAACCTGTTTGTGTACCTTTCCAGCTTGACATGGCTCCAAAAAGGAACCCATCATATTCTGCTGCAGAGGATGACGTGATTCACCAGAGCCTGGTGTGTGACTATGCCATCCTGTTCTCACGCACCACCCAGAATCAGCAGGAGAGGTCTGCACTGTGGCAAACCTCGTTAGCAGGATAAATGATGTTGGCATGCATGATAGGACATATGAGCAGGTGAGACATCACTGCAGTGATTTGATAAGAAATGTCCGCCAGCGTGCTGCAGATATCCGCAGGCAACAGGTTGCCACAGGTGGGGGTGGCCACGCATCCCCTCACCAGACAGGAGGGGCTACTGCTAAGTGTTGTGGATCCAGCCCCAGAACAACAACAGCAACACCCATGCATCATGATGGAGGTTGGATCCACACAGCAGCAACACACTGAGCGTGCAGGTAAGATGCCATATTCATTTATTGTTATTACTTTTACATTTGTTGACCCAGATAGTCTAGCTGGATATATGTCCATTTTCAGTAGAGGTCTGTGGAGAAAAGCTCCACACATAATGTAATAAAGGCAGACAGACAAGTTGTTAATACAGACAGCCAACATGATAGAATTGTACACCAGCCTGTTAACTAAATCAACATACATGTAAGGAACTCAAACAGTTTAGAGTCATACACAATATACCGTTGGTTTAAAAGCAATCCTACCTAAAGCATAACGGTTATGCAATAAGGAAAATCCAGATACATAATAGTTAGGGCTCAGATAGAGAAGTAGAAGGAGTATGAAAGATACAATGATATGGAAGAGGCAGGAGTCAAGAAGGGAAGTGAGGAAAAAAGGAAGACAGTCAAGAGGATGTGGGAGGGATGGGAGAAGTAGGTCAGAGCATAGAAGGACATCAAGGTGAAAGAAACAGGGTAGAAGCTAGTTTCTATGCACAATGAGGGGTTAAAGGTAAAGAGAGGGTAGGGAGAGGGACGTTAGCCTGTACTCCAAGAAGAACAAAGCCAGTGGTTTGGGAAGTACAGTTTGAGGTGTCGTTTGAAGAGAGGTAAGGGTGAGATTAGAGTTAACCCCTGGTATGTACATATGACTGTTCTGTACACTGTTACCTCATGCACGCATAAGGTGTGCATGTGGTATGTATCTGTCATCATGATATATATACAGACATTATGTGCAGCTGATGTGTATAAGGGAACTAGTGTACTACTGTACTGTATCATGTGCAAACAAATGGCACACATGTGCCCACTGACATTACTCTCTTCACACTTCCAGGTCCCTCCCATCTAGCAACGAGGCAGGCCATACATGCTGGTGAGTCTTTTAACATTATCTGTAAAGCAATTTAGAAAACTAGGAAGAGTAGTGTAACTCTGTAGTAGACTTGCTGGTGACTGTGTTCACAATACCCGTAATACAGTTGTAGTAGATTGAGTAGTGTAACACGGTACTGATGTTTGTGTTTACTGTGGCGTGTGCATGTGTGCAAGCGTGCCTGTGCCCAAGTGTGCATGTGTGTTAGTGTCCATGAGTGCATGTGTCCATTTCTGAATGTGTGCATTAGTATTGAAATGCATCTCTGTCAAATATGTATGGAGACTGTAATCTGTGTTCCATGTTTTCCTCCTGTAGGTTCTGGTGCTGCTCTGGTGACCTGGAGCAGGGAACCTGAATCTTGTGCCCCAGGTACTGATGATGATGAAATGTCTGTAATGGTGCAGGAAGGTGTGTCTGGGTCCACCATTGGTCAGCCAATTGACAGTACACAGCTTTCAACCCTCACACGCGCGACAGTCATCCTGCCGTTACATCCTTTGTCACCATTGTCCCGGTGATGGACAGCCAGTCTGCAGTGGGCATAGATCAGGGTAATGTGGTACCTGTGGTACATGCATCCCCACAAGGCAGCCATGAGCAGGGGCCTCAATGGTACCACGCAGACAGTCGCCCATGGGTTCTCGTGGGCATCTGTGCATCGCCTCTGGCCGACGTGCCCAAGGAGGTATGTCAACCTCCACTATGTTTTGAACTGTCATGCAGGCACAGGCATGTATGGAAAGGTACACCAGACAGGGTCTGAGGGAGCTGAGAGAATGTCGCACAGCCATGATAGATGGCATGGCATGCGTGACGCCATGCGAATGCTATCCGTAACTTCACAGATGTCGTTGACAGACGTTGTGGGGCATAGAACAGCTGCTCCACAACCAGATGTCCATGGGCCAGGGCCATGGTGTGCGCTTTGACGTCGACGTGGCAGTATGCCAGCAACAGCACCAGCTGGCAGTGGCATGACGACAACAGGCCCACTCACCTAAGTGCGTTGTGCACCAGCCCCAGCAATGCTGGGTCTGTGCTGTCATCAAGACGCCCAGGAGACCACGTGCACGTGGCTCTGGACAGTCCCAACAGGGAACTGTGTCCAGTCAACACACCCCTGCTTCCGATGACAGTACCCAGTCTGGGTTAGTACCGATAATGCCCGTAGCAACCCTGCCAGGCACAGGTACCGTGTCGGTGCCCACAGACACTGATCTGGATGACCTGACAGGTGCAGTCTGTGGCTGTCCACAAAACCCTGTACATGGCAGCCATTATGTGGGACTGTGTGCGTGCTTACACACATGCAGAAACCTAACACCTAGGGCAAACACATACACACACACACACTGCACCAACACCGGTCCACCCTGTACTGCTGCCCTCACAAACACACATACACACACATGTCAATTGGTGTTACCAGTGGCTGGCTTGGGCATACCTAACCCACACCCTGTGCATATGATGACACTGTGCCACCTCCTGCATACTACAACATCGGTGCAGGTAAAGGTAAACACGTTGCTGATGCACAGGGTGACTACATAGATGTGTATAAGTAGTAACATGTTGGTAACTGTTCACTGTTCCAGTATAATTGTGTGTATATCCCAGCAGTCCTGCTGCAGTAACTGTATGACTGTCCTCAATTGTTATATGCACCCATACTACTTACCAAAGTGTACCAGCTGCACACCATCACATGCTAGCATTGACTATGGCAATGCGATCTTGTGCTGTTACGTAGATTCAGCTATATGTAACTGTTCTGTCACACATGCATTTATACACACCCTGCTACCCACAGACATGCACACGCCACCTGCCATTCCCATTATTTATCACCCTACATGAGTAGCTGTTGATACATGACAGGTACACATTTGAGAAGTGCACTATGTTGTTTACTACTGGCGTCCCCTTCTCTACCTGTACTCACAGGGTGCAGGCAACCTCATCGGTTGAAAGATGTAATGTGCATCAGGTACTTTAGTACCCTGATTGCCACATCAAACATGTTTCCCATATGGAAATGCACACACAGACACATCCCACATCCACACACTTGCCACATTCAGGCTTCAGAGCACTATCTAGGTATATTTGTACATGTGCGTGTTACAGTAGCATGTAACACTATACTGAGTACTGGCAGTTGTCTGTTGTCATGTTGTCTGTATAGAATAAAAGAATTGTTTGATTATCCTACTCCATTTTGTGGACATTACTTGAAGAAGTGTTACCTTACATGTGTTATTGGTACCACCACCTTCTCTTTTGTAGTTTTGTTTGTATAGGGTGCTATCAACATCACTGCTTGTGAAGGGTAATGACCACGCTGCAGTGCATAGCCCCATGTGGCAAAAGCCACATCCCACCCCATCATTGTGCACACACACTAACCCCACCAACAGTAAAACACATACTTTCCATTTGCAAGATTCAAACCCATACCTAACTGTGTTATGACAGTAGAAACAGACACATTAGCAGAGTGTGCTATTTGCAGTAGTTGGAGAAATCCCTACTAATGCTGTACTTAGAGGGTGCTGACATCATCTGTGTGTAGGAGGAGGGATGTGCACCCTGTAGTGTGTTCTCCCAGTTGTCAAAAGGCAATTAACCCTCCCAGCATAGTGCACACACATAAACCCCACTCATACTAAAACACATATATTCCTTTTGCAGTATTCAAACCCCTACCTAACGACTTTATGACACTGGAGAAAGACACATTAGCAGAACGCGCTATGCGAATTACTGGAGGACTTTACTACAGGTAATACAGTTATACAGTCCTGACATCATCAGTGTTTCAAAAGGGGAATCTGCATCCTGTACTGTACCTTCACAGTTGCTAATAGGGACATTTCCAACACACACATCGATGTGTTTGAGGTTTGCATATGTGGGGGATCCAGTACTCCAGTGTGATGAGTATATGGTTTGATTGCAAATAATGAGGGTTATACTCCAGTGGTGAGCTGTTTGCACTCATGGTTGTGATGATCAGGTTCAGTATATCTTTCCCTCTTGTGGGAAGGTTGGTTACCTGTTCCATAGCCAAAGAATGTATGATCTATGTGAACCCTAGAGCTTGGGTATTGTGGCTTGTGTAATGTTCACAGTCTATGTTTGGGTAGCTAACGTCACCCAGTTTGATGGTGTTTGCAGAGTAATCTAAACTGTCCTGTGTCAGCATGAAGGCTGTGTGGAGTCCTGAGTTTGAGAGGGTGCTGTAAGAGCTCCTCTGTGTCTCTTGCCATGTGGGCCAGGGAGGTACGCCCCAGGTTGTTTGCACCAGCATGGACAATGTCTGCCTCATAGCTGTACTTGCTGTGGAGTGACCTGTGTGCCTGTGTTATGTGGCACATGCTATCACCCGACAAGTAGCTAACTGTGACCCTCACCGTGCTCTGTCTGGAGGTGGCACGTCTGTCAACAGCTCATGTCAAGCAAGTTCACACCCCCATAAATGATGTGGAAACCTTCAAAGGCCCAAGGCCTGTTGACAATATGGACCAGACTGCAGATACCTCTATAAAGGCATTCTATGGACACATTCAGGAATGCATGGATCATGAAGCCATATATGAAAGCATGACCTAATTCTCCAAAGGCAGATGTCCTGGGTGCCGGACACCAGCCATAAAACACACTATACAATAGAAGGATGATGCCACTACATGATACAACAACCTCCCAAAATGTGAAGGCACCACTGATGAGTATTGGAAGACAACTACAGGCACCCATATGATTGTCTAAGGCCATCTTTTGAGAGGGGGGTTCCACAAGCCACTGAGGATAATCACAAGGCTGCCTGTAGTTATGTTAGTAACCTGGAGTGGTACTACCCAGATATGCTCAGAGGTAATCCAAGATGTCACACAAAATACAAAACATGCAGACATTGCCATCATCCTAGTGGGCAGGTTCAATGCTGCCTTCTCCCCCACCACAGCGAAAGGGGACATAGGTCTCATGGCACAGTGGTGCCCCCTGACATCACAGATGCTCAGGTAAGAGATGCCTTCCCAAAGCAATAAACACTGCATCAATGGGACCAGACAGTGTCCCAGGCTGTGTCCTACATGAACCATGAGAAGAGCTACACCCAGACATAACACCACTGTTCAATCCCAGCCTTAATACACGGTATGTGGCCAGAGAGTGGCATACAGCAACAGTGGTCCCTCAACATTCAGGTGGTGCCTTCACGGATCCTGGACACTACTCGACCCATATGTCTGACTAGCTTTGTCTGCAAAGCTATGGCAAGGATCATCATGAACCTCACATATCTAGATATTGTGGACCTACAGACATGTCACCATACACAGTTTGGCTTTGTCAATGGCAAATCCTGCCTCTCCAACCAGTTTGATTTCTTTGAAACAGTCACCAAGGCCACTGTCAATGGAAGGAGGTGTACACAGCCTACCTGAACCTTGCATAAGCCTTGGATACAATACCAGTTGTGCATTCTAGGAAGCTCACCAGTGTACATATTAACCCCTATGTCACTATGGGTATTGCACAGTGGCTCAAGGGCAGAACACACATGGTAGAATTGCTGGAGCCATGTCAGCCTCCAACCTGGTACAAGTGGTGTCCCACAAGGCACAGCCCTGTGAGCTGTCATCTTCATTATATATTTATCATAGGTACAGGCCAACATGGAAGTACTGTGGCACAGCAAGTCGCAGGTGACTGCAAACCGGACACCATAATCAACTCACCAGCTAACACACGCACCCTCCAAAAGGGACTCTTGGAAACATACCACTTGTGCCACAGCCATGGCCTCAATGTGAATGACAGAAAGCGTATAGTCATCCCTTTGTCGACACAGAGTGACCACAACGCACCACATATGTGTTAATCCATTAAGTGCAGATGAAGGAATTATGGACCTTGGGGTACACAGGTTGATAGCATTCTACCATTTGACAACAACATGGACAAAGTGGTTAGGTAAGCATGTTATATGGGCCACATCATCATGGGATCCACATGTAGATCAGGGGACATTGTGCCCCTTTACTCATCCCTCATCATGCCCATAATTGACTAAGATGAACCTCTCGGCATGCACCTTACCAGACACCTGCAGCAACTGGAGATACCACATATGTACCTCGACAAGGGGATCAAAGGGCTCAAACAGATGCCACATACTGACTGGTTAAAGAGCAGCAGCTCTACTCAGTGACATACTGCCTCTTCATAGGCAATCTGTGCATGACATAGAAGGCCAGGTCATACCCTCAGTTAATGGCCATGCTGCATCTCAGAATATCCAGATCCCACCAGGATACACACTGGAAATACTTGAACCTCAGGAGTGATATACACAGGACATGCTGGAGGCACATTCACAACTCAGAGGCTCCCTTCATTCCGAATATTATCCCAATAGAGGTTAGGCAGACTGACTCAGTGACTATCTTCAAGAGTGATATTAATGACAGGATGCTTGACATTGTAGGGTTACCCTGGTATCACTTATGTGTCACTGTGAGACAGAGGCACAGCATACTAACCTTGAAAAGGGCATAGCAAGACAGATTCACAATGCATGTTGAAAGGCAATTAACACACATTCTGGCTAGGTGGATACATGCCCTGGGCAGACATCCCTGTAGGAACCTAAGGACCTATGTATCTTTATCACCATTGTCCCTATGTGCTGTTAATCACCAAAGTAATCTCAATGCTATGGTAGCATTGCAAAGGTCAGTTGTCAGTCACCTCTATGGTACAGTTGTGGAATATTGTGTCGTAGTAATGTCACAGCTGCCACATGTACACAGTCAACCCTATCCCCTACCCATGGATGTACATCACATGTATGAGATGGAAACACATGGAAAACTGTGGACTAAGCACTCTGAACCCAGTACTGGCATAACCTGTCTGGTGGCATGAAATACTACAGTGACAGCAATACCAATCTGATGTGGACCTACACTGACAGCAATACAAGCATGGAAACACAACAGGTCAGTTGTGAAGCCTAAGGATAGCATCCTGCATGACTGGCAGACATCTCTGCAGCTGGCACACAGGCATACATTAGGCCTGCACACAGTTAAGCATAACACATAGCACACGGGAATCCTTGGTGTGTCAAACAAGCACAGTCTGTACAGCTATACAACACTACTGCCACAGTTGTGTTAGGTACTTTTATTGTCCAGTACAGTGAGACAATGCTCACCAGGCTGGAAAAAAGGTGTAGGTCACAGTGATATGCTCTACATGGGGCACTATGGTTCACCACATAACACAAACATAGTTAAGTCAGTCAGATGCATGGACACATATGACTCAGTCATTGTCCATGCCACCACAGCTGATGTGGGATGTCCTCACTGGGATACATGATAGGGAACATGGAAGGATCACTGAGCAAGTGACACAGGCTGGTAGACCCTGACCTTGGTTGGCATCAGACCCTCACCAGGGATTCTTGACAAATTACTGAATGCTAATGACTTAGTGTAGCTACAAAACCCTAGCTGAATGGTTCTTAGCATGCAGTCACTGCATTGCTATGGAATACTGTCTTACCACTCCTGGCACAACAGGTGAAAACATGCAGCTCCTGTACATCAACAACATGTATGACTATATGCCCTGTGACCAGGTGTGCATCCCTCACTACTAGGGCTGATAGCATCTGGCCATCTCATACTGTATGTACACATCCCACATGCTGCACCTGCACAGAAGACCAGGGTTTTTTTCCCAAAATGTTTTTGTTCCCCTTTTTTGGGCAAAAAAAACCAAAAATTTGTATTAAAACAATTTTTTGGGGGAAAAAAAAGGGCTTTCCAAAACAAAATGGTTAAAACCCCTTTTAATTTTTGAAAGGGGTCCCCCCGGGGGGGGGGTTTTTTAAAAATTATTTTGTGTATTTTTTGGTAAAAAAAACCCACATTACACCCCCTTTTTTTTTGGGTGTGCCAAAATTTTTGGGGGGCCCCCATTAAAATTTTTTTTTTTTTGGTTTAAATCCAATTTTTTCCTTTGAAATTTATTGGGTTTTTAAAAAGGGGGGACAACCCCCCAAAAAACCAACTTTTTTGGGAAAAATTCTTTTTTGGGGGGGGGTTTGGAAAAAAACCCCCAAACAACCGTGGAAAAAAGGGGGGGCCCCTTTTTTTTAATTCAAAAAGGCCAAATTTACATACCCTTTGGCGGGGGAAAACCTTTTTTCAATTTCAGAGTTTTTAAAGGAAAGTTTTGGGAATGTCCCCAAAATCCTTTTTTGGTTTGTGTTTTTCCCCCAATTTTTTTGGGCCAAAAGGGTTTTTTGTTTTTCCCTTTAAAATTTTAACCCCAACCTTACCCCCCTTTTTCCCCCACCACCCCCTTTTTTTGGGAAAACCCTTTGGGCCTTGGAATTCAAAACCCCTACCCCTTAAACTATGTTAAAAATGACCAAAAAAAAAACAAAAAAAATAATAAAAAAAAAAAAAAAAAAAAAAAAAAAAAAAAAAAAAAAAAAAGGGGGGGGGGGGGGGGGGGGGGGGGGGGGGGGGGGGGGGGGGGGGAGATTGGGGCTTTTTAAGCCAGCGGGTAATTGCAACGGGAGTCCTTCCCCCATTTTTGTCTGACTTCCCAAAAGTGGGAAAGGGAGGACTTTGGTGTGTTTCAGTGCCAAAAGGGTTCATCACACTACCTTCAAAACTCCATCGGGCTGGTCCACCTCCTAAGTAAATGACAACATTGCAGACTATTCGGAAAACAAGGGTCCCCAATCCCTATAGGGGCAACCCTCAAGAAGAGGGGTTATCATCCTGGGGACCCGGGTTGCAGGGCTTCTAACCCTTCAAATGGCTGAAAACCCTACATTGATGCCGGGAGGGATTCAATCCGATTATGGGTCTTTTCCCCGTATCTTACTTACAGACCGGTGTCGGGAATGCCCATTCTGGTGTTTCACCCAACATTGACAATTGGACACCCGTTCCCCCCTAAAGGTAAAAACCCCAACAGTGTCATATGTGCCAATTGAAGCACCCCACTTATTACTCACATACCCCCGTTAGGGTGCTGTGCCTGTGGGCCTGTCCAAACAGGGAAAATACTTCCCCCAGTGGCAGATCCACCTGAACCCACTGTCATGACTTAACCTTAGCAGGGTTGTATTTTGGACTTTAGGGGGGTTTATACCCGGCTCCCATCTGTTTAAAATTCCATGTGGGCAACACCTTTGGGCTGTGTTCAAAGGATCTTGACCTTGGATAAGGTCAAGTTTAAACCCCGGGATCCCACGGGGATCTAAGGGGCATACAAATAAGGGCACAGACTTTTTCCATATGGGGTGGGTATGCCTGAATTTGTGCACTTAACCTGCCTTGGGAAAAGCCAGTATAAACCTATTCCTTGAACCTTCACCTTTTCATTATGTTCAGATGTAACTATTACAAATTTCCAAACAGGACCCAAAACAGGGTTAATTTAAAAACCTCCAGGCCCCTGGCCATTTCAAGCTAGTCGGATGTTTTGTCCATAAACACAAGGATTTTGCCTGACAATGTTTGAGATACGGGCCCTGCACCTGTGACATAACAGATACCCAGGGTAAACCTATCTCCCATCCTATTAGGACCTGTTGAACTCAAAGAGTGCTCTTGGCAACCTTACGGAGTTTATCATGGTGGGGGTTCGTTTTTGGATAATGCAGTCAGCCTTTCCCAAATTATGTCAGGGGGGGTTCACCCTCATGGCATGCCCCCCTGCCCATTTCAATGACGGTTGATTCCCTTCTGGCTTTTCACCACATTTGCACTTGGACACGGGATTTTCCACCTGGAATCAGCCCCACATTCATTGTTCCAGTTGCATACCCCTTATACTTTTTGGGGTTTTAAGGTGCATGTGCTGCATGAGGCACCCCACAGGGTTTTGGCTTTTCAATCGATGAAAGATAACCGAACCACAATGCCCTCCCTTAGCTGATGTGACAGATGGACCAGAATAAAAAACAACCCCCCCAAAGGGAAAGGCCTTCTGGGGGCCCCCCAGAAAAACGACTGTATGAAGTAACTAACGACAGGTCATCTAAAGGGAAGACACTTGACAGACTGTAAAAGTTTATCCAAAAAAACTGCAAGGTAACTTGGGGACATAAAAAAAAAGACAATGAAAAACTACATGTTTTTTCCCCAGATGTAAAACCCCTTTTAACCCTCATACTCGATTTGGTACCAAAACAACATTTTCCATGACCTACGATTTGGCCATTCAAGTTTGGGGGTTTTCCCTCCCCCCCAAAAAAGAAGTAGTTATACTGCTGTTGAAATACTGTCTTTTGGTTCCTGTGAAAACATGAAAGAAATCCACTCCATACCTGGTTCCGTTGAGGGAAACCCCAAAGGGCTGGACCCTTTTAAAAACTGTATTTAAACCTTGTCTTGTGTATGTACCTGAAAGTGGGTTGGCAAATGGTCCCACTCCACAAGGGATGTACAGCCATGGAAATACCACCAAAAAGTTTAACAGTTGTCTGAAAAATTGGGAGGTCTTTGGACTTTACACGACCATTACACCCAGGCCCCTTTTTCCCCAATTTCAGCTTTGAAGGGCAGACCTGCCTTTACCTAGTTGACTACATGAAACTTAAGGGGGCCCAAGGGCTCGTCCCCAGCCTACCTGATTGGCAAGGTTACAAAAACCCAACTACATCTCCAAGAACAGCTGACAAAAATGGCATATTCGCAGGAAGGGTTTAAAAATGGCTAAAAACAAACCCCATAAAGTAACACATCCCTTTCAGTTAGCACAGGTGGTGCCCCGGATTGCCCGGGACCCCAATTATTTTTTTAAGATTGGAAAACATGGGGGTTGGTTTTACAAAGTTTCAGTGATGAACCTAGGCACCATAGTGAAACATCACCCCAAAAAATACACAGAATGACCGCGGATGCTGGTGCCAGAACTGGCCTAAACTGAATAACTATGTGTATTACCCCTTTGGGAGGAAAAAAGTCCCACAAAAAACAAGAAGCCCCACGACCAGCAACAAACAGACACCTGGGGCAAAGATAGGAATCTTTTGAACCCTTTCCAAATTTGGAAGACTTTCACTTCCCCACCTTTCAGGAGGGTTTTCCATCAAGATCATAGGGGTCTTTGTTCCACTATCCCTCCTTATCGGGCCCCTGTTGAATAACCCCAATTGGATTACCCCCCCCCAGCAATTGCAACAGTGGAAACCCAAAGACCTACCATGGTCGGGGTTTTCCAAAAAGTCAATGTTCCAAAAGAGGTCCACTTTGTTCAGTGTAAGCAAACAGGGTTGCCTGACAACAAGCCCTGCCAACGGGATTTGGGGGAATCCCCACCAAAACCAAATCCACCAAGCCATAGCTGGGAAAACCCTCGAATAATGATAGGACATCTGGAGGGACAAGTCAAACTCAGAGGCACCCATTTGAGACCCATTCAGGACAGACCCTATGACTTTTTCAGGAGAAGGAAAACTGCTTTTTAGCGGAAGCAACAGACAAGCATGTTATTCAATTAGTGGGGGGGCAATGTGTCACTACTAAGTCAGAGGCACAATTAAACCCATTTATTAAATGGTGGCAATAGCCACATCACTATGGCTAGGCTTATACATGCACTAGGGCAGATAGCCTAGTAGTAGACTATGACACTATGAAACCCCGGGTGTATGTGTAGCTATTGTCAATCAAACAGTATGATGTGGTTTGGGGGCTTGATATCCCCCTGTATTCCAACATTGTTTTGTCTATTCCTTCTAGCATGTCTAGGATCAGTTGCTAGTGTCCTCTCCTGCTCAGCTGGTGAACCTGGGAATATTGAGGCAATGTTACACTTGCCTCTGTACACTGACAACCCTCTCCTTCTGCCAAAAAACACACATACATGTGAGAGATGCAACTATATAGCCAAAGTGGAGGCTGAGCTCTCTCAACATAGGACTAGCAAGACCAGAAAAAAGGTGAAGGTAACCACACACACATCAAAAATCCAGTCTCACATGGCACTATCACAACTTAAGATCATACACATAGACACACAGAGACACCCCGGAGGCTCTGATCGGGATTCTACCGAATGGCAGTGGCCACCACAGCAGACACTCACACAACTGCCTCCACAGGGCACAGCACATGCAACACATTGACCACAGAGTCGGGGGCCAAACAGTCACAGCCCTTAAGGCCAAAACAATGCCAGACACACTTGTCATGGTACTCCATAGTCAGACCCCTGAGCCCGCCACCAGATCGGGTAGGAGGAGGTCACAGTAAGCTGCCTATCGGCACTGGAATCCACCACATAATGCAAGCACTCAGGTCACTAACTGCAAGTACAGGTCTGACCCAGTCATTATCCATGCTGGTGTGAACGACCTGAGATGTACCTCCCTGGACTACATGGAAAGAGACATAGAGGATCCTCTGATTATGTAGGCCGGGGGTATGACCCTGACCTTCAGCAGTATCCTACCTTCACCAAGTATGATCCCAAATAAACAGAGACAAGATGATCAGCTGTTTTATTTTGCTTAGACTATGGTGTCATTCAAAGGGGTCCAATGTCTGTCTGCCTGGGAAACATGCTGGACAGGCCACGGGGATTTGCAAGGACGGCTTGCACCTGTCACCCTGGGCTTGGATTTCAGATGATGCTACCCCCCTTGTGCCTTTTATGCAAGATTCAGATTCTACACCTACCACCCTAGAACACAGTAAAGGAAGACACTAAGGGTATGCTGCTCAATGCCAGAGGTCTCAACCTCAAGCTGCACACACCCATGCCCTTCTCAGTATGTAGCACATTGATGTCTTTGTGCCTGAAACCTGGTTCACAGCTTCTGACAGCACCCCGCACTATCGGGTGTTACCTCATATCATGCATTCCGCACCAGCATCCGACAACACCAAGAAGGATGGTGGGTGTCCATATTCATCAAGGACACCCCCACCTCATTGTTGGTGGCAACACACGATGCATGGAGACCATCCAGGTGCCAGTGACCATAGGCAAGACTGCTCTGCAGTTTGTAGCATGTTACATGCCACCTCTCAAACTCAGGTACCTCCCCAGCTATCCTGCAAACACTGAAGGGGATAAATGTATCTCCAAACACCATCCTACTGGGTGATTCCAACTATCCACAAAAGACTGGGATCACTAATCATGCCACAACACTTAACACAAAGGTTCCAGAGTTCATACACTGAAATGCCATGGAACAACTGGTCCCAATCCCCCCAAGTGGGGGCAACATACTAGAACTCATCATCACGAACATGGGGTCACACTGTTCAACACCAGCAGTATACCCATCATTGGTGAGATCAGATCATGGACTACTCTCAGTGGGGGTCCACATCCCACCCACACCCCAGATGGAAAAAAACAGTGAAGACCTTCTCAAATGCCGACTTCACATTTCTAAGGACTGGTGTGGTCTCTTTCAAGGCCCCAAACCAGTGGACACCATTACCCAAGCCACTGTATCACTTACAAATGCCTTCTACCAGCACCTCCAGGACTGCATGGATCAGGCAATCCCAAACAAAACAAAGACTCTTGTACCACAGGCAAGCATCCAGTCTGGTGGACCCCAGCCATAAACAAGCTCTACAACACAAGGAAGGAGCTACTACAAGATAGAGCATAATCCGAGGAGGAAGACACCCTGCTCATTGTGTGTAAAACACTGGGTTCCCCCATACAATCATCTGAGGCAAGTTTTGAGAGTAAACCCACTCAGGACTCAAAGGGGCAATCATGAGGCCTTTTTTATTTTTAAACCTGGGAGGAACTCCCAGATATGCTCAGAATTAGTTCAAGATGTGATATCACTGCACCTACAGACATTGCCCAAAATACTGGCTGACAGGTTCATGCAGATTCCCCCCCCCCAACTGGAGGGGATCTACACCAAGGGTTGTAGCCCCCAAACATCTCCCAAAGCTGGGGTGGCAACTGCTCTATGCAAGGCAGAAAACACTTTATTCATGCGACCAGATGCTGTCCCCAGTTGTTTGCTCCATGAACTCAATGAGTAATTACACCCGCAGTTAGGGGGAATCTTAGCCTCACCTCAGGATATGTCCCAAGGAGTGGACGGGAATGGTGGACCCACTTCACAAAGGAGGTGCCTCCACCAACCCCAGAAACTACCATCCCATCAGCTTGACAAGCCTCCGTTCTGCTAAGCCAGAGAGGATCATAATGGGAATTATAAATGAAGACAGGGGGACTTGGTAGACATTGATACAAATCCAGTTTATTGTCAAGGGCAGATCATGCCCTTTTAAACTTGGTTGACTTTTTCAAAACAGTCACCCAGGCCATTGATGTGGGCAAGGCAGTCCACACAGCCACCTTGACCCGGCAAAGGCCGGACACAATGCCCCACTCAGGTATTATTGAAAAACATCACCAGCGACCAGAACCCATACATCACAGCATGGGTTGCAAACCAGCCAAGGGACGGAACACAGGGTCAAAGTTGCTGTTACGTCACACTCCATGCCGTAGGTCCCACAGAGCTCAGTCCTGGGCCCACATTTGTTCAGCATCTACTTTTCAGAAGTACGAAAGCAAACAGGAGGATTATGGCTGACAAAGTTTGACGATGACTGCAAACTGGGAAGCATAGTTGGAAACCCATCTGACACAGACATCCTTCAGAAGGGTCTCATAGACACGGATAACTGCGCCACAGCCATGACCATACATTAAACACTAAACAATGCATACAGCCATACCCTTCAGGTTGAACAAGGTTACCACTACTCCCCATCTAGGTGGCAACTCTAAGCACAGAGTGAGTTATCAGGGACCCGGGCACCGAGACTGACAGTAACCTTTGTTTGACACTACACGTTGTGGTAGTTTGGAAGGCTTGCCATTGGCCACCCATCATGCAGGATTCACATCTAGATCAAGGGAGTGTCATTGTTCTGCATCATCACTCATCAGACCAATGATTGCATACAATGCCCCATCTGTGAATGGTCTGACCCAACACCCATGGCGCAATTAGATGGGCCCACAAATTCCCTCAACAGGAGGCAGAAAAAGGGTCTCAAACATATTTCTTATGCTGCCCCGACCGGGGGCGATTCCAGCTGTACCAGTCACTCACCGGCCTGCTCAGAGGTGACCCAGCCTGACATACAAGGCTATGTCCAACCCAGAATTATTGAACATACCACCCCAAGACCCCACATCCATCAGAACTACAATGGCAGAGACCCAAACCCAACACAGATATTAATAGATGCTGGAGGGACAGATTCATCACCCAGAGAGTCCCTATGCTGTGGAAACAACATTCTGGTACATGTGAGGTTGAGCACCTCACTGGCTTCGCTTCAAGTGAGATCTTGACCATCGGATGGGAGATTGCAGGTATACCCCAGGGACAACTCTCAAAGTATCACTGCTTGACAGAGGCACACAAAATAATGGGCATATTATCCATCAATCTCTTGAAGGTGGCAGAAGCCATTAAAACTCTGGGCTAGGGCTTATTAATGCCCAGGGCAGCTAGCCTAGTATGAACCTATGAACCCATGACATAGGGTTCGGGGCAGTCTTGCTATTAGACAGTGGTCTGCAGCAAGCTATATAGTAGTAGTGAGTTTTAGCCATTGGTTTTGACCATGCATATTCCATGTTGCTTCTGTTGTGGTACAAACATGGTGCGTGGTTATCCATGTTATTTATTGCTAGTCACCCTCATTTTGTATCTTGTTCCATGCTTTTGCACATGTACATCACTGTATGACGTGGGTGACTCAGTAGTGTCAGGGTGCTGATGTGGCTTGGACCCTGTTTTCTATTACAGCACTGGATATCTACATTCTCTATACTGTGTGTGTAAGCTTACACTGCAATATCTTGATGTTTATACTTGGCATTGGGCAGCATTACATCTAGGTTCCTTATCCTTGTGGTACCCATGAGGTGGGTTTGTGTTTTGTGGTTTATGATTCTGAGGGTGGATGTTAGTCCTCAGGTGTGCCGTGGTACATGATATTATATTACTTAACACATGCATTCATGCTCAGGTGGTGCTGCAGGGCCACTGCCATGATACATACTACACTCCTGTACATGTTTGGCAGCAGGTTGTGGCCATGTTAGGTACCCTGTTACTGTATGAGTGAGTCAGGAGCGGTATCAGTCCCAGTGTTCCTACTGACCGCCGTATGTGCTATGCATGCCTCTTTGCCAAGGCCAGGGCATACTGGGCACGCCTCCTTCTGCCTACTGGACAAGGTCAGGTTGTTCCTCCTCCGAGTCACCCCCCGCCTGTGGTGGCCTTGGCAATGGTGGGGATGTTTATTCAGCCCTGTGCTGGTCCTGCTGCAGTTATTTCGCAGGATCATATTATGTAGCATAGCACATATCATGATCATTTGGGTACATGTAGTTGGTGTACTGCAAGGTCTAACCAGATGTGGGTCCAGACACCGAACCGGTGACTGAGCCCAAACACACGCCTCTATGATATTACGTGTTTGTGCAGTCATTATACATGCTCCTGTTCAGGTGTGTGTATTTCGATGTGGGTGTCATCACGGCCTGCGTATAACCCGCATCCCACCAGGTGTCCGTGGGAAGTCCCCATTGGCAAATGATTGGCACAGCTAAGGCCAGATGCCAGATATGGAATCCGGGTAGCTCCCAGGCAGCCAGCACACACATTCATTATTACGCCCTGGGCATCACACACCCACCTGGCAGTTGATGGAGGGGTATCCCTATGTGTTAATGTAGGCTCTACCCCACTCTCCTGCTGGTGCTTTGATGCGAGCAATGCAGTCTATAGCACCCAGCTACCTCAGGTATTCCGCTATTTGCTGGAAGAGACGATATTGCTGGCCAATACCGGCATTGGGGAAACAGGCACATGATCACCGACATGTGCTGACATGGCATCCAGGAACTGGTGTAGTACCCTGGTATGGATGCCTGTGATATCCCCCATCATATCGCCAGTTGGTCTCTGGAAGGTACCTATGTTAGTATCCTTATAGGCCAACACATACCTTGGTTTCCTACTCTGGGATGGGTCTCTGTTGGTTCTGTGTGTGAGGCGGGCCTGCACAGCTCAACAATCTGCTGCAGGAGCTCTCTGTCCACTCTATAGCGCCTACTATCTCCAGCTCATGTAACCCATAGGTGACCCTGGGCCTGTATACTCTTCTCTTCCTCACTCTGGTTGTCTGTCACATCTGCATTGTCACACTTCTCAGCACCGCCCAGCCTGATTATAATAGCTATGGCAGCCCCTAGCATTTCTGCTCTGAGTTCAGCTTTTTTCAGTTTTCAATTCTGATAGCTAGTTTCTGCAGTATGTGTTGTGAGAAACAGCCTGCACTGCTCTTGCGGTGTTTAAGTATGCTGGGTTGGGCTTCTAAATTGCCTTCCGTGTAATTGCTCGTTTAATTGTTTCCACCAATTAACTCCAGTAGCATCTTTCTGCGTTTCGGATTTTAGTTGTTTCCTGTTTCCTTTCTGTTTCCCGAGGGGAGCAATGTGCACACCAGCTTAAACACGCCACAGTCACTTAAACACGTGCACACATCCCTCACACGGGTGTTATACGCCGCTGACACATCCTTACACGGTGTGAACTAGGCTGATTCGGCTAAAACGCTGCAGCATTCGCCTTCCACATCGCAGACTTCGCCAAGAAACTGGTTAGAACGGTTTGCAACACGCCTCCCACATGTTGAACTCCAAATGACACGTACAGCACATCGCCACAAGATGCACGTATTTCAAGAAACTTTGAGTGCGTAGGGATAGCATATACCCCAATTTCTTGACTTTCCTAGTGTTCTGTTGGGACACACCTCCCTCCCTGATGTCTGTATGTCATCTGTTACCTTACATTGCCCTCCATCCGGTACATTTATTGCCATCATTCCCCCCATGATGTCACCTACCACTCTTCTGTTTCTCCCTCTGCCTCTAACTCTTACACTACTCAGACAGTGTTTGCCATCATGTGACAGTGTGATTCAGTATTGTAACCCTCATTTACATAGGGATTGTTTAGTAATGACTAGTTACATGTCTTACACGGAGCTTCCCCTTGACAACCACTAAACGGAGGCCATATTGTTTTTGGTCTGCAAGTCCTCCATTGACATTCACAATGTAATACATAAATCCCACAATTGTGGGCTTATAAGCTTCGGTTTTCAAGTTTTCAGGTAGCGCATCTCGCTTATGCCGGTAAAAGGCTGCAGTTAAACCCACAACTCGTGAAAAAAAAAAGTTATATAACTTATTTTTGCAATAGTTATGCCAATGGCCACATATTTGGCCATTGGCATGCTTAATGCAACATATGCACTTTATTTGAGCCGACATAGTCTGCGATTTTGCAGAAATGTACCAATTGTCAGCTGAGTACATTTCGCAGCTAACATCGCCTGTTAACGGACTGGTTTCTCGTCAGGATCGCCTCAGATACCCCATTTGCATATCTTGAGCTGCAAATGAGGTATTGAGCATTTCCACGCCTCAGTCCGCAAGAGACGTTAGCTGTCTCATACCGGAGATTTGGGCTGTTCCTGAATCAGGAGGTTTACGTTTACACTACCTTGAACCCGTAAGCCTTCCTGAATCTGGCCGATGATGTAAACATGTCTAAGACTCAATCTAGTACTACAGCTCATCTCAAATATTATGGGAACCTTAGTTTGTAGAAAAACAAGAGACCATTAAAGAAAGAAACAAAAGACACTGTTCTTTATAAATTCGGGCTGCATATATTAAGAAAACAATAAAAAACACACACTAAATGAAAACAGACAAAAGAAACCAAAAATAAATAAAGTTTAGTGCTTTCATTCCTTTAATAGAACTTTTTTATAACTCACTAATGTGCTAACATGCAAAAAAAGTACAACTGATATAACTTTTAAAAATCCCATGGTCAGTGTCACGATCAATGTTACAAAATCATTAGGCATATTTAAAGCGATAGAGTACTAAATGTGTGTTACAACAATTCATAAATACATCCCAAATGGAAAGCATTTTAAAAATGCAACAAAAAATCAATAAATATACATTTGAAACTTGTATTCATGATGTTTTATATATATATATATATATATATATATATATATATATATATGGCTATACAGAGTTTATAAAGATATATATATATATATATATATATATATATATATATATATATATATATATATGGGTCTACTTCTGTTACTGAAACAACATTTTTTTGAAAAACAGAAAGCAAGACCCACTTTAGCGGGAACACGAGTTTACCGAAGCACAGTATAGTGGGGATAAGGAGGCAATATTGATAGCAATATCTCCACAGTCAGTAGTAGGTACGCTGATTTACTCCACGGTTGGTGTGGTTTGTCACGAGGGTGTAAAGCCTGATGGCCAAACAAAATGCCAACCGCGAGAAATCCAGCATTACCCACACCCAGAAGTGGGTTATTGTTATTATATAACGACATTATTTAAGAAAAAGTCAATTACTTTTCTTAAATAATGGCATTGTATAATGCCTCCTTGTTGCCCCTTCTGCAGCTGTCTGGTATTCTACAGGCACCAAGTTCTGATTTACTGTGCATGCACATGCCTACACAGTACATCAGAGTTGGCAAACAACAGAGGAAAAAGCTAAAGATCTCCGTTACTTTTTACAGAACTGTTTGCTATGAGCAATGGGTTTAACATATGGCGAGGAATTGTGCTTTTAAAAAAAGCAACGAGAATCTCCGTTGCTGTTTTTAAGTTGTCTACACCATGTTAAACCCATTTAACCCTAAGCTTAGACAGTGTGAAGCAAAGGAGATCTTGCATTATCCGTTGCTGTAAAAAAAGAGTTATAACAGAAAAAGTCCCGGCGACCGGACCTTTTTCCATTACTATAAATCTGATTTACAACGTGCATGCTGACGGGGTCAAAGCGATTACACGCTTTTTTGGTGAATATTAATAGGGGGTCATTGTATAATATCCTTTTACCCACTATAGTGCGATCTCAGAGTTAGCATAGATAAGTAGTGAGGTTGTGAGGGTGCAGGGGGGCTTGCCCCCCTGCAGAAATGTGTTTTTAGTTTTTTTTTTTTCCTGATTTGGTGAACTGGTGTTTGCAAAAGTGCACTTTCGTGTAAGTGCACTTTCACTAAAGTGGGTTTGGCTTTCTGTTCTTCAAAAAAATGTTTTTTTGATGAATGGAAGTAGACCTATATATATATATATATATATGTGTGTTAATAAACATTTGGTTTTGATCATTTTGTTCAGACTTGGTGTTTTCTTAGCTGCTAAACACAGCTGCCAACAAATTTCTTTCACTACTAACAAATTATCAGTATTTTCCCTCCCAAGTATTATGAGAACCTTAGTTTGTGGAAAACAAGAGACCATTAAAGAAAGAAAAAACAGAAGCTGGTCTTTATACATTTGGGTTGCATGTCTTAAGAAGATATTGAAAAACACACACTGACTGAAAACACAGACCAAAGAAACCAAAAATTAATAAAGTTTAGTGCTTTCATTCTTTTAGTAGAACATTTTTGGACCTTACTGATGTACTAATATGCAAAAAAAGTACAACTGATGTAACTTTTCAAAATCCCATGGTCAGTGTCACCATCATTAACACCACCAATAATTCCATTATAACCCCAGCTCCCACAACCAAACTGTTAGGTGTTACCATTGACTATAATTTGCTATTTGATGTTGATATTTCACAGTCCATAAAAAAGTACATAAAAAACTAGGGTGTCTCTACAGGAGTGAGCACTATCTCACAGCCGAAACCTGAGTTACCTTTGCCAGAATTACCTCAACACTACGCTATGCATCCCCAGTCCTTACTAACATTAGAAAGGCTGATATGACAAAACTAGAAACCTGTTACAGTAAGATAGCAACATTTGCTACAGGTGCTAACTATAGATCCCACCACTGCCACTCTGTCAGAAAACTTTCATAGGTTGAAATTCCCTCATTGCTAAAATACAGTCATCTCAAAATGGCCCATCATATGATAATCCAGCCTGAAAAGACTCCAGCCCTAAGGAACATACCAACAAACTAGTCCAACAAATGTATCCTTTGCTTCACTAATAAGGCACTATTAGAATAACAAAAAGCAAAAATCATGCTGGCGAATCCCTCTACTCCTGTTACGTTGCCAAAGCTTGGAATAGTCACTCAGTCCACATCAAAACCTATACTAACATTGTACAATTCAAAAAACTTCTAAACGCCCACCTATCTGCCTCATGGATATGCCCATGTACTGAACGAGGATAAAAACACCATCTAACTCAGGCCAGTCTAGGTACATTCCTTATAAAGTCACTTCTGTCTTCTAACGTACGTTTTCTAAAATCCCCTAACTCCGTCCCTGACACCTCACAACAATCCTACCAAATACGTTTGCTGCTAGTTTCCTCTTCTGTCCCTCTACATGTCCCTTAATTAACAATACCGTAGACATCCTTACAGCTGTTAGCTAACCTTGCAAAGCCTGAACTAAAATGACCAGCTCAAGAAGAACTAGCTATATAATTTCTCTTCTACTCAACAGTAACTTTAGCTACTATTCTATAATAATCCACCAATTGTAACACGTCTCTTCACAAATTGATAAGTTACTTTTAATATTGTTTCTCTTACAAAATTAATATAAAATGTTAAACTTGTCAAATTCTCTTTTGTAAAATTGTTAAGTTTGTCTAAATCTTTGTATGTCTTGGAGCTTTTCTCCCTGGGCCTCCGCTGAAAACGGACACGTTGTCCAGTCAGTCTTTCCTGGTAAACAAATGTAAAATAAAATAAAAGTGAACAAATAAATAAATAACTAAATAAATAAATAAAATCAATGATACAAAACCATTAGGCATATTTAAAGGAACAGAGTACTAAATTTATTTTTATTTTATTTTATTTTATTTATTTATTTTTAGTTTACATTTGTTAACCGGGATGGTCTGACTGGACACAGGTCCATTTTCATTGGAGGCCCGGGGAGAAGAGCTCCAGCATTAAGTAAAAGTTTAAACAAAAGTAAATACATTTCAGTGTACAGCAGTATACAATAACAAGGCAATTATATACAATAAAAGCATATAAACAATGAAAAACATAGTTATTAATTGGAAAAAATACATGAACTCATATACGGTAACTGAAACACAAGCAGGCTCCTTGAAACTCCATGCACCAAACCAGTCAAAAATGCTCATTCTTGAGGTACCACAAGAATCACAATAAAACAAAGATGAACGTTCTTTAATCGGAACAGTTAGCGTTTTCACCTCTTCGGCTTCATCAGACTGTATTTAAACCACAAAACACAGTCATTTATATATCACATACAATTAAACACAATAATTACATAATGACCTCCATTTAAAACATAATGAGCTTGATCTATAAATCAAGTATAGATACATATATAGTTTAAAGAAATAGGCACATGTGCTTTAAAAATGTATCAGAGGCACATTATGGAACCTAATATAAAAACCTAATATAAGACCTTAAAATTTAGCATCTATATAAAAACGCCTACTATTGTCTACATAGAAATGCTTACTATTTATTAATATTGTGATTTAATATAGACATTTTGTTAAAATAAATACGTTTAGTTACCCAACTGTCATAGTAATCTAGTCTCTGAAGCTTAGCTATATTTTTATTTTTGTTTTTCTTTGTCTTCAACTTCCGTTTCTTTAGCATAGTCTGTACACTGACTTTATCATTCAGACCGGGTGGGTGATCAGCTCTTAAACGTATTATCCATCTGAGTTCCATTTCTAATGTAAAATTCTCTAGATCCCCACCTCTAAGACTAGTTTGAATATGTTGAACTACACAAAAATTAAATCTGTGCATGGCACCTGCCAGTAAGCAGTGTCTAGCTAGGGCATTATGTTCCTGACCAGTCCTGATGTGATATAAATGTTCCCTTATTCGAACTCTAAATTTCAAGGTCTTGCCTATATAGAACGCATCGCATGTTTCACACTGCGCCAAATATATCACATTAACACTCTTACACGTAGTATCTGTCATAAAGAAGAATTCTTTGTGAGCATGAGGGGACTGGAATGAATGACTAGTGTTGATGTAGCCACACTGGTTACAATTATCACATGGAATAGTGTTATATGCTATTACTTTCTGTTCAGGAGTGGACCTGCAACAAAATAACCTCTTCAGGTTCTTCTTATTCTTGTATATAAATCTAGGTTCATCACCTACTAATTTCACAGTTCCCCTCATCTGCTTCTAACTACAATCCTTATCGCTTTAATCGAGTTCCAATCAGCCCACTTCACTGAAAATTCATTTGACTGAATGCTCATTTGGTTGAATTTCATTTGGTCAAAAATGAAATACAGCCCCTACCCCACTGCAGTGTGACCCTGGAGTGAGAATATTCAGTAAGGGGGGGGGTGTGGGGGACGTAGCCCTCCACGTTTTACAAATAGTTTTTACCAAACATATATATATCTATGTATTTTTAATGGATACACCTTTATAAAACAGTAATTACACTACAATTATGTGGGAGGTTACACCCTTCACACCCCCCCAATGTGAGGAGCTGTGCCTCTCACACCCCTCCTTACTTAATATTCTCACTCCAGGGTCACACTGCAGTGGGATAGGGGCTGTATTTCATTTTCGACCAAATGAAATTCGACCAAATGAGCTTTCAGTCAAATGGAGGATTTTCAGTGAAGTCAGAGCTAACCTGAAATCATTTTGGATCAGGTGTTGCAAGTCGAGATCAAATACAAAGTTTTGATCATTTTTGTTTCAGATTCTTGAATTGTCTTGTTAGCTGCTAAACCAAGCTGCCACACCAAATTTCTTTTACTACTAACAAATTATCAGTATTTACCCCCCAAAATCATAAATGTGATCAACAACAAAATAAATTTCTTAAAATGAGAACAATTTTTGTCTGTGTCTAGCTAATGCATTAGCACATAATCTTGATTTTTAACAACCAAAGCAGGTTGATAAATCCATCATGACAGTTTTCTAAGTGGAAGCTCTCACATGTACTAATAAGAAGCTTCAGTAAACCACTTTTCCAGGTGCACATGTACATCTTTTGAATGATTAAATATTTAAAATTAATGTGTTTTTATAATGACACTTAAACCTGTATTAATATATCTACATTGGCTTACAAAAAAATTACTGGGATAAGTACCATAATAGTCTAGAAGGTAATACTTTTAACAGAATAAAGTGACCATTTTAAAATATTTTTCATATTAACTGAGATCTCTTAAGTTCGGACCATAAAATTGTTGTAAGATTTTTAATTTTAGCTTAGCAGTTATTTTCCAATTTTCCAGAGCCCAGTTTGTTCTGATGTCAGTCATGTTCACTTTGAAACTGGTATCAGAAAATGCCCTTTAAAACAGTTGTCACTAGAATTTGGCATGTACATCAGAAAAAGTGGTTTATATTTAGCTGCTTTTTGTAATTTACATGGCAGAGTTTCTGTTAAGGTAAAACCACTAGAAAGCTTTCACAATGGATTTATGAACATCATGTTGACAGTTAAAAAATCAAGATTATGCTTATGCATTAAACTAGAACATGCCAAAAGTTGTTCTCATTTTTAAGAAATACGTGTTTTTTTTTTGTTATTATTGATCACATTTATGATTCTGTGCTGTGGTGAGGTAAAATTAATTTGTTAAAGGAGGTGAGTTAAGTTGTTGTTGCAGCTTCAATTATTAGCAGCTGACAAGACAACCAGTGTCTGAACAAAATGATCAACATGAAATGTTTATAAATTGTATATATTAAAATATATTTATATTCAATATCATGAATATTTGTTTCAAATGTACATTAATTCATTCTTATCTTGCATTTTATCATGGTTTCCATTTGGAATGTATTTATGAATTGTCTTTGCAGTTCACTTTCAGAACTCTGTCACTTTAAATGCGGCTCATATTTTTGTATCATTGATTGTGTCATTGGCCATGTCATTTTGAAAGAGGTCTTATATATAGTACCTTATCAAACAATGAGAAAGGCAATTGGTCTTTCATTGATCTGGAAAGGTCAAAACCCCTAAAAAGCGAAGATATGGACCATCGATTTTTTCCCCAGAGATTTTGTGTTTAAACTTTTTTTTGCTGAGCAATTTCGATTTTTTCACTGGAAAAAATCACTGTTCTGTGTCTTCACATTTTAAGGGTTTTCTGGACCTTGTCCAGATCGATGAAAGACTGTTCGCTCTTTCTTCATCGTATGATAAGGTAATATAGACCCACATTCTGGGAAAGATTATATCAACTGTACGGAAGAATGGTAATTTTGCCTGGTTTTAGAAGGGTATTTATGACATGCCAAAACTTTTGGGGATCTTTTGAGTGTCTGTTTTGGATGTCAAGGAAGTAATTTTGTTTGTCAAGTTTGGTTTGCCTTTTGGCCTGATTTTTTAGTTGTAGGTAGTTTTGTTTGGCTGAGCTAGTATTGTCCCTCTTCCAGGTCTTCCAAGCCTTGTCTCTATTTTTTAGTAGGCCTCTAGTTTACCTGATTAGCCATAGTCATAGTTTGCCTTGACTCTAATTTTTCTAATGGGTGCGATTCTGTCAATGACATTGATGAGAATATTGTTAAAGTAGTTAACGGCCTGGTCTAAGTTTAGGGTTTGCAGTGGTTTCCAGTTACTATGTTTTAGAATATTGTTAAGTTCTTGTATATTTAGTTTACAGTCATCTCTGACTTGTCTATATACTATGGGTCTGGTTATGTTGGTACGTTTCTGGAGGAGGAAAGTTGGGAGATGGTCATTAAGACCATCTAGAAGGGAGCCTGTTTGGTAGTTTTGTTTTGGGCAGTTAACTAGAGTCCAGTCTAGAATTGATTGTTTATGTTTTTTTTTGTTGACTCTAGTGGGTTCTTGGATAAGTTGGGTACAACTAATAAGACTAACATGGTTTGTGGGGTTATTAGAGGTACAGGCTAACCAGTCCATGTTTAGGTCATATAGTACGATGGTTTCTTGAGGGAGAGTATCTGTGGCCCATTGTAACTATTCTTCAATGGTGGAAGAGTTGTTCCCTGGGACAGTGTAACAGCAGAGAATTATGATAGTGTGTTACAACAATTCATAAATACATTCCAAATGGAAAGTATGTTAAAAATTGAACAAAAATTACTAAATATGCATTTAAAACTCATATTCATGATGTTAAATATTATATATATATATATATATATATATATATATATATATACTTAAATAGATACATATTATATATTTATATATATATATATATATATATATATATATATATATATATATATATATATATATATATATATATATATATATATGGGCCTACTTTTTTTGGTCGAATTTCATTTGGTCGAAAATGATTTCAATCAGCCCACTTCACTGAAAGTTCATTTGACTGTTGAATTTAATTTGGTCGAAAATGAAATACAGCTCCTACCCCACTGCAGTGTGACCCTCCACGTTTTACAAATAGTTTTTACCGAACATATATATATGTATTTTTAATGGATACACCTTTATAAAACAGTGATTACACTACAATTATGTGGGAGGCTACACCCTTCACACCCCCAAATGTGGGGAGCAGTGCCTCTCACACCCCTCCTTACTTAATATTCTCACTCCAGGGTCACACTGCAGTGGGGTAGGGGCTGTATTTCATTTTCGACCAAATGAAATTCGACCAAATGAGCTTTCAGTCAAATGAGTTTTCAGTGAAGTGGGCTAACTGAAATCATTTTCGACCAAAGGTAAGTCGGTCAAATACAGTTTTGATCATTTTGTTCAGACTTGGTGTCTTGTTAGCTGCTAAACCAAGCTGCCAACAAATTTCTTTTACTACTAACAAATTATCAGTATTTACCCCCCCAAAATCATAAATGTGATCAACAACAAAATAAATTTCTTAAAATGAGAACAATTTTTGTCATGTCTAGCTAATGCATTAGCATAATCTTGATTTTTAACAACCAAAGCATGTTGATAAATCCATCATGACAGCTTTCAAGTGGAAGCTCTCACATGTACCACAAGAAGCTCAGTAAACCACTTTTTCAGGTGCACATGTACATCTTGAATGATTAAATATTTCAAAATTAATGTGTTTTATAATGACATTTAAACCTGTATTAATATATCTACATTGCTTACAAAAAAATTACTGGGATAAGTACCATAAGGTCTAGAGGTAATACTTTTAACAGAATAAAGTGACCATTTTAAAATATTTTTCATATTGTGAGATCTCTTAAGTTCGGACCATAAAATTGTTGTAAGATTTTAATTAGCAGCAGTTATTTTCCAATTTTCAGAGGCAGTTTGTCTGATGTCAGTCATGTTCACTGAAACTGGTATCGGAAATGCCCTTTAAAACAATTGTCACTAGAATTTGCATGTACATCAGAAAAAGTGCTTTATATTTAGCTGCTTGTAGTACATGTGGAAGTTTCTGTTAAGGTAAAACCACTAGAAAGCTTTCACAATGGATTTATGAACATACGTTGACAGTTAAAAATCAAGATTATGCTTATGCATTCGCTAGACATGCCAAAAGTTGTTCTCATTTTAAGAAATACGTGCTTTTTTTTTGTTATAGATCACATTTATGATTCTGTGCTGTGGTGAGGTAAAATTAATTTGTTAAAGGTGAAAGAAGTTGTTGGCAGCTTCAATTAGCAGCTGACAAGACACCAGGTCTGAACAAAATGATCAACATGAAATGTTTATAAATTGTATATATTAAAATATATTTATATTCAATATCATGAATATTTGTTTCAAATGTACATTAATTAATTCTTATCTTGCATTTTATCATGGTTTCCATTTGGAATGTATTTATGAATTGTCTTTGCAGTTCACTTTCAGAACTCTGTCACTTTAAATGCGGCTCATATTTTTGTATCATTGATTGTGTCATTGGCCATGTCATTTTGAAAGGGTCTATATATAGTACCTTATCAAACAATGAAAAGGGCAATTGGTCTTTCATTGATCTGGAAAGGTCAAAACCCCTAAAAAGCGAAGATATGGACCATCGATTTTTTCCCCAGAGATTTTGTGTTTAAACTTTTTTTTTTTTTTTTGCTGAGCAACGATTTTTTCACTGGAAAAAAATCACTGTTCTGTGTCTTCACATTTTAAGGGTTTCGACCTTGTCAGATCGATGAAAGACTGTTCGCTCTTTTCATCGTATGATAAGGTAATATAGACCCATTCTGAAAGATTATCTCAACTGTACTTTCTGTATGTTAGCAAGTTTTGAAGAAGATCTATTAAAATAACAAAAGCGCTAAACTTTATTTATTTTTGGTTTCTGTGTTCTGTGTTCTCAGTCAGTGGGTATTTTATTAATGTTTTCTTGGTCTTCTTTTAACACTAGATCTCAGAATGTTTTTTTTTTTGTCTGTTTGAAGGCGCTGTATATATTACTTATAATTATTTTGCCAGCAGAACAGTTAACAGCTATGATTATCTGTTTTTCTCTCTCTATGTCTTTTTCATACTGGCATATAGACATTCCTAAACACCCACTAATCAAAACAAGATATTGAAGATCTCATTAGTTTGCCTGTATAAATGTCTATCCTACCCAAACCAGTGATGGTTTAGGACTAACTGTGATGCCCTAAAGTGGTAGCTAGAAACTCTTACCTGAATTCAATGAACCATGGTTAATCCTTAAAGATGATTCCTCTTCTCCAGAGGAAAAAGGCAAACAGGGGATGTTTTCTCCAAAAATCTTTATAAGTTGATGGATGATCTCTTATACAGATGTTTGTCAGTGGAG
The DNA here is from genome assembly GCF_019279795.1 of Protopterus annectens. Lineage (NCBI taxonomy): Eukaryota > Metazoa > Chordata > Ceratodontiformes > Protopteridae > Protopterus > Protopterus annectens. The sequence goes on along the minus strand of NC_056744.1, from coordinate 1,106,204,161 downwards.
ATGGAAATAAGTGGCACTTCAATGCATGACTCATCCCAGGTGGACGGAGAGGGGGTTGCCAGAAGGGCTGTCATCCATAATGCAGATTTGGATCTTTAACCTTTTCAGAAATAGTGAGAAATGCACTGGCCATGTATCACTAGAGTTTATACTACATTGAGATAATTGCATATCTGGAATGGGGTAAGGCATAAAATAAAAAATCCATCCTGCCAAAGATAATAGCTTGCCTCAGCCTGACTCTTACATTGTCTAAGTTGCCAATGCTAACCAAAGAATAGATGAAATGGATTAAAGGGTGAGGAGTTTTTCATAATTAGGGATTGGGAGGGATCACAATATTTTAATATATATTGATGTGAATAAGTCATTCACATTACATGTTGATATCAACCAGAGGCAAACTGGTATAGTAATTCTGTAAAAAGATAAAATAGTTGCTTATGATTATAATGCATTTATAGAATGCCAGAAAACGTATGCTGTTATAAAGACAAAAAAAAAATATATACATATATACATATATTTATATATATACATATATACATATATATATATATATATATATATATATATATATATATATATATATATACATGTCCTCCCCGCGGTCGAGTGGCATTCGAAAGGCATGCATGAATGGGCGTGTCTTCGTTGAAGGATGGGTGTCGAGCTGACACCTCGGCACTGCAAAAATCTACTGCCAATCATTAGCGGTCCGCTGTGTTGACCCCTAACCAGGAAAAGCCGAAAAGAAGAAGAAGATTGATGTACAGATTTATTTATATTTCCCTAACAAATAGGAATATTTTCATGTTAGCAATGAACTAGAAACCAAATAAATAAATACATTTACAATTAAATTTAAGTATTTAAAAAATGTACAAAGAATGGTCTTGTGATGCCAATGTTTCAGCAAAATGTAAGGAGATAAATGTGCCATACTTTTATTAATCAAGAGTTCAGTGACATACAAGGCTCATTGCTGAAGTCTGACAAAGTAATAGTATCTATTCAGCTTTGGAAACTAATATTGGCAAAAATGTAGGAATTATGAAATATGAAGAAAAAGGCTTCTGATTAATGCTAATATCTAGAAATCTTAGTACATACTGCATTGACTACATTACAACTATGTGTAACATTTATTGCAGTAATCAGTGCAGACAGCATAGTATTTCTTATTGAGTTCCAGGAAGTTCATGGATTAAAGTAGGAACAGGTTTGTTTCATTTTAAAGACTATGCATACTTAATCAAAGTTAGAGTTAGAAGGTACTACAAGCAAAAGCCCAGTTTATGTAGAAGAAAGCTATATTTTCAGGTCATAAAATTCTACTTCCAGAAGTTGTAATACCTGATGTTAAAAGTACACAAAAATGGAATTAAAGAGATTTTTGAAGTACTGTGAATTTCAGCATGGGACCTCTAAACTTAACTACTAATGTTTAAGTGCACAGGACTATACAGATTGTTGAGGACCTCATCAAGAAATCACAAATAATTAACTGTGACTGTTATATTGAAGTGCAGTTAGCTTTTCTGAAATATCAGAATATCTTACTACTCATATAGTATATATATTCAAATTGCAATGTAAAACTTGCTATTACTTATGTCTATGTAAATCTTTTGGATTATTATATGAAAAATTAATTGTATGTTTTTACTGTGGCGCTTTTCTCCCCAGGTCTCCACTGAAAAAGGGCTTTGTCCCAGTTGGACTAACCCAGTAAACAAATGTCAAATAAATAAATACATAAATAAATAAATAAATAAATAAATAATATATGTCTGTCTGTAGCTCAATTAGTGATAGGATATTGATTAAAATAGAATTCCTTCATCTAGATGCTGTTAATTGAAGGCAGCTTGAGTTATGTTCAGTTGAGAGTGGGACAGAAACAACCTTGATAAAAATATTTCTGTTATGGTCATTAAATAAATCATATGTCTTCACTAAAAGGAGGAGATAGAAGGAAAATACTGCAAGGTTCCTCTGAGAGGCAACCAGAATGCATTCTTCAGCAGCATATGGAATTCAGATTATTATTTGCTTATATAGGGGAAGGAAAGCAGCTGAAAAAACATTGAAACTTTCAATCAAAATGAGCACGTCTCATACTGATTGCATTGACATAGATTGTATGTTCATGATGCCTCTCTGTCAGGTTTAATCACAGAAATGTTCACTGAAAATATCCAAAGAAGTTTTCCAAGAATAACTTATAACAGGACTTGCAAAGGATATTAGAGTTCATATTTATTTAGAAAATCCTGAGAAACTGATATTCATTATTCATTACCATCAACGATTCTTAGTACACCAGCTTCAGAATCAGAAGTGCAGATGATTGAATTCCCTTTTTTGCAGTTTAGAAAGTTGCTCAGAAAATTGTATACATATGCAGGTATGTCAAAGGACTGAATAATATTACGTGTAAATGAATAATGCTAAAATGCCATTGTTATTATTTCAATAACTGATGTTAAAATATTTTGATATCAGGGTAATAGAATTTGAAAGTGTTCTTATATATGAAGCATTAACTGAATGGAAAATACTTTTGCAATATATACTTATATTTATTGTATTCTACCTTACAACATTTTGAAAAGGGAGATATAATGTATCCACATTCATCCTTAAAACATAGATTCATTTTTCCTATCAGAGTTTCTGAATCTACATAATTTGATCTATTATCTTACATATTGGGCAGACTGAAAGTAAATACTGATGAATTGGCCACATACAGTCTGCATCCACCTAATTGTCTGAGCTTTCTGACATAACACATGGAGCAAGTGTGATATACACACCATTCTGAGGTAGTCAGCATTGGGGAACTTAATAAATTCAGAAGCACTGCAGGTCAGAGTAATCTTTCTTTGGATAGAAAATGCCACTACATTGTCTTCTGAAGGGAAGTGATGATAGTACAAGCTGAGAGGACTAACAATAAGGAAAATGTATGTATTATTTATTTGACATCTGTTGATTGGGTTAGTCTGACTGAGCTATTGCCCTTTTTTGGCAGAGCCCCAGGGAGAAAAGTTCCTTAAAAATATATAAAACCAAGAAAATATCTACAGATGATATAAAAAGTACAGTGATTATAGAAAAACAATTTTTCAATATAAAATGTACAGTATTTAAGATAAAAGTTTGTAAGAATTCTAAGTTTGTACTCATTAAGTACAAGTTAGACTATCAGAAGCAGTTGAAATTGGCTATTTACAGAGTAGTTGCACTGTCACAATAAAAGAAGTTGTAAAGCAATTAAAGTTAGCAATACGTATGTGGAGAAATGTTAGTGTGTTAAGTGGAAGAGGAATAGTTTACAGTGTGTACTATACAGTAAGGCAATGTAATTACCAGTACAAGGGGGAAATATGATAGCATAAAGGTAGCTTTACCAGAGGGGCATGGGTTTGACAGATTAGGATGATAGGAGAAGAGCTTATAGGGAATAGTTTGCGAAGGGATATGAGTTGATGGAGAGATTGTGCAATGAGTTCAGATAGGATTGTAATAGTAGGTGAAGAGGAGGATCAGGTAAGTTCATGGAGGGAGTTTACAGTGGCAAGTCCAGGAGTTGGCTAGAAGGTTTTTGAGAGCTGTCTTGAATTGTGGGAATGTCAAGGGCAAATTTGTTTCAGGAGAGGGAGGGGTAATAGCTGTACAGTTTTTTTCCTAGTATGCTTTTAGGCTTGTAGATTTGCAAGAAGTTTTGGTCAGAGCTTCTGAGAGTTCTGGGAGGAGTATAGGGGGATACAAGAGTATAGATATCATGGCAGAAAGAAGGTTTATATAGAATGGAATGTATGACCTGTAGCTGTAAGAGAAGTAGTTGATGGGAAATTCTAACCATTTTACGGACTTAAGGGAGAGGCAGTGATGTGATTTTTAGGTTTCATTTGCAGCAAATCTAGCTATTCTATTGTAAGTAGTTTCTAATTTTGTTAGGAGGGTGGTCTGAAAGTTGGTGAAAATGTGTGAGGCATAAAGAAGACTAGGGAGGAGGTAGACATGTTGAGAGGGAGAGTCTAACTTTGCTGGAGAGGAATTTTCTGTTTCTGTCAAGCAATCCATGTTTTTGGTGAGTTTTCTTAATTCAATAGTGCACATGATGGTCAAATTTGGGTTGGTCATCTATAATTACTCTAAGGAGCTTGGTCTGAGTTTCTGATGTGATGGAAGTATTGTTAAGGGATGAAATATGGAAGGTAGGTTTAAGGTGAACGAGGGATTTTTGAAGAAAAAGTAAGAGTTTTGTCCTTTTTGGATTTAAGATTATCTGGTTGTTTAACAGCCAGTTTTCAACTGATGTGAAAGATTTTTGTGTTGGTGTGTTCAATTCTGAAAGGTTATCAGCTATGATGATGACTGTGAAGTCATCAGCATATTGTATGAGTGTTAACTGTGTACAAGGTATATGTAGGGGACTGGTAAAGATATTGAAAACTAGTGGACCTATGGATCCTTGAGGGACTTCCATCTTGATGGGGAGAGCATGGGATAAAGAGGAAAGCCATTTTACTGATTGCAGTCTGTTACTACGGTAACTGGAAGACCAAGAAATAGTAGAGATAGATTTAGGTCAGCTAGTTTGGCCAGCAGTAGGGAATGGGAGACTGTTTCAAATGCTTTAGAGAGGTCCAGGAATAGACAGGTTACCAGTTTGTTGTGGTCTCTCACTAGTGATATCATGTTAGTGAAGGAGATGAGGACTGTGGAGGTACTATGCTTGGAGCTGAAACCATGCTGTGTGGAGTGTAGTAGTTTGTGTTGTATAAGATAATCCATAATTTGTTTATGCACTCATTTCTCTAATATTTTGGAGAAAGAGGATAGGATTGCTATTGGCCTGTAGTTAGAAAAGTCTGTGGAATTAGCTCCTTTGTGGATGGGTTTAGTATAGAATTGTTCCAAATAGATGGCACATTAGATTCATCTATAGAGAGATTGATAAGAAGAGAGATGGGAAGGGCTAGTGAGTTAGCAGCTGACTTGAGGAAGAGTGGAGGTAGGTTGTATTGCAGAAGTGGAGTGGGATTTCGATCTGTGTAGTAAGTATTTAATATAACTGGTAGGTACTGGTTTAACAGAAAATGTGTTTTTGGGTTGAGTGGAAGAGAAGTACTTAGGAGGATTAACAGAGCCAGGGACAAAAGTCAATGTTTGCATTAGCTTGCAAATAGATTCAATAAAGTTGGTGCTTAATATGGAAGCTGTTTCTTGTGTTGTGTTTTTTGGGGAGGGGGTGGGAGTAGAGGGAGCCCCTGAATGTAGAATTTGGTTGACTGAATTCCATTATTTTTTGGGTTGGTTATGTGGGAAATTTGTGATTGGTTGTAAAAGTTTTTCTTTTTTATCATTGATGATTTGTTGTTTGGTCAGGCTGCAAAAATCTTTATAAGTTTGAAGGTGGTGAGGCGATTGTGTTTTGGACCACGTTTTCCCTGCTAAATCTCTTTTCTGTATGAGAGAGCATTTAGTCTGTGTTAGCCAGGGGGAACTGAGAGATTTGACCCTTACATTTGTTAGAGGAGTCAGGGAATTTATAATGGATAGGAATACAGACTTGAATTTTTAGTACAGCCTCATCAAGAGGCAGATGAATTAGGAATGACCAGTTTATTTCAGAGAAAGGGTTGTTGAGGGTATCAGGATGGAAGTTGGAGATTGTGCAGCATTCTATGTATTTTTGAAGTCAAATGAGGTGAGGAGAGAATCAGAGGACTTTAATTGGTGAGTGATCACTTATTGAGTTCGGTAGAGATTCAGGGTAGTGATGTTTATGTGAATTTGAAATTATGATCCATTCTATGAGAGAGCTTAAGTTGTGTTTTTGTTAGCATAAGTTGGAATAGAGATAAATTGGGAAAAGCCATGTAAATTAAGATATGTAGTAGGATGACCGGTGGGTAGTGATGTCCAATTTATATTGACATCACCAAGTAGAATAATTTCAATTGGCATATTTTTTGAGAGCCAGCATAGGATATGTTCAAATTTAGTGATGTTGCCACCTTGGGGTATGTATACTGCAACAACAGTTAGTTTATTATGAGCACTGATATTGCAGTTGGGAAACAGAAGTTCAGCAGGAGAAAAAGAAGGGGGAGGGTTAGCTAAAGGGGTAAGAGTAAGGTGGTTGGTATGAATTATAGCAACACCTCCATCTTTTTTTTCTTTTTCTGTCTAGATGCGGGATAGTATAACCTGGGTAGGAATTCATTGTCAGGGATGTGTGGTTTCAGCCATGTTTTGGTGAGTGTGATTACATCAGGGGGTGTAATAGGCCATCCAAGCATGAAATTTGCTAGCTTTGTTAAGAATGCTTTGGACATTAATAGAGTCTAAAGGAAGGTCAACACCTGCACCACACCACACCACACAGAACACATAGCCCTCCAGAACACCCACTATCACAGCTCTCACATAAAAAGACACATCACACACCCACCTTTGTGGAGTCACTCAATAGAAATTTACCCAAACAGCAGAGACCTCCAAGACAGAAACATACTCAACCACCACAACACAGTACAAACCACAGGACACATAGCTCACCTCTACAGTGTGCCACTCAAATTAAGCCTCTAAGACTAAACACCTTGCCCAATACACTAATCATAGGTGTCTCAATAGTGAGGCACACAGATGTCCCACTCACTAGGTTGAATAAGAAGAAAGTAACAGTCAGCTGTCTATCAGGTGCCAAAATCCAACACATAACACATGCACTCAGGTCACTCCACAACAAGTACAAGTATGACTCTTGCATTGTCCATGTGGGTGTGAATGATCTGAGACACACCTCCCTGGACTACATGAAAAAAGACATGGTGGAGCTCTCAGATTATATTGCCCAGGCAGGTATGACACTAGCCCTGAGCAGTATCCTACCATCACCCAGAGTGATACTACAGTGCAAGCAAAAAATAATTGACTTCAACAATTGGATAAGTTTCTAATGTCATTCTAAGGAGATCCAGTATCTGTCTGCTTGGGATGACATGACTGACAGACCTTGATGCTTTTCCAGAGATGACCTGCATCTGTCACCCCTAGGTTTCCAGGTACTGGCTAAGGCTGTTGCCATCCCTATAGTGCCTTTTTTAGGCGGTGTTCCAAAGACCAAATTACCACTGTAACAGCTATAAATAAATGCAATCTGAGGGTAATGCTGCTCAATAATAGAAGTCTAAATCTCAAGATGCACTCGCTCGAAGTACTCCTTAAAATGGAGAACATTCACATTTGTGCTGTAATGGAGACCTGGTTTAAAGCAGCAGAAAGCACCCCTGCACTAACAGACTGTTACTCATTCCAGACCTTTTGGCCCTGAAACATGGACAGAAGTTCCAAAGGCAGTGGTGTCTCCATATTCATAAAGGATATTCATATCTCCAGACAAGTAGCCCGGCATAATATATCTGAGATACTTCAGGTACAACTAACATTGAGTAAGACTGCAATCCGGGTCATAGCTTGCTATAGGTCCCCAACCATGTCCCTAGCCTCTCACTCCACATTCTTAAGCACCATGGAATCTATCAAGGTCCAACCCAACACTCTCATACTAGGAGACTTCAACTATCCCTCCATCAAATGGGAAAACTACTCAAGCACTAATGCAGTGGCCCAACACTTCCTGAAATTCATGAATTCCACTGCCCTGGACTAGATCATTCTTACCCCCACTAGAGGAAGCAACATTCTTGACCTGATAATTACCAACATGGGCAACTGTTGTTCCACACCAACAGTCAGTTCCTCTCTGGTTAGATCCGACCACAACTAATCAGCATGGAAATCCACATCTCACCCACAACCCCCGTAAAGGTATCCACCATGAAAAACTTCTCCAAAACTGACTTTGGACTCCTAAAAACAGAGGTGGCTAACCCTTGCCAAACAAAAATAGATGCATGACTGCCTAATCATACACCAATGCACATTATGAACATGCACATAAATGCATGGAATTAGCCATAACCAACAGAACCAAGACACTCTCCTCCAAAAAAGGAAGTCAGTCTGGTGGTCCCCTGCCATTAATAAACTCTACAACAGAGGGAAGAAACTGTTGCAGAAAAAGGTGAAGTCCCAAGACTCGAAAAATTCCCTTATTAGCCTCAACAAAAAGTTGAGATCCGCTCATCAAAACCTCCAAAGCCACCTATGAAGGCAGAATTGTGGCAGGCACTAAAAACAACCACAAAGCCGTGTTTAGTTATATCAAGAATCTCCATGGCAATACCCAGATTTGCTCTGAGTTACTGCACAATGGTATCTCCTATACTGAGCCAACAGATATTGCCAGCATACTGGCCAACAGATTCAGTGCCAACATTACCCCCTCTCCCACGTTAAAGGACCAATCTTAGTATCGAAAAATGCCAGGCACCCAGCATTACTGCAGCACAGGTTAAAGCTGCATTGTCTAAGGCCAAGAATACAGCTTCCATGTGAACTGACAATATCCCTGGCTGTGTTCTACATGAATTACAAAGTGAACTGGCACCACATTTCTGTTCACTCACAGCCTCACCTCAGGCTTTGTCCCTACCAAATGGCACACTGTTATAGTCATCCTTCTCCATAAAGGAGAAACAACTACAGACCCTGGAAATTATCAACCCATTAGCTTGACAAGTCTGATATGTATGTATGGAGTGCATCATAATGGACCTAATTAACAAGGATATAGGGAATCTCCAAACTCTAGATCCCACACAGTTTGGTTTTGTGAAAGGCAGATCATGCCTGCTCAATGTGGATGACTTCTTTGAGTCAGTCACCAGAGCGGTGGATGAAGGTTAAGCAGTTCATACAGCCTACCTTGATCTGGCCAAGGCCTTTGATACCATTCCTCACTCCAGAAGTACTGATAAAGTCACCAAACTAGGTATCAACCCCTATATCATTAGGTGGGTTGCAAACTGGCTTACAGATAGAACACACAGTGTGAAAATAGAAGATCCCAAGTCAGACTGCTGAGCAGTCATGAGTGGAGTCCCACAGGGATCGGTCCTGGGTCCTCTCCTGTTTGGCATCTACTTCTCAGAAGACCAGGCCAACACGGATGGTCTCTGGCTGACCAAATTTGCAGACGATTGCAAGCTGGGAGCCATTATTAACTCCCCAAATGATGCAGACATCCTACAGAAAGGCCTCACTGAGGCCAACGACTGGTGTCGAAACCATGGCCTTAAGCTTAATGCCAAAAATGTGTCATCATCCCCTTTAGGAAAAAAACATTTCCCACTAATTACCACATCGATGGGAGCCCACTGAACACTGAAAGCATTATAAGAGATCTGGGGACACAGGTTGACAGTAACTTCTCCTTTGACCACCACATTGCCACTGTGGTCAGAAAGTCCTTCTATGTGGCACATCTCATTACCAAGGGTTTTGCATCCAGGAAGAAAGAGGCAATCATTTCTCTCTAGTCTTCCCTCATTAGACCAATCATAGAGTATAATGCCCCATTTGGCATGTACCTCACTATAAACTGCAACAGCTAGAGAGGCCAGAAAAGTACCTCACAAAGGGATCCTAGGCCTTAAACACATGCCCTACATGGACAGACTCAGAAAAATCCAGCTATTCTCTGTCTCATATCATCTATCAAGTGACAATTTCTGCTTGACTTACAAAGCCATGTCTAACTCACTCTGTTAGAAATGCTACATCTAAAGAAATCCCAATCCCTCCACACCACACTCTCCAGAGATCTCATCCTCATTACCACACTCGATAAAACATGCTGGAGGGACAGGTTCATAACCCAGAGACTGCCCATGCTCTGGAATAGACTTCCCATACATGTCAAGCAGAGTCCTCACTAGCCCTCTTCAAGAAAAATCTTGATGACTGGATGAGAAATAGAAAGTTCACCCCAGGGATCACTACAGTGGCTCTACTTGATAGAGACACTGGGAACTAAAGATGGGCAGCACAATGCCAGGGCACGTCTATGGACTAGGCTTGTAAAGACCCCAGGGCCATTAGCCATAGTCTAGTACACACCTATGAACCTATAAATGTTTATTTGGGACTTTAGAAATAGCTGTGCTTGGGTGATTGGTTACATTACTAATGGTGGGGAAGGTAACTGGGCCTAGATTAGGGTGAATGTCTAAGGACAGGAGCATGATGAAGAGAGATGATTAAGGTTGGGAGTGACTGAAGATAGTAGTGATGTTTTGGCTTGGGTTTAGGAATAGAAGTGGTAGAAGGGGGGGGTTAATTTTGGGAATGGAGGAGTTAGTGGTTGGGAGGAAAGAGGGACCAATTTTAAATGACTGTAATGGTAGGATGATTGGAGTAATAAGGGTAGACGTTGGAGAAGGATGTACTGGTTTTAACTGGATGTTATCTGAGGAGAGTTGGTATAGGACAAGTAGGATTGGAGAAAGGAGGAGAGGTAGAAACATGATAAAATAATGCCGGTTAAGAGGTAGGAGTAGGTACAATGTATAGTGGAGATGTGGGGGGGGGGGGGTGAGATGTCTTCTGTTTTGAAAAGAGGTAAGAAGAGTTTGGGTTTAGTATAAGGATAGGTCAGCCATGTGAAGTGAGGGGTGGAGAGTTGTGCTAAGTCTCAGCTTACTAAGGAAGAGTATGTAAAGAATATGAAAGTAAGGAGGGGGTGCAGGTAGGCGTAAATGGTTTTGAGAGATAGGAAGAAGAAGAGTTGTGAGGGAAGGGTTATGTGAGGGTTAGCTAGAAATATAATGAAGTTAAAGGTGGGCAGCAATGTGGGTAGGATAGGGCAGCGGAGTGAGCCCGAGCATAGTGAGAGCAAACAGAGTAGGATAAGCCACGATGCAGACCATGCACTGAGAGCAAAAAACAATCAAAAAATGCAATTTGACCAGGTCAGTACAATAGCACCAATAGAGTTTAAGGCAGATATTCATAATATTTGCAAGGAAAGAAATCCAAATCTTGCTGGTGACTGTTAGTTTAGTCCAAGGGATGGAGGTTTCTTAAAACATGTATACTTTTACGTGAATTATAAAGTATTAGTTAAAGGTAACAGGAGAGGGGAGGGAACGTTAGACTAGTAGTGTGTGTGCATCTATATTAACACAGATAAAGTTTGTTTTAATAAGGAAATAACTCTGGAGAGATAACCTATACTTCTGGCAGTTCCAACTTATTTTACAAGTTTAAAAATGTGCAGAGTTCTGGAATCAGAGCAATCCTGTGATTCTGGGGTATACGGTCCTGGCAGTAACTTCATGGTGGGTAGAAGGCATGGCACAGAGCTAAATCTATTTATTTATTTGACATTTGTTAACCGGGTTGATCCAACTGAGCTAGAAGCCCATTTTAAGTGGAGACCTGAGGAGAAAAGCTCCAGGATATTACATACAAATATTCATAGAACATAGAAACATATCATAAAGTTATACTATAAAAATAGAAAGTAAAACATGGAATATGCACAAAAAAGGTAAGCAAAAAAAATATACAAATAAAATGAGATGGATTTAACAGAATCTGGCAATTTCACATATGCACAATATGTATTTTCAGATGAGGTATGTAATGTACAAATTTAAAGACAGATTGGAGTCAATGTACTATAAGAGTGTCAATAAACTATAAAAAATAGATGAACTACATACATAATTACATTGTTTTTAGTTGTAGTGGATGTATAGTAGTCACACGGATCTATATTACATTGTCGAAGTTTTACAACTTCGAATGACTAGACATTGACCACTAGTGATCGAAGTTGCAAAACATTGAACAACGTTAAAAAAAAAAAAACAACGAAAAGTCAACTGAAAGGGTTTAAGCAGGGGGCATCCCCCAGGTGGGAGGCTGCACCCCCACACCCCCCCGCTACTTAAATATACCAACTCTGAGATTGCGCTACAGTATAGGGAAGGGAAACATTCCCTTTCCTGTGCTTAACTCCATTAAAGTGCGATCTCGGAGTTGGTATATTTAAGTAGCGGGGGATGCAGGGGGGCTTGCCCCTTGCTTACAGCAGTTACTTTTGTTTCTTTTGTTTTTTTATTATTTTATTTTTTTTACATTTTTGAAGTTTCAGTACTTTGATCATATGCTGTCAACCATATGGTGTTCGAAGTTCTGAAACTTCGATAATGTAATATAGACCCAGTCACACTACTACATGAGTATAGCTACTTAAAAATGTAAAAAAAGCAGATTGAAAAAAAGTAGCCAGAAAGGTATTAGAGAGAAAGAGAAGTGAGTTAAAGGAGGAGAGAAAAAGGACAGAGAGATGGGAGGGTTCATTTAGGCTCCTGGCAAAGGGGGATTCATGAGCTTAAGAGAAAAAAGTTTTAGTTGCTTTTTGAATTGATTTGTATTTGGGATAGAGTTAGAAAGTTTGTTCCAGGCTAAGAACACACTGTAATTGTAAAGTACTTTACTGATATTTTTGAGGGTTTATGTATGTCAAGGAGTTGTTGGTTAGACCTTCTGAGAGATCCAGTGAGGGCGTAGGAGGAAACAAGGGAGGAGAGGGAGGGTCAGGCAGTAGGTTTCTGAAGGACAGAGTGTGTAATTTGTAGTTGTAAGATAAGTTGGTGGGGGAATTCGGTCCATTGCAGTTTTTTTAATGCAATGCAACTGTGTGATTTATAATCTTGGTTTGTTGCAAATCTTTGATTTTATTATATGTTTGTTTGAGTTGGGAGATTAATGTGAATTGTAAGTTTGTGAGTATGGGAGTGGCATAGAGAAGGCATGGCAAGAGGAAAGCCCTAGCTAAGGACAGTTTACTGTCTGGTGTGAGGAATTTTTGGTTTCGATACAGTAATCCTAGCTTTTGATATGTCTTTTTTATACACTGATGAATATGATGATCAAATTTTAGTTGGCCAACTATTATGGTGCCTGGGACTTTAGTATGTGGATCAACTGTGTTGTTTAGAGAAGAAATGAGAAGGAGTATTTGTGGTGTGGGAGTGATCTTAATAGAAGCAATAAGGGTTTATTTTTTTTTTTAGGGTTTAGGATAAGCTGGTTTCCATTAAACCCTTTTTCTATGATGATGAAGGTGGTTTTTGTAAGTGAATGGAGATGTGACATGTTATCAGAGGTGGTGATGGATGTTAAGTCATCTGCGTACTAGATAAGAGTCAAGTGGCTACAGGCAGAGTGGTGGTGTTTGGTAAAGATACTGAATCGGAGGGGGCCTAGGATAGAATCCTGGGGACCCCTGTTTTTACAAACAAGACAGGGGAGCAGAATGTTAGCCATCAGACAGATTGTCTATTAGTAAAGTAGCTGGAGGGCCACTGCAAAGTGGGAAGCGGGAGGCTCAGATTAGTTAGTTTTGTTAGTAGTTTAGAGTGAGACACCATATCAAATGCTTTGGATAGGTCAAGGAAGAGGCAATAAACTAGCTGATTATTATCTCCGGCTTCAGCAACTGTATGAGTAAAAGATACGAGGGCAGTATCAGTACTGTGGTTTGGCCTAAAGCTGTGTTGAGTAGGGGTTAAGAGGTTTTCATGGCTTAGGTATTTAAGCAGTTGAGAGTGGATACAGTTTTTGAGAATTTTAGAAATTGGTGATAGGATGGCTATTGGTCTAAAGTTAGAGGGGTCTGTGGAGTTACCTCCTTTGTGCAGTGGCATAGTGTAAAAATATTATCAGATGTTTGGAACTGTATCTTCTTGAATAGATCTATTTATTAATATAGAAATAAGGAAGGCTATGGATTCAGCAGCAAGCTTGAGAAAGAGGGGGTAATTTATCAGCAGATGGGGAGCAGGGTTTAAGTTTATGAAGAAGAGATTTGATATAGGAGGTGGGAACAGGTTTAAGAGAAAGAAGCAGAAGAGTTTGGGGGATTGGAGTTAAGGTCTGAGTGAGTTAGCTTGCAGATAGTGTCTATGAAGTAGTTATTAAGCACTGCAGCAGTCTCCAGTGGTGAGTTATTAAGGATGGGATTTGGGGTTGTGGGGTTACCACGGTGAAGTATATTATTAAAAGTGGACCAGACTCTTTTAGGGTTTGTCCTGTTAAATGCAGCTTGTTGTAAGGTTTCTGATTTCCTTATAATTTTGTAGTAGAGTGGGAGATTTAGTTTTCTGGCAGGTTTTCCATATACTATCCCTTTTATGCATGAGGGAGCAGGTTTCTTTTGATAGCCAAGGTGCATAGGTAGCTTTTATCCTAATGTCACTTTGGGGAACAAGTGAGTCTAAGATCTTGAGGAAAATTTGGTTAAATTTTTCAACAGCTTCATTAAGGTGAAGGTGGTGAAGGAAGGACCAGTTAATGGATAGCAGTTTAGAGTTAAATGATTCATTATCAAAGGAGGACAATTTATGTCAGTCTCTGTATATGTGGGATCTAGGTAGTTGGATGGAGTGTCTTTGGATGTGAATAGGAAGGTGGTCCCTAAGGGAGTCAGGTAAGATGCAGAGGTTGTGGTAAAGATTAGGGTCTGTAGTAAGTATCCAATCAAGGATAGAGGTGGAACGACTTTTATTAATACGAGTGAGGGATGTGATGAGTTGTTTGAAGCCATGCATATTAATACTAATATTTTCAGAGTCATAAGTTTTGACCAGCCTATGTTTACATCTTCCAGAATGGTAGCTTCATAGGCTATGTTGTCAGAGAGCCATGACAGTATATTTTGTAGGATGGGAATGGTGTTGCCTGGTGGGATATAAACTGAGGCTACAGCAAACTTTTTGTGGGAATTCAAGTGACAGTTTAATAAAATTAGTTCAGCAGGATGAAACCTTGGTAATCGAGTTTGTATGGAGAAGATACTGAAAAGATCAGAGTAGAGAACTACAACACCACAATCTTTTTTTGACTCTCTATATAATCAAAATATGTTGAAACCAGGGAGAAGGATTTTGTTATTAGCTATGTGGGGTTTTAACCAAGTTTCAGTTATGGTTAAAATATGAGGAGAGTGTTGGGCTAGGCAGGAGTGTATTCTTGTGGTTTTATTGAGGAGGCTTTGTAAGTTAATTGAGAACAGGTCTAGGGATTTGGGAGTGTAGCTATAGGGATGAGGCAGGGATCTGTTAGGTGGAAATGGGTGCATGCTGGGGTTTAGTGAAGGGGAGGAGGGACTTGAGTTGGGGTGAATGTCACCAGCTAGGAGAAGATTCATTGTAAGTAATATAGGATGTGGATGAAGTGGGTTGAGGCTACAGAACAGTACTTAAAATTGTCAGTGGGGGAGATGTGAGTGAGAGTTTTGACCTTGTACAGAAGGAAATGGGAGGTTGTAAAGAGTGATGGAGAGATGTAGAAGGAGTAGGATGTGTTACAGTGATTAAGGGAATAGGAAGCAGTAAGGGATGGGTTCAGATAGTCTAGAGTGTTGTGGTATGAGGTGAGTTGAGTAAGCAGGAAGAAAACTGAAATACTTACGTAAAAGTGAGACATGATGGGAGTATGAAGGGAGGGGAATTGTGATTTTAAGCTAGCTTGAGATTAAGTAAATGTTAGTGCAAAAGGGATGAGTGTGGTATGTAATTAGGTGTTGTAATCTGATTGGAAGTTCAAAGTGAATGGGGTGGAGAGGAGGTAATGAAGACAGAGGAGAAATAAAACTAGGGCAGTGGTGACTGGGAATGGGGGTAGGGTAGGGGAGTAGAGTGAGCCCATGCACAGCAAGGACAAATGGAGCGAGGTAGGCTGAGTTCCTGAGTTCAAGAAAAGAAGCTACAAAAACAATCTGTCAAACAGGTAAGTATGTAAGAGAAATTAGATGGGAAAATTAGTTATAGAGATCTGATACAGGGGGAGTGTTTGGATAAAAGAGATAGAGAGCCAGGAAACAGACAGTCTAGGAACCAGTGAATAGGAAATAGTCTAGGAAATAGAGAAATACTATTAAGTAAAGAGAGAGTAGTCTGGGCAGAAAATAGAGTGTGATAAAATTGTATATATATATATATATATATATATATATATATATATATATATATATATATATATATATATGGTGGGACTGAGAGCTAAAGAGACTGCAAACATAAAAGATAGAGATATATTGCTGTTAGTAGGGAGAAAATCAATGGAAGAGTAAATGCAAAGAGAGAGAGAGATGTTTGAGTAGGGAGGGGAAAGGTGAATGGAGGAGGAGAAAAGAGACTGAGGAATCTCAGTCCAAAGAACGCTGAGATGACAGGAGCAACAAAAAAAGTTGTAAAGAGAGCAATACCAGCTGCTATGCATGACTTATCACAACTGAGCCAAACCAGTTGTAAAAATTTTACTTAAGGCTAACAGATATCAAAAATTCATTGTGTTTCTAAACAGTTATCAGATACAGTCAAGGATTTCAACAGGTTAAGCACTAATTCAGAAAAGGATGGGTTTTAAATAAAACATCAACAGCTCTATGAAATGCCATTATATTCATATCAGACAGTGTATGGTTTCAGTAGTTCTAGATTCACTCATTTACTCATCTACTAATCTGTATTGTCAAGATAAAGAAACAATGCATCACTATGGTGCTAGAAGTATCCAAAAAGTATAAAAGGTATGCTGAGAACACAATCAGATAACAGGATCCACAAACTGAAACCATATGCAGTAACTATTCACATTATACATATGCAAAAGGCAGTAACAGTAAGAATAGATAAGAGGCTACTTTGTAAGACAACGTACAATAGTCCACTATATTTGGAGAGCTAAATACTAGCTCTCTAAAATATTAGTCATATTGTTTTTTCTGTTAATGGATTTCATGGATATTTTACAAGTTGTTCCAGAAAATTTTTATTAGCAAAATCAAGGAGGCACTGCTCATATTTCTTATCAAATGTGTAATTCTTAAATCATCTAGAGAATAATTGAAGTCACTTATATTAAACATGTTATTTTTATTTATGTGTTTCACATATATCAAATGTGCCCTTATTGATACATTTCTTTATTTATGGTTTGTTACTTTGGATGCACATTTGGGTTTTGATCCACGTTTAGTTGATGCACATGAAGAAAAGTGGCAGGGGTTGCAATGGCACATAGCAGAATCTGTCCATAATTTTGTATTACATATGTAAAGTATGTATTCTGCATCCTAGCAAATTAGTTTGGTTAGGCTGATGGGATGAATATCATGTAAATAAATTTAATATCCATATTTTTCACATTATGAAAACTATCAATATTAGAGAGATAGCTAATGGCAGCATCTATTCTAGATTCTATACAAAACTCTACTAGTCCCGGTCTTTCATTTAGGATAAATAAATTTCGGCCCCTCTTGTCTATTGTCTGTATCCCTAATTGCAGTCATCACTATCGGCAGAATCTTCTTTCTCCATTCCCATGTTGGTTTAGCTCTTAGAATACTTTCTGCATCTTTATGGATATAATATTCTGCATGATTATTGTTATTCTCCTTAAAAGCCTGCATCCAAAATCCCAGTCTCTCCTTGTTCCTTGACCTACCCCGTGTTTCATCATCATTCCTTTCCACTTTGAATTATAGTTTTCTGCTTGTGCTATGTATAGGAGTCTTAACTGTATAGCTCTGAAATACCCTTCAAACTGGGTAATCCCAATCCACCCTGTTCTACTGGAAGAATCAGGTTATCCCACTTGACTCTTGCCATCCTCCCCTCCCAGATAAAGTCCTTCTTTATTAATTGCTACCCACAACTTCTCCTCTGGTTGATAAAAATGTGCCTGGCTTGTGTATAAGACTAAAGGGACTAAAAACATTTTAACTGCTTGCGTCTTACTATCCATATCCATATACAAAGCTTCAGTTTTCTCAGTTTTTGTATTATCTTTTGTTTAGTCTTTTCCTACATATACTTAGCTGCCACATTAGAATTATTTTTAATTCATACTCCTAAATATTTCATTTTGTCATATCTCCATAAATATGGCTCCTCCTGAACCAGTTCATGTGTGGGTACAAAATGTAGTGCTATTGCCCTTGTTTTAGCGTCATTAATTTTGTATCCCAAAAACATCTGAAATTGTCTAAAAATGTTCCACGACACAATCAGAAGAGGTTAGAATGGATTGGGAAGAGAGACTGGATAAGCAATTCACAAAGAAACAATTGGAGGATATAGGTCTGTCTCCCAAATATGCAACAAAATCTAGAAAATTTAGGAATTTTACCTGGAAATGTTTACATAGATATTTTTATACCCTAAGGAGACTCCAGAGAATTTTTTCATCAGGGACACAGTAAATGGTGGTGTGGAGGGGAAAAAAAAAGGTAATTGGGAACATATTTTCTGGGAGTGCAGAGAGTTGGCGGACTTTAAGGATTCTCTGTGGGATGCACTGCTGGAGATGCTGGTTGGGCAGATTGGTCTGATGAGGGAGATGATTTTTCTGAGCTATGATACAGAATCGAAATTGGTAAGGCCTTGCTGTGTCTAATAATGGTGGCTGCCAAAAAAGCAATTGCTAGAAAAGGGAAATCAAAATCTAAACCAACTATACTGGAAGTAGTGAATATAGTAAAGGAGGTAAAACTACTGGAAGTGAGAACTTTAGAAAAGGGTATGTGCAAACTACAAAGAAAAAAATGGGAATTGTGGGAACAATACATACAAGGGAGGAATACAGCCTAAAAGGCGGCAGGACATAAATTTTAAGCTATGAAATGTTTGAGTGAGATAGATTGGGTAGATTATATGTGATGTATAATGATTGTATCTGGGAGTGTGTCAGTATGGTTTGTGATGTAAAATGCTTGAGACTAAGATTGCGTCAGTGTGGTTTGTTTTCATTTATATAAATGTATTATTGCCTATGTAGTAAGTGTTGATTTAATGCAGAAGTTTCTTGTTTACAAAAAGCAGGAATTGAATAATTTATGTAATATTGCTTAGGTTATATGATATATAGCAATATTTGTGAAGTATGTTTGTTATATTAATATAGTCTGATTACTTTTATATGAATGTAAATTTGCCTGTGTCACAAGTGATAATTCAATAAAGGTGCTTGAAAAAGTTAAAAATATTAGTCAGATAGCTAAAAGAACTATTTCAGTTCAGTGAGAGACCATTACTCTATAATGCAAAGCAATACTGTAAAACAAAAAAATGATAAATTGTACTATACAACATTAGTGTAGGACAGAATGATAGACTATTAAATGAGATTTAAAAGAAAAAAGATATTAAATATTCCAATATGCCTTGGAAGTTATAAAATACTAAAAACATAGTATAGCATTCTGAAAGTATTCTGAAAATTTTGAACATCTCAAAAAATGAAATTATTAATGAAATCACACATAGACGTTACATTTTCTGCTATTATTTTGCATTTGATAACTGTGTCAGTGGAAATTGTCTGAAGATAATTTTCCGACAAGCCGCAAGCCTTAAGGGATTGTTTACAGAAAATATTTACAAAAGATACACAATCCTTATGGCAATGATTACAGAAAATGTTTAGAGAAAATGCATAGCAATAAACAATAATCAGGCAATATTGTAAATATGTGGATACAGATTTACAGTTCCTTAAAATTAACAAATACCACACAGCATTTTTGAGTACATTCATATTTCCAGGATTCATGAGTCATACTACATTGTAAAATGCTATGAGACATCATATGAATGCTGCAGAACTTACAGTATTGTAAGATATGGCTCAGAAGGGGAAGATTATAATATGTTAAATCATGGAATAAACTGTTTTAGATGGATTTGGTTGTATGCCATGAGTAAAGAGATTCTAGGAGACATAAGCAGGCAAGCTAAAACAGTTGTGACACTTTGGAGTTCTGGAAAGTATTGATGCAGAATGAAGAAGAATAGTAGCATAAGAAGAAAAGTAAAAGCATTTTCATAAGATGTCCTAGAGATTCCATAAATACTTTTGTAATACACAAAGTGCCATTATTGTGCTCAAATCTCAGTTAAATGGCATCCTGGTTCACAACAATTATAGTGCGAGACCCACCCTTAGCAATGCTTAGAAGCTTGCATAACAATTGTTAAGTACCCCCTATGCTGTTAAGATTGCATCTCATGCTATAGTAGTACTGAACCAGGGTGTTATTTATCTAATATTTAAGTGCAAAATATCAGCAGCAGAACATGAAATTGGTTAATTTAAACTATGTTTATTTTTGGAAACCAGCTGCTTGTCTTACACAGGGAATATGTAAAGACGTAAAGTGGTTCTGAACTCCATTACTGTCTTTCAAAGCCAACACATACTTACTGTTTTTTTTTTCATTTTTCTGTACTAGTAGTGCATAGAGAAGAGAAATGTGCATGCACTACAAAGAATTATGATAGGATCTCTGATTGTAAATTAAAATTATGTGTTCTCAACATGGATGCCAAAATTGACCTTTTGAGCTTCGATCTCTAGGTGAACCTCTTGGCATCCATAATTTGAACACATAATAAGCAAGTTGCAATTGGCAACCAGATCATAATCCTCTATCTAGATTTCGGGTACTTAGTTGCTTCAGAAAAGTAAGAACATGATAAGTGAAGTTATGTTTGCTTTTTTTTTTTTTTTTTTTGTGGCTGGACAAGTACAGCACTGTGTTCAGCTCAGACCTGAGGACACAATGAGTAAAAGAATGGAAGCAACAGAGGGCAAAGGAAGTGGGTGATTTTGTGAGAAGATGAGCTTACCGAGGCTACAGAAATTTTGAGCAGTGCTTAGTTCAGTCAATAGTCTTTTAGCATTTGATAGGAGGGTGCAGTAGTACTGCCGTGAGACTGATAAAGTTATGAAATTATATGTTTGATTTGTAGCAGCCTATATGCTATTTTACAGTGATACGGTTATGAAATGATAGATGTGATCTCAGCGGTCTGTATGTGTTTTCTATTGGAAGGGATTCCAAATGTAAAAGTTGGTAAGATACTTGCAATACAAAATCTGGATTTTTTTTTAGTAATGTGTAGTCTGTTTTGATGGGTTAAGAATCTGATAACTTTATTACACGTTTCTGTGTTTTTGGTGGATTTGTTTAGAACTACCAGCTGTATGATAACCAACTGTACAACAATTCACTGCTGGCTTAAACCACATGGATTCATGAAAAATAAATTTCCTCTAAGGTACAGCATTGTTACATTTAGTTAAATTGAGCTGTGATATGAAGGCAGTATGAGGGTCTTTATCCCTCACAAAATATTATTCTGCATGCCATTTAAAACAGTGTGATTTGTTCAAAATAACACTCAGGTTATTTAGCCGGCAAGTGTCATACTATATGTGTGTGCATAAGTGAACTGACATGGGTATCAGAGGAAAGGATCGATCTAACTTAAATCATAAAGCTTGCTCCTGGTAAGTAATACGTGAACATTGCTTTTTACATTTGTAGGATGTGTCAAAGAGTTGTGACTTTGTTTTGCTGTTGTTGATAGTAAGAAAGTTCCTAAAGCACCACTGACTGGAGTTACTGAACTTGTTTTTGAAGAGTGACTGGCTATTGTGAGGTGAAGGTATGTATCTGAAGAAGCTCAGGTTGTCTACATATTGTACTTTATTTAGGTATGGGTGAATCCTAGTATGGCAATTAATAACAAAGCAAAAACAGTGGTGGGCCTTAAAATTAGACCTGAGAGACACAAACTAGCATTGTATTATTGCATTCATTTTTTTTAATGATTTTTTTAAAGAGCACACTCTTTGCTCAGGTACTTTGTGAACTAAGGGCAAACAATATTTTCCATGTCTATTAAATTGAGTTTTTCATTTATTAGAGCACATGAAATGTTTGGTTGTTCAAAGGACAGTGACTGTGCTACACCCTGGAAGGAAATATGACAAACATAAATGGCAATCCATTATAGCAACTGGCTGAAGGTAACATTTTCAAGAATTTTTCAGGGATATTTACCAGCAGTCATCAATGGAACTGATGTTTTGCATTTTAGATATGGTTACCATTAAACTGAGGAAAATGTTATCGATAAGTGTGATTTATGATTTGTTTAAGTAAAAACACTGTGTTTTACTCCCTCATCAAGGCTAGACATGGTTCTTACCAACATACCCCACTTGGTGTTCCAAAGCAGAAATACTACTGAATACCCTCAGTGAGAATAATTGCATTATTTCAACCAGAAAACTAAAAAAAGCAAAAGTAAATAAAAAATAAATACCAAACTATATAACCACAAGAAACAGGAAGCATTCTGCTTTAATAACTAAACAATGTTAATTATACACCCTTATATAAATGGAACTGCCCACAAATATCATCTTAATTAAACATCTATGTGCCATTCAAGATTCACTGTACTCAACACCAGAAGACTCAGTGTAACAAATTACCATGGTTAACACCCAAAATTGCAGAAATTCTGAAACACCAATACAATGTCTGGCAGGAATGGAAAAAAAAGGCCCTCAGAAATCCAAGCAAGCAAGCTATGTAGAAAGAAAGCAGAACAAGTCAACCCAAACTCTTCTGGGCCAACATAAAAAACAATAGCTAACCATGCCATATTCAGTATCTCAAAAAGCTAATAAAATATATCCTATGAAATATTATAGGACATCAGTCATAATATAACTAAGCTTCCACTATGAGTGGAAAAACTGAATACACTGAGAATCACACTCTCCTATTTGCATTTACTGAAAAAAAAAATCTACAACAACTTTTTTTAAGTGTTTTTTTTTTTTTTTTTAGCAAGGAGAAGGTTCTCTGCACCCTTGATATACTTATATATACCAATGCCATGGCCACACCAACTTGAAGAAGGGGAGAATTCCCCCCAAACAGGAATTGCAGATAGTAATTTCTTGTGAAGAAACTCTGATCATTAGCAGGTTGAACCTTGGGCAATTGAAGCTTGAGCATTCAGTTTTCTTCCACCAGCAGGTTACCCTATAACTAAACCTCCTAGACCGTGAAATTATAAATAAATGCACAACAGTGCTCCTCCCTCAATTGTCCCATTACATGAATACTTAGTATAGCCACAGTTCTAGTTCAGATCTTTAACTAGAAAAGAAGTGGAAGAACACCTCAAAACCAAATCTATACCACACTTCCTCGAACTATATTTAGTTACTCCTCTCCCTAAAACTGTACACAAAAAGGAAAAACAAAATTTTAATTAAATAATGTATATCTAAAATTCAGCCCTGATAAGTAGTGTAAAATAATGCATTTTGGTAATTCTGGAATAAGAACAAATAAGTAATACATTTTTATCTAAAATTGATTGCTTTAAGGATCTAGGTATAGACATATCATTTGATTTTTCTTCATCTCATGTAAGATATGCGTCTGGAGCATTTCCCCCTGGGCCTTCACTGAAAATGGGCTCTGTCCCAGTTGAACTTTCCTGATAAAGAAGTGTAAAAAAAATAAATAAATAAATTGAATTATTATTAATGGAATCTATGTTTAGATCTTTATCTATATGAAATGAAGAAAGACTGGTTAATTTATATAAGATGTACATCCAATCAGTTTTAGAATATAATATCACTTTTTGCCAATATAGTAGGCACTGATTAGTGGTGCTGGAGTCTGTTCAAAGAAAATATTCAAAAGGAATACCCTCAGTTCCTCACTTATCTTATTCTGATAGATGTTAAACTCTAAATTTATTTGCAATACCTTATAGTCTTTCAAGAGGAAAAGCTATAGGTGAATATATTTTTTTAGGGATGATTTGTTACAACTTATATCTAAGTCAGTCTCTCTGTTAACATGAGCAGACACTGATATGCATCAGTTTTAATACTTTGTATTATAAAACAGAATTAAAATCGTATTATATATCTCAAACAGTTCCTAGAATTTGGAATCATATTCCAACTGATATTAGGTTTTTACCTAACATTAAGTGTTTTAACAGCAGCTTTGATCACTGGATGATAGATAATGCCTTTGCAATTGATTCTGAGTCAGTGTTCTTTATGACCTAAGACCCTGAACACTCTATGAGAACCTATGAGAACTAGGCCAGATATGATAATAACCAGGGGTGGATGCCTCCTTGAAGGATACTGTTATGCATTTATAAATTTATATCTATTTCAGAAGTTACTACTACTACTACTACTAATAATAATAATAATAATAATAATAATAATAATAATAACCATCATACTGACAACACACCCCTAAAAGCTGACCCAGTAGTCAGGGACTTGGGGACACATATAGGCAGTAATCTGGCCTTTGATCATCACATGTCTACAGTACTGAGGAAATCATTCTATGTTGTCAACCTTATAAATAGAGGTATTGCATTTAGTTCCAAGGAAGTCATTGTTCCACTGTATTCGGCATTCATCAGACCTGTCGTTGAGTATAATGCACCCTTCGGTATGTACCTAACCAGGCATATCCAGCAATCGGAACGTCCACAGAGGTTCTTCACTAAAATAATACAGGAAGTAAGTAACATGTCCTATGCAGACCGCCTAAAGGCCCTATCCCTGTATTCTGTCTCTTACAGACTGTTGAGGGGAGATCTATGCCTGGCATGCAAAACATTGTCAGACCACACTCTAATGGACCTCCTGCATTTCTGCAAAACATGCAGCACCAGAATTATTCATTGTAAAAACTTAAACCTTGTCTGTGATATTAATAGGACCTGCTGGAGACACAGATATGTATCCCAGAGACTACCCCTTCTCTGGATCAGGCACTCCATCCATGTGAAGGAAAGTTTCTCCCTAATTCAATTCAATTCAATCAATTCAAAGTGTAACTTGGACAATTGGATGGGGAACAGGAAATTCCTCCCTCTTTTGGCACCTATGTCTAATGAACACAGGTAACCTGTAAATGGTTCATCTCCCAAGCCCCTGCTTGTAAATGGTTCATCTCCCAGGCCCCTGCTTGTAAATGGTTCATCTCCCAGGCCCCTGCTTGTAAATGGTTCATCTCCCAGGCCCCTGCTTGTAAATGTTTCATCTCCTAGGCACCTGCTTATACTTATCGAGGGTACCAGAACTTGTCAGAAATTAGGGATGCATGGCTAGGCTTAAAAAGGCCCTTGTTGTTGCTAGCCCAGTGCACATTTATGAACCTGTAATAATAATAGTAACTAAACTGTAGCTGTGGAACAATACAAATAAGAAGACCATGCAAAATGATTTTATTTAACTGACTGCTAAAAAGACCTTATCATTTCAGCTGCCAGA
>NC_056744.1:1106131530-1106174030 GCF_019279795.1 Protopterus annectens | reverse complement strand
ACACATAATCAAATAAATATCACTTCAAATCCAAGCTACCTACTACCCAGATACCGCAGACTCTCACATATTAAATACTACAAACACACAGCAAACAAAGTAAAATATCTAATAAGCCATACCCACAACCCTACTCTAAGACTAAAAAATCCCTCCTTGAAAGATGGTGACATTCACCTTAATCCAGGCCCACACACTGTCAGCTTAAGCAATACCACCAACCCCAATTCCACACCCCTTGTTAACCACTCCACCCCCCAATTCTTTCCTTATAGGACATCTTAATATCCAAAGTATTAATAACAAAATAGCCCACCTTAACGCCCTGCTAGATATTTACTCCTTTGACATCCTCTGCCTCACAGAAACTTGGTTAAAACCTCATACCAAAGACAATGAAATCATTCCCCTAGGATATAATATATTAAGACAAGACCATATTAAATGTAAAGGTGGGGGAGTAGCAATCTTATATAAAGATGGACTGCACATAACCTCTTTACCTTATAACCCACCACAGGAAAATAATGCTGAAATCCTTATCTCCAAATTTCAAATCAACCCCATCAAATCAATATATATCATCTGTATCTATCTTCCTCCAGGTAACAATACCAATACTATCGAGGATATCCCAGGTAACAATACCAATACTATCGAGGATATCCCAGGTAACAATACCAATACTATCGAGGATATCCCAGGTAACAATACCAATACTATCGAGGATATCCCAGGTAACAATACCAATACTATCGAGGATATCCCAGGTAACAATACCAATACTATCGAGGATATCCTTAGCTGGATATCCTCTACTTATCCACAAGAAACTATTATACTAGGTGACTTCAACACCGACTGGAAAACTGTAAATGCTGAAAAACCCACTACCCATATTAATCTTCATGGCTTTAGTCAAACAATTACCTCTACAACCAGAATCAATAAACCAAATAAAAAAGAAACCACCTTAGACTGGATTCTTACTAATAATCATAAACTAACTTATATGACTGGAACTCTGCCTGATGATGTAAGCGATCACTCATTGACCTACATTATAAGGCAAAAAAATGATATTACTAACCCCCCCACTTACAGGGTATCATGGACAAACAAACACTTCAACCAAGTACTATTTCAAAATGAACTAAGTGCCTGTGACTGGAATGCTTTAAAAATCCTTCCACTTGATGAGGCTGCTAAATACTTCAGCTCCAAATTCTTAAGTATCCTTGATAGGCATGCTCCTAAACGATCCATTAGAATGAAAACCAAACCAGCCCCATGGCTTTCCAATGAAACCAGACAAAAAATGTTACTTAGAAACAAATCATGGGCTAAATATAGAGCTTCCAAAACTCTCTTTGACCAACAAAACTTTAAGCAGCTTAGAAATATTACAAAAAAGGCCATACTTACTGACAAAAAGAACTACTACTGTAACTTACAGGAAATTCACCAAAACAACCCACAGAAATTCTGGTCAGGAATCAATCGACTCTTACTCCCAGGCCACTCTCATACTCCAACCCCACTAGGGTCTGATCATAATGCCTCCATCCAAACTGCTAATGCTTTCAATACTTTCTTCACTGAGACCATACAGTCACTTGCCAGTCAACTAACCCCAGATAACTCAAAACCTCATACCACCAGTCCTGGCCCTCTTCCAACACTTAAATTGCAACCCATCCCTGCAGATCTCATCCTCAAATTCATCCAAAAACTTAAGCCTTGCACTCCTTCTGCTGACCAGCTACCATCTGAATACCTGCAAAAAGCAGCAAAGCTATTGCATAGCCAATATCCATCCTCATTAATAGAACTATTACAGAGGGCTATATCCCAGAAATCTGGAAAATCTCTCATATCATATCCCTACATAAAGGTGGCAACTCAAAATATTATTCTAACTATTGGCCTATAGCCCTATTATCTCCCCTAGCAAAAATTATGGAGAAATGTATTCATCATCAGCTTTTAGACCACTTAACCCAACATGACATTCTCGCTAATTGCCAACATGGCTTTAGGCCATTTCATAGCACCACTACCGCCCTCTTATCCGTCACAGATTCCATCAATAGAAATCGTAACAGTAATACCCTCTCATCTGCACTCTTTATCAATCTCTCAAAAGCTTTTGACATGGTTAACCACACCCTTCTTGTTAACATTCTAGAGTCCCTTTTCCTTGATATTCTGGCTATCCAATGGTTCAAGTCCTACCTTAGCAATAGACAACAAGCAGTTCTCTGGGAGCAGAACCTTTCATCCCTCCTGCCAGTCACCCTTGGAGTCCCTCAGGGCTCTATTCTAGGACCTCTCCTTTTTTCACTATTCATTAATGACCTGCACGTAGCAATTCCTCAAGCCACCTGTATACAATATGCAGACGATTCAACAATCATATGCTCAGCTGACTCCCCCTCAGAACTACATTCTTCAACTCAGAAGGTATTCAACATAATTGAGACTTGGTTCTTAAAGCATTGCCTCCTTCTAAATGCTAAAAAACAAAGCTCCTACTCTTTGCACCTACCAGTAAGTCCTCCCCAGTAGACTTCTCAATTAGTTCTAACAGTGGTACCCTCATATCCCCAGACCCCACCACTAAACTGCTAGGAATTACTATTGATAATAACCTTAACTTTGACAACCATATAAATAACACTATAAAATCTGTAAACAAAAAACTTGGCTCCTTATACAAAATCAAACCTTTCCTAACACAATCAGCAAGAACCAAAATTGCTCACTGTCACTTAATCTCTACTCTTCTTTATGCCTCACCCATTTACTCTAGCCTAAAAAAAATAACCTTAGCAAATTAACTAATTCCTACAATAGTATTGCCCGATTTGCTACTGGTAATCCCTTTAGAACCCATCACTGTCTGAACCTACTGCAACTAGGCTGGCTAGAATTACAAAATCTCCTGGTATTTATGCAACTCACCATTGCCCACAAGCTATTTTACCAACCTAACAATACTCCTATACTCTCTAACCTCATCATCCCCTACAAAAACCTTCACTCACTACACTCCTCTAACAAACTTCTAGCCACCATAACAAAGTCTGACAACAAAGCAGGTGATTCCTTGTTCTCGAACACTGTAGGTAAACATTGGAACCATTTATCTATAGAACTTACCTTACTTCCCTCTCTGCCTCTTTTTAAACAAAACCTCAAAAAACATCTGAAGATACATTGGTTATGCCCCTGCAGCAATCCTGATTAATCCTTTCATTCTATACTTCTCACCTCTCTCTCTCACTTTTCTTCCTCAATCCTGCAGCTTATCCCTGTAAGGACTGAATTGTAACTACCTATTGTACTGTTCTTACCTATGTATTATACAATTTATTGATTTTGTCAAATTTTGTCTGACACTGTTTAACAGTCATATCTTTTATCCTTTATATTGTGTATACATTGCTTTGTATATTCTGTTGTGCATATTTTGGAGCTTTTCTCCTCAGGCCTCTACTGAAAATGGAAATATATCCAGCTACACTAGCCCGGTTAACAAATGTAAAATAAAGTAAATAAAATAAATGTATTTCCCGTGATTTAATGTCATTCAATGTTTTTATTCATGTGATTAACATCACTTGTTTATTTAAAATCAGGGCATTTGGAGTTTTGGATTCAGGTTTAATAATGTCCATTCCACTTTTTTTGTTTTAATAAATATTTAATCCCTGTACTGCAGGTGCCTGGTGGAGTTCTTTTGGAGAATTATTTGATCATTTTGGTACTGTTTTTATCTCTAGCTTGTTTGTTGGTTTAAGGCTGTTACTATAAAAAGTCCCAACTCCAGGGCCTGCTGGCTTTCTTCCCAGCTTCATCAAGAAACAAAATAATTTCCACATGAGTTTAATTACAGGCTACATCCACAAGAGTATCTGACTAGGCCTGATGTCCACAAGCCCTACATCTTCAGGTAAAACCACTGCATTACTCCACTTTGAACCTCTGACTAAGGATCTACTAATTGAAGTATTAGTTTTTCAGACTACATACTTTTTTGCATTCATTAAATAAGTAACTAACTTCGCATTGCTTAGCATTTATTTAGGTTTTTATCTCAGTCTGGGATTTTTTCTGGACACATGGCTCACTTAAAGGTGACTTTATCATGCTCAGACACAATATGATATAAGTTAAAGATGTGATTTTTATACTCATGAATAGCATGCTACAATGGAACCTTTTCCCAGCACAAAAGTGGCAGTTTTGTAATCACAATGATGGGTTTCAGGACTTCAACAACCCTTTATCACACCTATTACCATTTTGAGATTGTGAGTTACTCTGTACTGGAAGGGTTGGAGGGAAATTGGCCATCTGCACAACTTTTATTGCCTTTTGTCTGTTTACTTAGTCAGAGTATTGGAATATGATCAGTTAGTAGGCTGAAATGCTAACTAACAAATAATTTAAGAAACAGAAGAGCCACTTTGCCTCTAAACACACTTTCTGCATCGTTTAAGGATCAAATGGAAATGGCCAATTGTTGAAAAGTTAAAAAACCTTCCTTACTGGCCATTATACACTCTTGCCTTATTAAGTGTTTATCTGGTGTGCTCTGAATATACAAAATATTGTCATATATTAAAGAAATAAGATTAAAATACTAAAATGCCACCACTGGTGGTTCTGGTATTCATTCAACCACGAAGCTGCAAGTAAGTGCCATGCATTGTGTGCTGACATCAATGAGTGGAGTCCCTTGTACTTTTTTTTTTATTTTCTGGTAAGTCACTTATTATAGTCATTCAGGGATTCCAAACAGTATTGCTTTATACTTCTTACTGTTACAAAAAAAAAAAAAACGTTGATGCAACATCTGCTGCTTAACTGTCTTTTCTAATTGAATTAAAGTAATAGTTTAAAATTACCCTTGATTTTCATCCTTTGATCTATTTTATGACTTTGCCCAGAATTTTTGTTCAAAGAAGAATAGACTATAATAGTTACTTAGGTGGGTATTTTTGTTTCATTTTTACAAAAAAAAAATGATGGTTCTGTGTGGCATTTTGACTCCTTCCACTACCAAATTCTTCCTGTTCTGAACCAGAAAATAGACTTTCACTGATCCGCATCAACTAATTGTGACACGTGCCATGAAAGAAGCTACTGTTAGCTTTCCTGAAGGAAGAAGACAACTGCAACCATTTCAAGATTATATTTGGGACCACAATATGTTTATTTTCCCTAACCATTTCTTGTTCTGGCAATTGGAATACATGAGAGGTGAAATGAGAATGACATTTCAGGATTTAAAAAGTTAGGATATTCTGAATAAACACTTGATCTTTAATATCTTTCTCAAAATGTCTTAATTTTATGCTGATGTAACATATAGGGTGCACCTTGCCTTGAATATCCTAGTCTAAGACTGCTCCTGGAGCTACAAATAATGGCTGTACAGACAAATTTTGTAAAATCAGGCAGCACTAACACTAGTTCAGAACATAATATTCTTTTTAGCTCATCAAATACTCTATTAGCCTCACAGGGGCACTGTAGTGTCATAGGAGCTGTACTATCATAGGAGCTTTTCCATTTTTGAGATCCATCAAAGGACATGTAATAGTTAAAAAAATAGGTACAAATATTCTGTAGTACCCAGATAGTGTAAGAATGACCATATGTCTTTTAGTGGAGACTACAGGCCAATTATTTATGGTGTCTGTTTTTTCTAGTTGTGGTCTCATCACCCATGCTCCTATAAAGTATTTCATATACTTGTTTTCAAACATGCCCAATTTACTTTTCTTAGCATTTACAGTCATGCCTATCAGATGTATAACCTGTAATACAGCCTGCAGTTTGAATAAGTGATATTCCCAGCCCCCTAAATGGATCACTACATAATCCTTGCAAGCAGCAGCATATTGTAATTTTCATTTTTATACTTTTTTCATCATTCTCAAAAAAAGGTGCCTGGAGTTCCATGAAGGCCAAATGAAATAAACCTTCTAGGGTTATAATTTCTTTACCAGAGGGTGTTAATTTATTTACACATTTGTTTACACTGGTTCAAGGATGTTTTTTGGGCACAGCCAAGGCCAAAAAGCATAAACTGTTATGAAAATCATTATACAACCAATGATATACAGAGCAATATTACACCAAACAAAGTGTACAGAGGTATCTGCCAGTGCCTCTGCTTTAAATCCAATGCCCCTTTGTTAAGTCCAGTTTTGTCAAATCAGTTATCTTTCCTAATTTCTCCATCGATTCTTCAATTCTGTGTAAGTGATAGCTATCGACTTTTTAAATTGTATTCTCTTTTTTAAAGTCATGCTAGAATCATCCCTGCCCACCTTGGTAGTGCATACCGCCCTTCAATACAAGAACTGTTAAGAGGGTTCACTTAGCTATCATAACTAAGTCCTTAAGGCTTCCTGGGCCTGCAGCCATGTTTGATAATGTGCCAGTCATAGTTTACTGCATAATGAAATGCGCAGACATACCACATGCCAGGATGAGCAAGGAAAGGGTGACTGATGGTGGATTGCCTGTGAGGTGCCAGGATATACCAGGTCACTAAAGCACTGAAGTCCCTTCACCTCTAGTACTTATATAACATTGTCATTGTCCATGTAGTTGTAAATGATTTGAAATATATGACCTTTGATTTTCTGAAGAGAGATATAATTGAGTTCTTTGAATACGCATGCATCTGGTCTTGAACAGCCCCTTGCATTGCTGCGAATGATGTCACAATTAAATAGAAATTTGTTTAGTTATTGGTGTCATAATAAGGGGGCTCAGTGAGTACCAAACTATATGGAGATAGCAGTCAGTCCTATTTATTTTGCAAGGTATGGTCTCTATCTCTCTCCTTGTGGATTTTTCACATCAGTTAAGGCCTTCTCCATTCCTAAAATGATGTTTTTATGCGATCTCAGTCAACCTCATCTATCAACCTAGTAAGACTAAATCATGACAGTATAAAGGTTCTAATGCTCTGCTCTAGATATCTAAGTAAGAAAGTGCCTCACTAGAAGTTGTCCTGATCCTGGAAATGTTGACATGTGTCACAAATGAAGCATAGTTTCAGTGCAGTAAAAGCACACCCTCCTTACCATGATATATTACCCACGACCTGGGTAGCACTTTTCTGACGATATATCTATCTGTAGTGATGGTGTGTCCATATTCCTTTAAAATTCCATCACATACAGACTTGTATAGCAAAATACTGACCTTGAACTCTTCAATATTCTCTTAATAGTCAATAAGATCCCTTACTATTTCTTAACTAGCTACAGAACCCCTTCTGTGTTACCCATGATCCATGTGGCATATCTCCGATTTCAATCACCATAGAAACAAACAACTTTATTATTGGGGATTTTAACTATGAATCTGTAAATTGGGATACCTACACTTCTACAAGTAAATGCACGTAATTCTGAGATTTAATCTACACAAACTGTCTAGACCAGCTAGTGCACTCCTTTATCATTGGCTTGGATTTACAGGACCTGTTCATCACAAATAAATTCACACCTACAGTTTTTACCTTTCTGGTCATCTCCTACCACCATTCTGAGGTTTTCACCTTTAGGGCCCTACCAAAAATGTTCACAATCCCTACTGTCTTTTGAGATTTGTGTAAAGCTAATCTTCTCTAAAGTTAACTTGTTACAGTTAGGTGATAATTTGGAGTGGTTTATGAGTCGCCCTCCCTCAGTAGCCAACGAAGCAGCCTTTTCTGAGAGTTTCTACTGTCACATTATTGCCACAATTGAAATAAGTCCTGATTTCCTAAAAATACTGCACCATGTTTAATAACAAGCCCTTATTGTAAAACTTTGGTATAAACAAAACAAGCTACATAATAAAAGAAACTCTTTACCTTAGGCATAAACAGAAAACATCACACTACAGAACTAAACTTACAAACTTAAACAAGGGCCTTGGGAGCAAAAATCAGCTTTATCAAGGATAGTTATGAATTGAAAATTGCCACTTCTATTCAGAGCAACCATAGTTCTTATGCAGCAAGAACAACCATAAGTCCTTTTTAACTATTTTTTGGAATCTGAGGAACACGGAATAACATTGCAGTAATAACCACTCAGCCCAGAAGGAACTAAGCAGAGATCCTCACAAAACACAGCTAAGTCACAACATTTTTAGGTTATAGGAAAGGTTTCTCTGTCTATGTAAGGAGCATTCAAAAGTACAAATAACTTGTTGGAAAAAATAATACTAATTTTATTCTGAATATGTACAGCATAACTGTGTTTGGGGAAACTAAATTAATGTGAAAATGCCTTGCTTTCTTTTACATTGAAGGCAGACGGCTACCACAATGCACACTGGTTGACAAGCAGCTTCTATGCACCATCTCTTGCAAATACAGTGTGTTGGGAATGTCAGTCTCAGTGATGGGGAAATCAGTGTGGGTGGACAACATGTGCAAACAAAATCCTTTTGCAAAGCAGTTTTCGCATAATATAGCATTTCCTACTCAGTACTGACAATGATAGTCTGTGCAGTGAGATAAACTGTAACTGTTGGTTTGATATCTACAAACCTTAACTAATTAATAACTAAAACAACATAAAATGTCTGATCAGTGTACATCCCACTCAAATCTACATAATGACAGTGGGAGTACAAAGTTCTCCAATGCCATTTCCTGCACACAGATCTTACCAGGTGGCATAATAATGTTTAATATCTTTCTGAAACAAAAAAAAAAAAAAAAAACAGTCTATTACAAACTGCACCCATGGAATTCTTATAAAACCAAACCTTACGCCCACAGTCATTCAGATCTATACCTTGTGATCTAACAATGCTCAATCTCATTATATATATTTGACCATTTTCTCACATAATGACAATAAGGTCATATCTACTTCTCTGCTTTATGTTTGTAAAATGAAGAAACCTGGGAAACTTATACAATTAGTATGTGAAATCTGGGGTTAAACATTAATAACACTAATCATTACTTTAATGTAACAATATAGTTGTCTTAGTTTAAGTCAAATGGCCTTTTTATTAATTTTGGGTGTTGTTCTGTGCAGTTTTCATGTTTACAATTTAATAATGTGATATGGAATAGAATAATAGCTGTTTAATCTATGCATACTCAGGGTGGCAGCTCTATGTACTACTAAATAATTGATGGCAGTGTCAGTACTAAAGGGAACATAAACCTAAAATATGAAGAAAATACATACTATATATGTCCATCTCTTAGCAAAAAAGGACTCTGGTTCAAAACGTAAGTTCTTCATTCTTAGTATGCCTCTTTTCAAATGGCTGTTAAGTGACTAATCCTAGATGTAGTTTAGTTTTCTTTCATTTTTTTTCTGCTTTGATACAGATTTTTTTGTTAATGATACAGGTGTGCTAGAGAATCTTTCAATGACACCTGTTTACATCTGTCCTGATAGCATTTATTAGTAAAGCTGTCACTTCACACTGTGATGCCATGCCCTTCTCTGACTGTTGTGACCACTGCTGCAGTTACTGCTAGTTTTTTTTAGGGGACAATCGTTAGCAGTTCATAAAAACAGCATTATATGTTAAGTGCAAGGCATTTGCTCTTAGCTGCAAGTTTTTACACTTACTGTATGGATACATGCTCCTGCAGTGGCTGGATGCTGAAAGGAACCATCTGTGCATTTCCTTATAGCATGGCAGAAAATCTCAGTATGCAAAGGCAGAAAACCATCAGACAGCATGAGTATAGACAGCCTCACTTCTATATCCAGACATAACAGCTACATACATGAGATATGTCTAGAATATTGATTTCCCTGGACATCATTCAGCAGATATACCAAGCACACTGTAGGATGCAGTTTTTACTTCTGGCTACTAGTACATCACTATAGGTTGCTATTTAGCCATCATCTACACAATGCGTCTATGGCAAGGCATCCTGCCTTAACTTGTACCCAGCGTTATATTCCTAAATGTGCTGATGAAGAGTTATTAATGAGTTTAAGTCCTGAGCCAATCACTTTCTCCTAGTGTTGGCTGAAACTTTGAGCATTGAGGGAGGGTGGACAATATCACTCATTGAAACTAGTGGCAGGCTGTAATGGATGTTGTACAACTGAGACATTACAAGCTGTACAAAGCAAAGTACAAAAAGCATACTTCCTTGTGGGAACCCATTTCAGAGTGTATTTCTAAATCATGCCTGGCTATCTGATGTAGAAGAATAAAGCCCTGGCGTTGAGAGGGGACAAGCAGGGAGAGGGGCAAGTGAAGGGGAGTGGGTTGCTGTCCTTTCTGGGAGGGTGAGGAGGGATGCATACGGTCAGGAGGGCACAGAAAGCCGTGCAATTTCACTAGTGGAGACCAGGGAAACCACCATTAGGTTCTTTGGGAGGTTGGCCAAGATGATTGGATATAACACACCTTGCAAAAGTGAGATGATGGCCTCCACATTTAGCCCATTGCACATTCCTTCCCTGGTAATTCTCCTGGTGCATGAAAGGAAAATTTTTAGCTATGCCTGATGACTGTCTGAATGGTTGCCATTGTCAGTCAGCCATCATTCTGGTGATAAAAAATTAGCAGGCTGATTGGCCACTCATGGGGATGATGATCAATAAACATCGGGGGCAAAGAAAAGCAAATGAAAATGTACACTACTGAAACGTCTTGCAAACATCTGTTATTCTTTACTACAATTGAATAAGTTAGGATCAGAGTTGTGGCAAACTAAACTGGTACCCAGCACAGTGCACACCCTTTGCTCCCCTCATCCTCCCTACAACAATGCTGTAGCTAAGGATTGCCAGTAAATAATGCCGATACTCCATTGAGTCTCCATCTCCATGATTCAGGATATTTATATCTGATGGTTTTCAAATATATCTTTGATCATAAAGAGATTGAAAAAATGTATATGTTCCACTTCCCAACCAAAACAGGCATATGTATATTTTCTTACTGAGACAGAACCAGGAAAAACATCAACAGATTCTGTTTTACACAAAAATAAAGCATTACACTTTGTTTAATTCATGTAATTTCTAACTTTCATTCAATAAACCATATTTGTCATGTTGCAGGAGGTACAAATAGGAATACATGTCCATGTGTTTTTATTCAAATAAATAAAATAAAAACTAAAGTTGAAGACTGCAAGATTAAATATATAAGACAACAATGGAGCAGTTACTACTCTCAAACTGTGACTAATCATCACTTTGTCTGTGGTCCAGACTTCCTACATACCCTCTATGGTCCTCCAGACCACTCTGTTCCCATATGCTCATTTATGTGTCAGCCATATTGGGCATGGCAGTCCATGGTCAGTCCTTCATAAATCTAGTACATGCACAAAAGGCGCAGGACATTGTGTTATCCAACTCACTAGTATATGAGACAGAAATATAATTTAGTCACTAAATTCTAGTGATAAAAAAATAAGGTATACAATGCCTTTTAAATGAGCCACCAGCTGCAGTGGAAAAGACAGCAGACAGATGTATGCCATTTATGCAGTTTTACTTGTTGTGTCTTTTGGCTTTTCCCGGTTAGGGGTCGCCACAATGGAACTCCAGTCTGCTAATGATTGGCAGTAGATTTTTACGTGCCAAGTTGCCAACTCTGATGCACAGCCTTCAACAAAGGTACGCCCATTCATGCATGTCTCCACACAGAAGATGCTCTAGCTGAGAATTGAACAGGACAACGTCTTACTGTGAGGCGACAATGCTACCGCAGCACCACCACCACAGTTTTACTATAGAACCTAAAATGCCTAAATGCCAACAATACACAATGCCAAATATAAATGCCTGAAGCACATAAGGACAAAAAAACTCAAACTGTAAGTATTTTTTTGCCTGAGACAAGCCTTCTGCACTCCCCAATGAGTCTCCATACCCCTCAAATTTATGTTTACCAACTCCATGGTGACACAGACATAAAGATGAGAAAAATCTCCCAACACAAAGGAATTAATTTCAGTATGCATGTAGAAACCACAGTTGCAATGATTTCCAGTGGCAATCATTGGCGATTTGAGCTTTGGCATTTTTAGACTTTGGCAGCTAATGCTTGGGGAACAGATGCAGGAACATGTGAAGATGTTATACATTCACAAAGAAAAAAAAAACTGACAGAAAATATTAATCTGCCAGTTTATTAGCATCACCACAGATTAATGATAAAGCATATCCACCACTGGCAGGCTGATAAAGTATTATTTCATGTAAAGCAGACATATGTCTTGGTTTGCTTTCTTTTAAGTGTTTTAAAGTGATGGAGCATGTAAGAGTGCAGTGGGCATGTCTGAGAGCAGAGCTCTCAGAATATACATGCCCCCCGCAATGAAGAACAGCAGAAAGGGGTATGAAATGAGTGAGACCACTCATAGTTGACCGCATATCCCCACCAACAGTCCCCCTTGTGTACAACAGCAACAGTATACATAAATAAAATGAAGAAACACTTTATTTTATTTTTAAATCTGACTAAAGCTAACCATAGGTGCGCAGGTGTGCCCATTGCTTAGCTACGGTTAATGCAGCTTAAATGGCTGAAGAGGATAACAAGGAAGATATATGCAAATGCCACAACATAGCAATAGTGTAGCGGATAGAACATTTGCCTTATCAGCAAGCATTCCCGGCTTGAGTCCCACTGCAACACATTCCATTTTCCATGGCAAAGCACATTATGATTAATATTTATGTTGCATAACCCACTAAATAACTGTCCACGAACTGAAAAAAGCCAACAACTCAAGAACTGAAGATGGCGAGTAAAAGGAAAACTGCTCTTACAACTGGAAAAAACTCACGTTGATTTATTAAACAAAACAACACAACTGGTTTAGCGCTTTCGACTGGTGATCAGTCTTCATCAGAACAACCAACACTTATCATCCCAAAGTTTTTATACACGTCCTAAATCACCTTAATTGATGTTCAACTAATTAAAAAACCGCCAAAAAGTTTAAAGCCACATTTCCCATTTTCTGTAATACACTGTAAGAAAACCTACCTTAAATCAAAATATGGCATTCAAATACACATGCAATGTAATAATATATACAGTAATATATACAGTGTATGTGTAAGTAAAACCTAATGGTGTAACTGTAATTATCCATATAACCTATCTAATCATGTATTTGAATGCCATATTTTGATTTAAGGTAGGTTTTCTTACAGTGTATTACAGAAAATGGGAAATGTGGCTTTAAACTTTTTGGCGGTTTTTTAATTAGTTGAACATCAATTAAGGTGATTTAGGACGTGTATAAAAACTTTGGGATGATAAGTGTTGGTTGTTCTGATGAAGACTGATCACCAGTCGAAAGCACTAAACCAGTTGTGTTGTTTTGTTTAATAAATCAACGTGAGTTTTTTCCAGTTGTAAGAGCAGTTTTCCTTTTACTCACCATCTTCAGTTCTTGAGTCATAACCCACTAAATAACATATTTTCATGAACTGGAGTACTGCAGTAAATGCACATGTGAGGTGTCAGTGTCATATAGAATAAGGCACTAGTAAGCAGGTTTAAGCACAAATAAGTAGTAGTAAGCATATTTAAGCACTAGTAAGCGGGCTTAAGCCCATTTGCATGGCAGTAAGCATTGCCTACACTGGTTAATCAATTCTAAAGCTAACTCTCTGTAAGCAGATGTAACGGCAGGTTAGCAGTGCTTACCATCACACAATCCCACTTACAACTGCTCAGAAGTGCCTTAATCACTTTGTATCCAATGGCCCTTGTTCTGCCCATCAACAAAATAAACAGCCATACAGGTCTCAAACCCAGGACTCTATACACCATAGTCACAGTAGTTAACCACCAAGCCATCACAGAAGTACAAAAGAATAAGGTATCAGCAAACAAGCTATCACCTTAGTAAAACCAAACTGAACCTGTGAAATGAATCAGTATACAGTCATATGTTCCATAACCCACTAAATAACATAAATATGTGAACTGGATACAGCAGTAAGCCCAGAAGTGAGGTGTAATTGTAACAGAGTGTTGAAGTCCCCAATAAAACACAAGGACCCCATAGAGTATGCGTACACATTAATCATGGATACCAGGCAGATATATAAGATGTAATGAATAAGAAATCAATGTCAAAAAGGAAATATAATGCAAAGTCTAATGTAAGCAATGCTAAGCATTGCACAGGTGAGCATAGGAGGTGTAAGTAATGAGTAGACCAGCTAACTAATTGTGCCCAGTTGTATAGCCCTTTGAACAATGCCAACCTTAGTTAAGCAGGTTTGCCCATAGCTTAGCCTTTTCAGAACCAGCCAATCACGGAAAAGTGCGGGAAATCGGCCCTACTTAAACCCAAGAGGTGGGAATGCATCTCATAACTGGTTGCAGCTTCCCCTTGCAGGCACTATGGCAGTAAGGGGAGAAGATGTGCACTTTTGGGCGCAGCACTGGTGCATCCAGGAGTCCAAGGTCACGGCAGGACTCCTTGTCAAAGACCATGATCAGAGACTGCTGCAGGGCCAGTACCAGGGCTCCCATAATAAGACAGAGGCCTGGGACCATCTCACCCATGACCTCACCAGTGCCACTGGCATACGCCGAACTAGTGAGCAGGTCAGGCACCACTCTGCCGACCTGAAGCGGCATAAGTGGGACTTCTTGGAGGACTGGCTCCAAGAGGCTAGAGTGGCAGGGGATGTTCCAGCCATGTGTAAGTATCACCCCAGTATGTGGACAATAATTGCCAGCTCAGGTAGATCATGGATAGGTATGGCTAAATATTCCATTTATGTCCTCCACAGCTGCAATAGAGAGGGTCATGAACCAGGAGGCCCACATCAGTTGCCTGGCGAGGTTGCAACACATGGCAGGTCAGTAATACTCATGCATTTACTGTCATAGGAAATAAAAATAAAAGTAGTAGTAAATTAATTGCCTGTATAAAACCTGTATTGTTCAAGGCAAGTACTGCAT
This sequence comes from Protopterus annectens, assembly GCF_019279795.1. NCBI lineage: Eukaryota > Metazoa > Chordata > Ceratodontiformes > Protopteridae > Protopterus > Protopterus annectens. The sequence continues at coordinate 1,106,159,072 of NC_056744.1, read as the reverse complement.
ACACTAGAGAATATGGCAGGAAAAGTCTCATATTGTTTGTATGTCAATAAAAGTGTAATAGCTTGACAAAACAGGTCTAAATGCTGGACTGCATGTGTATATCCTGGTATCATACGGTAATGTAGATATTAAGCACTGTTACCCACACCATGCACCATAAATTGAATGTGTAGGAATGCCTGTATATGACAGGTGTAATCTCCAGAGGCCATTTAGTACAAATGAGAGACACATAGACAGTAAACAGGGAAAATGCAAATAACAAAAACTGAATTGGACATGCAACTGACATGTGAACTGCTGTTTTTTTAGCACACACAGCCACGGTTCGAATCCTGCCAGTGGTAGTAGTCTTCATACAGAATCATACCCTATAACTGTACAGATGTGTCCAGAATGTCTATTAAAGTGGCCCATATCTGTTACCTATCAACCTGTCCCCCTGGGAAATCAGTGTGATGATCCCAGACATATAGGCACCAAACAGAAAATACAACTGATTGACACACAGCTATGAGAACAAAGCTGGCACACTAGCAACTCCCCAATACCTTATGTGACTAAGAAGCCACGTATGTCCCATTTACACTCCAACTTGTCAAGCTGTGGTCAGAGTATGTACAGTAACAGAGTGAGATATGTATGTGCATAATAGTAATGTGGGATCTGGTACTGTGTGTGGGAATATTCAGATAGTGCTAATAAATATTCTTCCCACAGGTCTGTCAGATACCAACACTGTGCCCAGAAATACAAGAATGATATGCAGTTGTTCTGAATAATGAGGTATTGCACATCAATGTCACCCACACTGTCCTACAACATATAACTGTCTAGGAATTCTGTATAAGAGCGTTGCTATACAAGGTCAGAATGCATAAGCACAGGGGATTAAAAAGACAGAAAGCAGATTGGAGATATACAGCAATATCTATATAGCAGACACAACTGTGATGGACAGTGTTTATGTTGTAGCAGACACAGCCATGGTCTAAATCCTGGGAGTGGAATAAGGCTGTATACAGAATCATACCCCACAACAGTACAGATGAGGCCAGAATGTCCAATATATGGGCCCATATCTGCTGCCTGTCCCCCTGTCCTCCAGCAAGTCTGTGGGATGATCCCAGATATTTAGCCAGCAAACAGGGAATACAAGTGATTCTTGAACATCTATGAGAACACACCTGTCACTGTAGCAACCCCCAAAACTGTTAGAAGAGTAATATTTCAAGTATGTCCTATCTACACTCCCATGTTGTCAAGCTGTGACTAGAGTGTATACAGTAACAGAGTGAGATGTATGTGCATAATATTAATGTGTAATCCGGAACTTTGTGTGGCAACTGTCAGGTAGTGCTAACAAACATTAATCCCACAGGTATGTTGGATACAAACACTGTGCTGAGAAATACAGACCATTATAACCTGTACTGGTACTATTCACTCTGGTATTGTAGAGAAATGTGAGTGTTGCAGTTGTTCTGAATAATAAAGTATCACTAGTCACTGTCACCCACACTGTGCTACATAATATAACTGTGTATGAAAGCATGTATATGTGTGTGTCAGGTCACTAAAGGTGGAAGAGGGCAATATCCTAGATATGTCCCGGCACACCAGCATGTGGTCAACACATGGCCAGAGTCTGTGCAGAAAGAGTTGGATAGCTATGTGCAAAACATCAACCTAGAATCCGGGAGCATGTGTAGAAACAGTTAGTTAGTGTTAACAAACATTCCCTCCACAGGTATGCCAGATAAGAGGTGTATACTGCAGATAAAACCGGTTCATGTGTAACGCTGATGACAGCCATATCACTGTCCAAACTAAGGCTATAGGGTAGTGTAGTAAAACTTGTCAGGTACAGATAACAGCACTGACTAGGAAAGTAATGCTGACTACAGGAATATACTAGTTGTTAATTGACATCTTTCGCTCCCCCCACCATATCTCCAACAATAATCAACATACCCACCCCAACTGGTATGTAATGACTCTGATAATGTCCAATTGTTTGATAAATATTTTAATGGTTCCCATGCATATGCTACATTGAACTATTCCAACATTGGTTGCATGGTGCCATCAATGTACCTGCATGCTGTTCTTATTACCACTGTGGTCCCATATATGCATGTGTTCTGTTTGCTATGCAACTGTTCCATATCTGGTGTCTGGGTTAATGAGAATATCGATGCATGGTGTTATACCTAAACCTGGAATGTGTTGACTATTACTAACTCACATATGATGATGAAATCTAAACACTATAGCACGCTTGGGAAGGCCGGTCCCACCGGACCCACCTGTCCCACCTGTCCCACCTCAGCTGGCCATGGCACCGGGCACCAGCTTGTCTGGGGCCCAACCCGGGAACTCCCTGTCCATTGGTCCTGCACCACCTTTGGGTGGAACCGCCTCAAGAGGTGGGGCTCACCCCCCTGGGAGTGGGCATGGACAGGCACCTGTCACCCATCGCCAGGTCAGGGTTGTGGTGCGTAGAGTGATCAACCAGCATTTTGGTGATCTTCTATGCCAGCTCATGGGCCGTGTGTCATGATTAGAGAGTCAGCCTGGCTCTGCAACTCAGCTCCCAGCAAAGCCACCTTCGGGGCGGTGAAGGTGTTGTGGTGACTGCCCATGGGTGGGGACTTAAGTCCCACTGTTTCCACTAGGGGACTTCTGGGCTTCCGATTTCCAAACACCCCTCCCCATCAAGGTGTTTACCCCTCACATGTGTCATATACCATCCCTGTATGTGCATTGTTTGTCTTGTCTGTTAACCTACCCAACCTACCTCCACAAATATGCCTACTACCCCTCCCCAACATCCCACTCTCACCTGAAAAATAAAAAGGACAATCTGATCCCACAAAAAAATTTCACCCCATACATAGCTGTCCATTTCGTACACATGTCCACTGGACACATGTAATCTGGTCTAATTGGCATCACAACAAATTATTGTTGTCCTCACCCCCTCCCAGGGGTTTGAGTGTCCAAATCTACCTTCAAATGCAGTGTATACGCACAGCTGTTGCTGTAGAAAAAATGGACAGCTATGGACCTTCCCTACACCCTTCCTACACATCCCTGGCTATTTTCCCTACTATCTTTCCCTCTTTCTGCCCCTTTTTTCATCACTTTCCTATCAACCCCTTTTTTCTTTTCTTTTAAAGAAATTAGAGCAGGGATAAGTGGGAGTAAACACTTTTAAGCAGCAGTGAGTGGGCTTAAGCCTGTTTGCATGGGGATAAGGTATGCCTACACAGAATAAGCAATGTAGAAGCTAACTGAGTATAAGCAACTGTAACCGGAACTTAGCACTGCTTACCTCTGCGCAAACCTGCTTACAGCTGCTTTAAAGTGCCTTAATCACACTGTATCCAATGGCCCATGTTCTGCCCAGCAACAAAATAAACAGCCTCTGCAAAGCTTGAACCAACGAGCCCGCACACCATAGACAAAGTGATTTACCACTTAGCCATGACAGACATGCATAAATCTTATGTATTCAGAAACATATCATCCAGACCAGTCATGCTACAGTACAGGGAATGTAACCAACATCTAGATGTATGTGTGTGTATAAATATATTATCTAAACAGATAAAACATATCTATATATTTAGAGATACAGATATATTTAGAAATATATACATATATATAAATATATATGAACATATATACATGCAAATGTCAACATCGACACAGATATATGTCTACAACTATATGTTGACATATGCACAGCAAGGTACATATATATATATATATATATATGCAGGTATATAGCTATGTAGGTATATATGGACATATACATATGTAATATATATATATATATATATATATATATATATATATATATATATATATATATATATATATATATATATACAGCTCTATATACTATTGCTATTGTAATTGGGATTGTCTTCACAGACATGGTGTGTGTGTGTGGGGGGGTCACATCTGCTTTCCACATGTGTGCCATTGGCTACTGACAGACATCCTAAGGACATCATAGTAAAGTATCGCTGCTAGCACATACTGCCCCTTTCGACTGCAGAGATATTGGCCAATATGTGTGGACATTCTGACACACTCTGTACAGTCCCAAGCTATACACAGAACCCTTAGTGCACAACATGTGTACCATGCCTGACAACATGGATGTTAACAGCCATGTAGATGGGTATAACACATAACAACTGGTATACATATGCTACCATAGGTTATGCATTCACACACACATGTCTGGCCTGACACATACTACCCACTGGTACAGGGGTGCCATGGCCACATACTACCCACTAGATATTGACATACATCTGGACAGCATCCCACTGCTCTATCTAACATACATGACTGTTAAGGGAGGCCCGGCAGCAGTGCATCTGGCAAGTATCTGCACATGGCATCTCACTGGGTAAGTACACTAAGCTGATAGGCATGTAACAATGCACTGTGCAGGCTACAGACAGACAGGCTCAACACTAGCCTACATCTCCTATGGGGGAATGCACATGTACCTGCATATATAGCAGGCTGTACAGGCATGTCACAGCACAGGTTAAGATACACCTGTGTGAAAGTGCATAACCACAACCAATGAGAACAGAGCCATAGCCACATATGGCAAGCTAGCATAATATTATAGTATATGGACTATCTTTTCAGCACCATCCTCATATGTGCCACTCACACACTAACCCTACATATACTGGGCCACTACACAGTTTGGTCTGATGGCTGACTGTGGTATGGGACATGTGTGCATGTATGGCCCTACAAACATGTAAGCCAGTACGGTAACATGTAACATCAGATAGGATGGGACCTAGGATGATGACAACTACCACAGTCTGTACACAGGGCAAGGTACATATTAACAATATACACACTGTCGACATTCACCATAAATACACAGACCTCAGTACTGTACAAACAACCACAGTATGTCCAGGTTATGTCATCAAATATAACCCCTACTGTGCATAACATGTGTAGCAGTCTGATATTTCACTGGCTTGTTATCAGATATGATGACACTAATTATGGTGTACAGCACATGCACCTCTTCATGCATGACATATGTGCAAAGGTTGGCAGAGTTGGGGCTGGAAGCATATACACAGGGACAATATTGACATGTTGCTGTGATAACCTTATACATTTACTGTTGTAACAGGGTTTGTTGCAACATATGTCCTATGAGGGATTTGTCGTCAGTAACTGTCACGGCTTTCACCATCTACAGACTGCAATCCTCACACTACTTTCTGCAGTCCACAGATAGATGCTCCCTGGGTAACACATGAAACCAAAGGCACAACACACTGTCTAGTCTGCAGATGACCCTGCAGATGGGGATTCCTCATAAACATAGAACTGACATGGCAGGTATTGAGACATGTAGGACAGCCATATCCACACACACACTGTTAAACCAACATTACTCCAAATGCAGTATAGCAGCACTTACAGTCTGTAGTCAGGTCAGGCACATTCCCCTCCTATGTGTTGCCCTGTTCCACAGTGTATGTTGTTAGAGGAAAATCCCCAATCCATCTGAGATGCTGTTTGCCAAACAACAGATCGAGTTCCTGCTCACAGTGAATGAAAAGGCCCAACACCAACATGATGTTCCTAGATATTGGAGTGTGTTTCCATAGGGAATGTTACCACAGCTGTTCCACATGCAATCAGCTAGGGGAGGGCTGCAATTCATGCAGGGGCCATCAGCTGATCATGAGCATCACTTAAAATACACATTATTCTGCCTAAGCAAAGCAGGTGTAGGTCTCCACATCTACCAGAGAGGGAGTGGGAGAGATAGACAGAGGCAAAGACAAATCAGGGAGGCGTGGGAGAGTAAAACCTAAGCATGTTTGTGTCATACACCTACCAGCACAGGGTATCAAATCACTGATGACTATGTTTTGTCATCACAGGTCTATGCAGTTATTTGGTTGCACCACATGGGTTACCTGTTGTGGAGCCCTCAGAATATATATGTGATGATGAATGACATCTGTAACAGGGGTACAGTAGCTATAGGGTAGGTGACATACACATGCCTGTCCGCATGAACAGGTGCCACCATCAACACAGCCACACTCTCACAGGGACGTACACTCATTGATACACGTAGCAGGGAAAGGATTAAAACTCATCAGTAGTGGGATTGCCACAACACATCACTGTGCAGGTATCAAATGCACCACATGGGTCTTACGGTGGTTGTATGGGCAAAGGGTATGGGGAGGTGTCTGACATCAGAGAGCATGCTTCAGTATGCCAATGGGGGTATTAGTGAGTGTGGATTTGAACATATGCACCATACAACACACACACAAATGCACAGTGTGCCAGTACTGACATGTATGGGTGCATGTCTGCATGGGTGTGTGGTGGTCGACTGTGCTAGATGGCTATACAAGGCTAGGTGATGGGTATACTTTGGCATCAAGCCACATGACAATGGTCTGCATTGTGGCTCAGGGCTGTGGTTTCTGCATTTGCCCACACAGTTGGGTATTGCATCCCCCATCCAGTCACCTGGGTGACTATTGTGTGTGGCCAATGCTGTGCATAACTTGCCATGTATGTGTTCCTTAGTCCATGACATGGACAGTGTCTGGGATGTGCACACCTCCCACATGCATGTACAGTGACATGTGGAGCTGTACCTGGGGTGTCTGGCCCATGTTTTGAACACAGATTATCATCAGATGTGCCAGTCTTGCCCACCTGTGGTGGGAACTGATAATGGACAACAGGTTTACCCTGCACCTACATTGATAGCATGCTAACAGCATTCCCTGGTGTCAGTGGCATCTGTCCATAAAGGGCATGTTGTCAGGCATGGTATGTCCTTTGTGAGTCACATGTGATGTCATCACAGGTGTTGCAGGTGTCCATTGGGGAACATGGGGAGGGTGGGCTGTCTGCATGTACGTGCATATTGGACAGATGGACAGGGTGCCATGCTCTCTGTAGCCCACTGCTATCACTCCATAGTTACTATGAGTGGCCAATATGCAGTGTACTACCCACATATTGGCTGTTGCCTAGGCATGTGTGTGTGTGTGTGTGTGCATGTGTGTGTGTGTGTGTGTGTGTGTGTGTGTGTGTGTGTGTGTGTGTGTGTGTGTGTATGAGACATGGGTTGAGAGTGTTCTCTGTATAATACTGGGGTTGCTATCTGTGATTGCCTGGCCTTGATGTCACATGTATGGGTATGGCTTTGCACCCCAGCCTCCCAGCTATTTCACATCTGTTATCCCTGTATGATGGACATTGTGATATTTATAGTAGGGCCACCATATAAGAATTATCCAAAAGACACTCCACATTGGCCACACACTCACAACCACCTCCAGACAAGATACAAGGTACAAACACATATGCCTGGGAGTACAACCCCTAATTAATGAGTTTATTACACTACAGCACTATGCAGTTATAGTACACACCACAGAGATTACTGGAGAACTCCTTCCCCAAAGGTGTATTTCACAATGAATGACATCAGCAGGATTGCCAAAGTAAGATATTGTACTGAGTGTGACTAGCCTAAAATGCATTGCTCCCTATAGAGACAGTAACACACACACAAAACATCCACAACCAACATGTGTGGGTATAGAACCCCTAACAGAGGTCTATATCACACTACAATATGGCACTGTTATAGGACACACCATGGGGATTACTGTAGAACTCCTTCCCCAAAGGTGTATTTCATAATGAATGACATCAGCAGGGATGCCAAAGTAGGACATTCGAATTGTAGTGAGTGTGACTAGCCTAAATTGCATTGCTCCCTACACAGACAGTGACACACACAAAGCATCCACAACCAACATGTGTGGGTAAAGAACCCCTAACAGAGATGTATATCACACTACAGCATGAAGCTGTTATAGGACACACTACAGGAATTAGTGGAGAACTCCTTCCCCAAAGGTGTATTTCACAATGAATGATATCAGCAGGATTGCCAGAGTTGGACATTTGAATTGTAGTGAGTGTGACTAGCCTATAATGCATTGCTTCATACACAGACATTGAAACACACACAAAACATCCAGAACTGTCATGGGTGGGAATGGAACCCTACCACAGTTCTAAATCACACTACAGCAGTACACAGTTAAGGCACGCATTACAGAGATTATTGGGCTACCATCTTCCCAGAGGTGTATTATGTATTCAAAGTTGAGCATATGAATTGTAGGGAGTGTGCAAAATGCATTGCTTTTGCTACAGACAGACACACACGCTTGCCATGTTTGGGAGTAGAACACCTACCTAACTACTTCATCACATTACAGCACTATGCAGTTACAGGACATGCTATGGAGATTACTGGATTACACCTTTCCCAGAGGTGTATTTCTAGGTGGATGACATCAGCAGCCTTGTCAAAGTTGAGAATATGAATTATAGGGTGTGTGAGTACCCTAAAAAGTATTGCTCTCTACACAGACAGACACACACATACCATGTCTGGGATTAGAACACCTATCTAACTACTTTATCACACTACAGAAATATGCAGTTACAGGATGCTCTATGGAGATTATTGTGCAACAGCCTTCCCAGAGGTGTATTTCTAGGTGGATGACATCAGCAGCCTTGCCAAAGTTGAGTATATGAATTGTAGGGAGTGTGAGTACCCTAACAAGCATTGCTCTTTACACAGACAGAGTCAGACAGACTCACACACATGCCTTGTCTGGGATTAGAACACCTACTTAACTACTTTATTACACTACAGCAGTATGCAGTTACAGGACATGCTATGGTGATTACTGGACTATAGCCTTCCCAGAGGTGTATTTCTAGGTGGATGACATTAGCAGCCTTGCCAAAATTGAGCATTTGAATTGTTGGTAGTGTGATTACCCTAAAAAGCATTTCTCTCTACACAGTCAGACAGACAAGCACACAAACACACTTGCCAAGTCTGGGATTAGAACTCCCACCTAACTAGTTTATCACACTACAGCAGTACACAGTCATAGGATGCACCACATAGATCACTAGGCTAGAATTCTTCCAAATGTGTATTTCACATTGGATGACTTCAGCAGGCTTGTCATAGTAGGGCTATGGGGAGGGCAGTGTGTGTGCATGGGCCATAACCCATTCATCTAGGGTTTGACACACCACATGTGGGCACACACAGGGTCATATTTCACAGGTATGTGTATACAGCTGCTAGATGACTACTTCCTTGTACAGTCATGTTGCACAGCTGCACATGCACCACATAGTCTGTCATGCTGATAGACACTGGTGGCTAGTATCTACAGTGAGTGACATCTGCACCTCATGTGTTTGGGGCCCTTTGGCTGTGTGCTAGGTGGGACAGGCCTGGATGGGTCCTTGTCACAGTCACCCTCTTCAACACATCTATGTCTGTCTACCTTTGGCTTATTATAGTGTGTTGTCCTTACATATATGTCTGTATTCCTATCCACTGTGTGTGCAAGGCATGAGTGGTGCATATTGATGATTGTCTGCACTAACAACTGTGACTGTCATATATGTCTGGTCCACTGGTGTTTGCAGACATGACCTTCATGCGTTTGTGTGTTTGTGAGCATGCCCAGTATGGCTGTCTGTATTGCATGTGTGGATTGAGTCCAGGTAGTTTGTACTACAGTACTGACCTTTGTGTTGTACAAAGACAGGTAGCATGCTGTCTCTGCAGGGTATCCATCAATCATTTTGCATTGGCTGTTACAACATTTCTGCATAGCAGGGGGGGCACACCTGACTGTTTCTACATTTCTACACAGGATCGAAGGGGGCACACCTGACTGTTACTATATTTCTACATAGGATGGGGGGGTACATCTGACTATTTCTACATTTCTACACAGGATTGGGGGGAGACACCTGACTGTTACTGTATTTCTATGATTTCTATGTAGGATGGGGGGGTGCCCACCTGCTATTTCTACAGTTCTACACAGGATCGGGGGGGGCACACCTGACTGTTACTCTATTTCTACGTAGGATGGGGGCACACCTGACACTTAGGTTCATAGGTTCATAGGTTCATACTAGGCTATCTGCCCTAGGGCATTTATAAGCCTAGCCAGAATGTGTTTGGCTTTCGCCACCCATTTTAAATTTATTTTGCTATGCCCTTTTTCGAGGTTAGTATACTGTGCCTCTGTCTATCAGTGACACAGAAGTGATACCCGGGGTAAACCTACGATCTCCCATCCACTCATCAAGATTCCACTTGAAGAGAGTCAATGAGGGACTCTGCCTAACCTGGACTGGGATTTTATTCCAGAGTGAAGGGAGCCTCTGGGTTATGAATCTGTCCCTCCAGCATGTCCTATTTATTTCAGTGCTGAGGTTCAAGTCTCTCGTAGCTCGATGGGATTTGGATTTTCTGAGGTGCAGCATGTCCATTAATTCCGGGTTGGACATGGCTTTATACGTCAGGCACAGATTGCCTCTGAACAGGCGGTATGCCACTGAGTAGAGCTGGAGTTTCTTTAACTGGGCAGCATATGGCATCTGTTTGAGCTCTTTGATCCTCTTGGTGAGGTACTTTTGGGGTCTTTCCAGTTGCTGCAGGTGTCTGGTAAGGTACATCCCAAAAGGGGTATTGTACTCAATTATGGGCCTGATGAGGGATGAGTAAAGAGGCACGATGACCTCCCCTGATCTAGATGTGAATCCTTCATGATTAGGTGGGCTATATAAAATGTTTTTCTAACCACTTTGGCCACGTGGTTGTCAAATGAGAGATTGCTATCAACTTGGGTCCCCAGGTCCCTAATTACTTCTTCTGTACTTAATGGATTACCACCTATGTGGTAATTTGTGGGCACTGTTTTTGCCAAAGGGATGACTATACACTTTTAGCATTTAGCTTGAGGCCATGGCTCTGGCACCAGTTGTCTGTTTCTATGAGGCCCTTTTGGAGGATGCTTGTGTCGGCTGCAGAGTCGATTATGGTGCCCAGTTTGCAGTCATCTGCGAACTTGGTCAGCCACAGTCCTTCCATGTTGGCCTGTACCTCCGAGAAATATTTACCGAACAAGAGAGGTCCCAGGACTGAGCCTTGTGGGACACCACTTGTAACTGGTTTGGAGTCTGACATGGCTCCAGCAATTCTAACCATGTGGGTTCTGTCCTTGAGCCAGTTTTCAATCCATCTAGTGACATAGGGGTTTATATTTAAGCTGGTGAGCTTATCTATAATGCCCGAGTGGGGTATTGTATCGAAGGCTTTTGCGAGGTCCAGATAGGCTGTGTGGCCCACCTTCCCCTCGTCAATGGGCTTGGTGACTGTTTCAAAGAAATCAACCAGGTTTAAGAGGCAGGATCTGCCCTTAACAAAGCTGAACTGGGTAGGATCCAGTGTCTGTAGGTCCCCAATATCTTTATTTATGAGGTCCATGATGATCCTTTCCATAGCTTTGCAGACCAAGCTAGTCAGGCTTATGGGGCGATAGTTTCCAGGATCCGTTGAGGCACCACCTTTATGGAGAGGGACCACTGTTGCTGTACGCCACTCTTTGGGCACATATCCTGTAGTAAGGCTGAGATTGAACAGTAGTTTTATGTTTGGGTTTAGCTCTTCTTGGATTTCATGTAGGACGCAGCCCGGGACACCGTCTGGTCCCATTGATGCTGTGTTTTTTGCTTTGGCGAGGGTGGCTCTTACCTGAGCATCTGAGATGTCAGGGGGGCAGCACTCTGCTTGGATAGATATTTGCCCTTTTGGTGGGGAGAGGGGGGAGAAGTTTGCGCTGAACCTGTCAGCTAGGATGTTGGCAATGTCTGTGGGTTCAGTGTATTTTTTGTCATTTTGGACTAATTCTGAGCATATCTGGGAATTACCACCCAGGTTCCTAACATAACTAAAGAAAGCCTTGTGATTATCCTTAGTGTCCTGTGCAATTTTTCTCTCGAAGCTGGCCTTAGACAATTTTATGAGTGCCCATAGTTTTTTGCTAATACTGAACTTGAACACATTTGCTAGGACTGTACTGGTATGTCGGGTGCTCCATTTCAGTCTGTAGTCTTACCTATCACGCTGGCTAGAGGCATACCAGTGTACTACAGATCTTAGCTTTTAATTACCTACATATTGGTTTCTGATGTCCTACCCTTCAGAACTGACATCCCACTGAGTGACCTGCTGTAGTTTGTCTGTGTAGGCCTGGGGGGGTTACCCATAGGCCTCATTCAGAGGCCATAGCACAGCCTTTGTTTGTTTTTGTTTACACCTGTCCTGCTAGTTGTGACTGTTGTTGGTTATGTGACCCCCCCCCCGACTGGCATGTGTGAGTCACTTACCATGTGGGTGTCCGAGTATTGAGGGTGGTGCTGCAGGGCTGCCTATGTCGGATGCACATAGTACACTCCCTACACATGGTTAGGCACAGGTAGTGTAATGCTTGGCATCCCTTTTACTGTATGTGAGAGTTGGAGAGAGGTGTTATTCCCTGGGTCCCTCCTGCGTCCATGTATGTGCTATGCATCGCCTTTTTGCCAAGGCCAGGGCATACTGGGCATGCCTCCTTCTGCCTACTGGGGCAGGCTCAGGTTGTGCCTCCTTCTAGTCACTCTGTGCCTGTGCAGGCCTTGGCAATGGTGGGGGGCTGTGTGGCCCTGCCCTGTGCTGTTCCTGCTGCAGCTGTTTCTGCAGGATCATATTGTGTAGCATGGCACATACAAGCATGATTTGGGTACATGTAGCTGGTGAGTACTGCAAGGCTCCACCGGATGTGTCCAGGCACCAGAACCATGACTTGAACATCCCAAACACATGCTCTACTATAATTCTGGTCTGTGTGTGTGCCTCATTATGGTGTGTGTGCATTTCTGATGGATGTCATCAGCCACAGCTTCAGTGCGTATCCAGCATCCCCCTCTAGGTGACCATGAGGGATGTCCCCATTGGAAAATCTCTGGTACAGCTTTGTCAGACGCCAGATGTGGGAATTATGATAGCTTCCATGCAGCCAGCACAAACATTCATTATTATGCCCTGGGTATCGCACATGACCTGGCAGTTGATGGAGAGGAAGCCCTTGTGGTTGATGTAGACCTTACCCCGCTCACCGGGTGGTGCTTTGATGCATATGTGGGTGCAATCTATAGCACCCACTACCTCAGGGTGTTCTGTTATTTGGTGGAACAGTTGCATATTACTGGCCAACACCTCACGGGTGTTGGGGAAATATATGTGCTCACCGACATGTGCTGACATGGCATCCAGGAACTGGTGGAGTACCCTGGATGCTGATGCCTGTGAGATTCAAATCATATCCCCAGTTGGCCTTTCGAATGTACCTGTAGGTAGTATTCTTAGGCCTACACATACCTTGGTATCCACTGGGATGGGTTCCCCTATGTTAGTTCTGTGTGTCAGACGTGGCCAGCACAGCTCAACAATTTGCTGTAGGAGGTCCCTGTCCACCCTATAGCGCTCCACTATCTCCAGCTCATGTAGCCGCTGGTAGGTTACCCTGGCTCTGTACACTCTTCTCTGTCTCCTCACTGTGGGCTGGTTGACAACATTCACATCCTCACCACCCTCAGCCTCTTCCACAAGTTGCATGATAGCTATTGCAGCCCCTATCATTTTCTACTGTGGGTGTTTAAAGTTCCCCGCTTGTTTACACTGGTGGTGTAGAGTGTGGGAAAAAACAGAGGGGGAGGTGTTTGCTTAGTTTATAGTGGTGTTCTGGGCTGGGCTGGTCTGCTGCCTGTTTAATTAGTTGATTCTGATACATTTCACCTACCAGCTAAGCTAGTTCTCCTTGATTACCTTCCTACTGCTGTTTTCCCTTCCCACTGCCTTCCTGTTTAAACCCGTGTGCGCACCGCATAAACACAGTGCTCAAATGTGCACACTGCTGCTATTTCCTGGTTTAACTTCTTTTTTCTTCCAGTACAACCCGGTGCATGGCATGCACACCCACTTAGGCTTTGTAAAGAGTGCTAGGCAGGTTTAGACACACCCCCTAGCTTAGCTGTGCTAAGCTAGGAGCAAACTCAAGCCACAGGGCTCCAATCCGCTTACAGTATGCTGACCCCCCCCCCCGCATGATGTCACCTAACTCCTAGGCTTGCACCAAACTATTCTTGCTCTTACACTGTTGGGACCTGACACACATGCTGGGGAAAACTGGGATTCTCATCATTCCCATCATTTGCATAAGATTGCCTGCTGATGCATAGTTCCATGTCTCACACTGAGCCTCCCCCCTTAGTAACCGACTTGCATGGCAGAATACTGATTTTAGTTAGAATGCTTAATTTAGGTTTATTTTGTTATTTTCCTCCCGATCCCGTTTGCTCGCTGCTGCCCTATGCTTAAATAGCCGAGATCAGCTAAAAAAAAATAAAAGTTGATTTATTTATTTTTTGTTTTGTTTGCAATGCCAATGGCCTTATACTTGGCCATTGGCATGCTTCCTCAATGATGTGCAGCCTTTATTTGGAGCTGCCACAGCTACATTTCTGCAGATTGCACTAGGCCTGCACGGACGGTCGCAAGCTTCCTGGATTGCAAAATCACCTTATTTGCATGGATTTCTCCTGCAAATGGGGTGATTTGCATACAAGGGCTTAGTCCATGCAGGTTTAATGCAGGAGCTCTCGTGCATGCCCCTGTAGGCTGTTCCTGGATTGTACAGCAGACATATTGCCTGCTAGAGGTCCTGCACTGATCCTGCACGCCGTGGGGCATAGTGAATCCGAGAATTAGTCTTTTTGTGGAGAAAGCCAGTGCATCCCCCAAAATGGTAACAATGTCTTTGCTATTCCTCAAAATTTCCCAGTTTCTGTTGATAATGTCATGAATAGGTCTGAGATCCCTCTCCCGATTTGTTTGGATCTCTGACAGAACACCAGGCGTGTTTCCCTGAGGTTCATGTGTATCATGCATTCATCATTCTAGGTAGCTTTTCATCCATCTTTTCTCATCACTCATGATAATCTATAACATTATTATATGGCAGCCCTTCCTCTAGTCCATTTCTCATTTTCCTTACTGATACTGCACACTCAAAATGCTCCCTCCTAATTTATTCTGCTCCTCCTTTTCATTCCTCTCATCTTCTATCTTGCTGTCTGTTTTCCCATAATCTTTCCCACTCTGCTTTCCATCTTTCTCTTTCCTAAATAGATTGACTCTGAGTTATCTAGATTCAACGTCTACTCTCCTTATCTGCTCTCGTCAACAATCTATTATCTGAGAATTCCTCCCTGCTATTACCTTCATCTGTCCTCTGTAGTGTATTGCAAGCACTATCCCTGTTGTGCTGTGATAATGCTATACAAGTTTATATGCATGTGAAATTGAGCTACCATGTCTGATTTGTATATGCATTTGTGCCTAATTATCAATACAGTTTATTGTAAATCTGTAAGATTAACTCTGATACTGTATATTAATACTGTAAAAAAATATTATAAAGATAGTTTGCTAAATTTATTCTAGCATAGCATAAGTTGTTAAGCTACCTGTTTGAGTTTTCAAGCTTTCTGAATGACAAATACTACTGAGTTAAGAAATGAATGCAGTGCAATCAATATAGTTTCCACATGTGGGTATGCAGACAGATATCCTGCACCAGACTTGGCAGACTTGGAAACCTTCTCCCATGAATCTGCTTACACAGTGATATAGCTGTAGATATGGAGTTAAAGCAGACATAACAGCAACAGCATAACCTCAACAAGGTAATCCCTGACTGCAAGTGACGTCAAGAAAACAATCAAGGTTGAAGGATTCAGTGTAAATAAAGAAAATAAGAGCCTTGAGATGGACAAGAAAATGAGGGAAGACAAGGGAAACAGCAGTCTTAAAAGGGATAATAGAGTGCCTGCAATGGCGTGATAAAACATAAATCTTCTTCTCTTTTGGCTGTTCCCATTAGGGGTTGCCACAATGGATCATCTGTTTCCATTTCTTCCTGTCCTCTGCATCTTGCTCTGTCACACCAACCACCTGCATGTCCTGTGTCACCACATCCATAAACCTTATCTTAGGCCTTCCTCTTTTCCTCTTAACTGCCAGCTCCATTCTTAGCATCAACATATCCAGCATCCCTCCTCAACACATGCCCAAACCAGTGCAGTCTCGCCTCTCTGACTTTGTCTCCAAGCCACCCAACCTGAGCTGACCCTCTAATATACTGATTCCTAATCCTGTCCATCCTTGTCAAACCCAGTGCAAATCTTAACATCTTTAAGTCTGCCACATCCAGCTCTGACTCCTGCCTTTTTGTCAGTGCCACCGTCTCCAACCCATACAACATAGCTGGTCTCACAACCCTCTTGTAGACCTTCCCTTTCACTCTTGCTGTGATAAAACATAAATACTGTACATAAAATGCAAGGGAGTAACAGAGACCTGCTTACATACAGCATGCCATACACCCTCCCCCGCAAAAAATCAAATGACCTTTGCAATATTTGATTATACAAAGATACATTTTGCCATGTGTTTTTGTAATGTATATACATAGAAAATGATGGCTGGGATTCAGACAAATGCATTTCAGACTCAAAGAACAAATGCAATGTTATACAAAAGAAACGTAAGGAGGAACACACTTTGTGGTAGGAAGATTGATGATCTTCGGGGGATATAAGACATGGAAATGACTTAAAAAAATGCCAATGACATTGTCAACAGCAAAGACAGAAGTGCAAGCTAATATTCTCATGCTCCCTTGCATTAGCCTCAGTAGAATTAGGAAAACTCCTATGAGATCTACAATAGGTAGTACAAGTAGACACTTCCTGGTCCAAGATGTTTCAATGGGTGAGAGAGGAAAGTACAGTTTTGTACCTACCATAAATGTAGATGTTCAAGTGTATACACTGCTGCAATCATTACACTTGGGTTATCCTGCTGTCAGGCGGTTCCCCAGTCGGCCTGAGTTCCAAAGTCTTGGTCCGGCGTCAGCTGCTATCGCCTCCTCCCTGACGTCAGTGCGACAGAGGTATATAAGATGCAGCCAACGCCATTTTCTTCAGTTTTTCTTGCCCCAGATGTCAGGTGCTCCCAAATAGCTAGGCAATTCAATTGTTAATAAAACATACATAAGAAAAGCAAACAACAACTTTCAGTTACCAGCAAATACTCCCCATAGGTAGTAAAGGGTAGAAGGCATAGGTACGTACCAGCAAGTAAGAGGGGAAGGAGGGAGGGTAACCTGGACTGCAGCAGTGTATACACTTGAACATCTACATTTATGGTAGGTACAAAACTGAACTATGTTCATTGTGTTACACTGCTGCAGTCATTACACTTGGGTAGAATCCCAAAGCTGAGGTAGGGTGGCTGGTTCTATAAGGCATTAGGGGTGGCTATAAGGCCCTGCAGCACTGCAGTGGCAAAGCCAGCTCTGGATTTAGAGTATAAAGGCAGATGGTAATGCTTGGTGAAGGTATGCACAGAACTCCATGTTGCTGCTTCCAAAATATCCTTGGTAGGTACTCCTCTGAAGTAGGCAGTTGAAGTGGCTGCTGCCCTGGTGGAGTGAGATCTAATGCTGCTAGGTACAGGTTTCCCATGGTGTGTATAGCAGAAATGTATACAATGTCCTATCCATTTTGAAATAGTCTCTTTTGAAATGGCTTTTCCCTGTGCTCCTGCAACATATGCTACCAATAATTGCTCAGATTTTCTGAAAGCTTTGGTTTTGTCCAAGTAGAAGTGAATGTCCAAAGAATGCAGTAGTCTCTCCCCTTTATTCTGTGGTTTTGGATAAAACATTGGCAAGTGAATAGTTTGGTTTAGAGCCACATTAGATACCACCTTTGGCATAAATGTAGGGTTAGTTCTTAAAGACACCCTGTCCTGGTGGAAAATGAGGAAAGGATCCACTGCCATTAGTGCCTGTAATTCTGAAACTCTTCGTGCTGATGTTATTGCCAGGAGCAGAGCAGTTTTCCAAGAGATATATTTTAATTCTGCTGTGTTAGCTGGCTCAAAAGGAGGTAAAGTTAATTTTTCCAAAACAAAGTTGAGGTCCCAAGTTGGAGTAGGTGCTCTACAGGGCGGTCTTATGTTTTTAGCCCCTCTGAGGTACTGTTTTAGCAAAGGATTAGAGAAAATTGGTGGATCTGTGTAATAATGAGCAGAGATGGCAGAGGCGTGGATCTTGATGGATGAAAAGGAGAGGCCTTTGTCCAGCATCTCAGTTAAATATTGTAGTATCTGAGGAATGTTTAGGACAAGAGGGTCAAGGCTGTGAACCTGGTTCCAGGCACAGAATCTCTTCCATTTATCCGAATAGGCTTTCCTGGTACTAGGCCTTCTGGCCTCCAGAATGACATCCATAACAGCTTTGGAGAGAGGTATTGCTTGTTTGACAAGGAATTTTCCATGCAGCTAGGTTTAAGGTCTTTAGCTAGCTGTGAAGTATCTGATTGTTGTGCTGAGTCAGCAGATGTGGGATTTGAGGCAAAATCCAGGGTGTTTCTTGTGCTAAGTTCTTTAAGATTGGATACCAGTGTTGGCGTGGTAAGTCTGGTGCAATCAGGATCATCTTTGGCTCTTCTTGCCTGGCTTTTATGAGTACCTTTGGAAGGAGAGGTAGTGGTGGGAAAGCGTATACTTGTAGGTTTTTCCAGCTGAATGAGAGGGCATCCACTTTCCATGCTTGTGGATGGTAACTCCTTGTGCAGAATTTCTGTAGCTGGCAGTTCATTGGGGATGCAAGCAGATCTATGTCCGGGCTCCACCATTTCTGTGTTATCATTCTGAATATTTGTGGATTCAATTCCCATTCGTGGGGATCCATGATGTTTCTGCTTAAGTCGTCTGCCAGTGTGTTTTTCTCTCCTGGCAGGAATCGTGCTTGCAGATGAACTTGATAGTTTAGAGCTGTGTTCCACAAGGTCATGGCTTGTCTGCAGAGGGGGTAGGAGTGAGTGCCCCTTGCTTTTTTATGTACCACATAACTGTGGTGTTGTCTGTCTTTAGTAATAGTTGTCCTGGACGCAGCAGGTCCTTGAAAGCTATAAGGGCATTTTGTACAGCTAGCATCTCTTTTTAATTGATGTGAAGATGCCTTTGTTCTGTGGGCCACTTGTCCTGAATACATTTTCCTGCCATGTGTGCTCCCCAGG
Source organism: Protopterus annectens (assembly GCF_019279795.1). Classification (NCBI taxonomy): domain Eukaryota; kingdom Metazoa; phylum Chordata; order Ceratodontiformes; family Protopteridae; genus Protopterus; species Protopterus annectens. Next base: position 1,106,139,935 of record NC_056744.1, on the reverse strand, counting down.
CATAATCCGATGCATCTGTTGTCAGTGTTTGCCTGGCTGTGGGTTGAGTAAAAGGCTGTCCCTTGTTGAGGTGACAAGCTTGAGCTCACCATCAAAACTCCTGTTGAAGGCAAGGAATTAGTGGTATAATTGTTTCCAAACTCTGACAGTGTTGAGACCATACACTCTTTAGGTACCATTGTAGTTTCCTCATATGCAGTCTGGCATATGGAATTAGTAGCATGCAAGATGCCATGTAACCACAGGCCTGCAGAATTTTTCTTGCAGGGAGTTGGGTCTTTGTTGCCATCAGATGAAAGTATTGAGTCAGTTGTCCTTGCTTGTCTGGCGTGAGATAAGCCACCTGGGCCATTGTGTTCAAGCTGGCTCCCAGGAATATTATATCTTGTGAGGGCACTAGTTTTGATTTCTTTTCATTTACTGTGTACCCCAGGCAACATAATAACTTTTTTTTACAAACGCCAGATGCTTTAGAAGAATGTCCTTGCTCTCTGCTTGAATCAGGCAGTCGTCCAGGTATGGATAAATTTGAATTCCTTTCTGTCTGCAGAATGCAATTACTGGTGCCAGGCACTTTGTGAAGACTCTGTGCGCAGTAGATAAGCCAAAGGGAAGTGCAGAGAATTGATAGTGCATTGAACCAGCTATGAATCTGAGGTATCTTCTGCAGTTTTGTCTGATAGGGACATGCAGGTATGCCTCCTTGAGGTCCAAGGTCACGAGCCAAGCTTTCTTGCCCAGCATGGGAAGAAGCTGCTGTAGTGTCAACATTTTGAATTTTGGAACATCCAGGTAAGTGCTTATAGAAGAAAGATCCAGAATGGGCCTCCAGGCTTTGTCCTTTCTGGGAACCAGAAAGAGTCTTGAGTAAAATCCTTGTCCTTGCTCCTGTGGTGGTACCTTTTGAATAGCTCTCATGTCCATGAGTGCTGTGATTTGTTTTTGAGCCTCTGCCCATTGATTTGGTGGCAGATTTGGCATTCCTTTTAACCTTGGCAGAGTGTGAAAGTGGAACCTGTAACCTTGAGATACAATGTTGAGAACCCATTTGTCTTTGGTGATCCAATGCCAATTGTGATAGAAAAGTGCCAGTTTTCCTCCCAAGGGGGCTGCCAAGAGAGAGCTGTTTGGCAGCTGTAGTGGGAAGTCATTGAGGCTGCTTTTTATATGGTTGGGGGCTGTCTTCCCCTTATTTCTGGCCTGGTGCACCCCATTGTCAAGGCCTGTAAGGACCTTGTGGTTGACCTCTACCTCTTGGACATCTGTATCTGCCCCTTTGAGGTCTGTCTGTAACTGGAAAGGACCAATTCTTTGTTAGACAATTTCTGCTAAATCGAGGAGGCTGAACCTGTAAGAAATCCTTCACCATTTGCATAGATTTTACCTTATCCTCCATTTTCTTTAATACCTCTTCTGCCTTAACTCCAAATAACACATCCTGCTGCAAAGGTGCATCCAATAATTTTGCTTTAACATGATCTGGTAACGTATGTTCTTTTAACCAAGCATGTCTTCTAATGACAGAGCCTGTAACTGCTGCTCTACAGGAGGCTTCTAAAGAATCAAAACCACATTGCAAAGTATGTTTTCCCACTTGTTCAGCTGCATGCAATAAATCCTGCATTTCTTTAAAATTAGGAGGATCTGAATCTGGAAGCACTTTTTGTTTCAACTGAAACATCAAAAATTGCTGATATTTTAGCATGTTAACTGGCAATTTAAGGCTCTCATTGCTAAAGTTGCAGATGTATATACTTTATTTCTCCTTCTGTCCAATGCTCTGGAATCTCTGTCAGAGGGAACTGGATTTTTTGCTGATGAGACCTTAATCCCTTTGGGTCCCTGAGAAATAGTTTCAGGGTCAGCAACAGGGCTTTTATACAGAAATTTGTGTGAGTTAGGGACTCTGTAGTATCTGTCAGGTTTAAATGGGGCTGGAAGTAAGGAATCAGGATTTAAGCTGGATTTAGTATACACATCATCCACAATATCTAACACTGGCAGAATAGCAAGGGGTCTGTGTTGAGGTAATAAAAGGAAGTCTCTGAGCCTTTTCTTGGATTCTGAGTAATCCTGGCCTTCCCAATGGAAATGCTCCCTCATGGTATGTAAGGTTTCCCCAAAGGAGTAGTCCTCAGGCGGAGAGGCTGATGGAATTGATTCCTCAGCATCAGAATCCTAATAAGGGGGTAAAGAATATCCTCGGTCTGAGGAAGAATCTGAAGAAATGGACACCTGGTCGGATGAGTCATAGTCTGCATCCTGTCTGGGCCTTTTATCAGGAGGGGGATGGGACCCCCCTGATCAGAGTGATTAGGTCTTCAGCCATTTTGAGCATTTGTTTCTTAGGCATGGAGGTCTGTCCTGGAGAATGCTGTATTTGTTTCTTTGTTTTTAAAGGAGACTTAGACTTAGCAGAAGGTTTAATGCTTAACTGAGTAGGTCTGAAAACACCCCCTGAAGCTGCGGGTTGCTCAGCTACTCCGGATCCCTCTGAAGGGGTAGTTTCGGTAGGCTGAAAAACTTGTGCATCCGAAGGTCCAGCCATCTACACGTGGGAGTCGGAGGCGGCCTGTAGTTCTGCAGAAGCGGTCATCAGGGGCTGCGAAGGCACCTCGCTGAAAACCGGAGAACTGGCGACCGGCCTAGAAGAGGCTTCGTCGTCAGTTTTGGGCCTCGGATGCCTGTCCTTGTCTTTGCTCTTTTTATGTATTCTGGTCATCGGAAGTTCCGACGGCATGGTGTAATTGAATTTTCTGCCAAAATAATGTCAGGCAAAATCAAACCGACATTTAATAGTGCGCTTGTTAAACCTAGCACAAAACTGACAACCAGTGACATTGTGGTCTGGGCCTAGCATGGGATACAATAGGAATGGAAATCCTTATGAGGTATTTGCTTCCCACAAGAAATACAGTTATTAACTTTTACTGGCATCGGTCTGAGGCAAGAAAAAGTTTCCCCAATGGGGTACTTATCTTTGTAGAAGACATCCGTTCTGGATTCGGAATGAAAATCTCAGGCGTCGGCCGACCGGCACTGCGTACTGCTTTTGCTTTGGGCACCGCGCGGCAAGAAAGACTGAAGAAAATGGCATCGGCTGCATCTTATATACCCCTGTCGCACTGACGTCAGGGAGGAGGCAACAGCAGCCGACACCGGACCAAGACTTTGGAACTCAGGCCGACTGGGGAACCGCTTGACGGCAGGATAACCCAAGTGTAATGACTGCAGCAGTGTAACACAATGAACATCAAAATGCAGCATATGTTAAAGACCATCTATCTGGACATCTTAGTGGTTTTGATAAAAAGATTAAAAAGTGGATGGTAGAAGAACCTCACAACCATACATGTAGAAGAACAGACAAATGGAAGATTTGTACACACTGTGAGTAGGAGACATGAGTTAGACACAGACAGAGGACAGTCAGATGGCTGGGGAGTGGGTGGGGTGTAGAAAGTACACCAGCTGCCAACCTGTCCATATAGACAGTACTGGGGCCTAGTAAAAGGGAGGTCCAGGGTCCATTTGGCAAACTGATACAGAAAATGGATCTACTTCACATGACTGAAAACTTAAAATACTGAATTTCATTTGACTGAGACCATAATACCAAATTTTCAAAACACTGAAAACTCATCTGACTGAGTCTCATTATACTGAAAGCTTACAATGCTGAATTTCAAAATACTGAATTTTAAGCCACAGTCATGAACAGTGACAATGTCAACAAACTCAACTAACCGAAACTTAAAAAACTACTTACTTACCCTCTTAACTGAAACTGGATGATACAAAACCAAACTAGGTGCACACCCCCAGATTTTGGGGGCAGTGCCCCCACACACCCCAACTATAGATACTAACTCCAGGATCGCACTAGAGTGATAAAAAGGGTATATACCTTTTACTTACCTTACAGTACTGTACACAGTGCCATTACTGCCAGGAGTGCACAAAATGTTCACTGTATTACTTTAGATACTTTTTACGTATTTAAAGAGAAATACCCACATTTAGAAATACTACAACACTACCTTCTAAGCTACTATCAATATTCTGACAGTCAGCACTTTAAGTTACAGTTTTTTTTTTTTTTTTTTTTTTATCAGAAGCATGTCACACGTAGAGGGAAACACAAATCATGTCTATGGCTTAAAATTCACTATTTTGAAATTCAGCATTGTAAGCTTTCACTCTAATGAGACTCAATCAAATGAGTTTTCAGTACTTTAAAAATTAGGGATTGTGGTCTCAATCAAATTAAATTCAGTATTTTGAGTTTTCAGTCATGTGAAGTAGATCCATGGAAAACCCAATATTTGCTCCAGGATGGGTTGATGAGTGCCCTCCCAGCATGTCAATGCCCTGTTAACTGCTACCTCTACTAAATTTTCCAACTCTGGTTGGGCTAGGAAAAATGATTAGTGCAAGCTACCTGCCTGTGAAGCACTAGGATCCCCCTGCCAGCCTGACATGACAAAAAATTGGATCAAGGTAATAAAAAACATTAGTATCTCCCACATTCCCAAGACTTGGGAGAGGGTATATGCCCCAACCCTGCTAGTATGATATTCTCACAAAAATGTTGTTCTTCTTTTGGCTTTTCCTGGTTAGGGGTTGCCACAACAGAACTCCGGTCTGCTAATGATTGGTAGTAGATTTTTACAGTGCCAAGGTGTCAGTTCGACACCCAACCTTCAATGAAGGCATGACCATTCATGCATGTTTTTCAAATGCCACTCGCCCACAGGGCAGTCATGCAGACTCCACACAGAAAGCACTCCAGCTGAGAATTGAACAGGAGAACTTCTTGCTGTGAGGCGACAATGCTACCGCTGCACCACCGCAGCTTTTTCACACGAATAAAAGCTCAAAACTTTAAATAGTCCACATTTAAAAGTCAGTTTTATTTGCATGCTCCAATACCTTCTTTTTTCATGTCAACTTTTTATGTTTAGACATTTTAGGTAGACCTGGTTATTTATATATATATATATATATATATATATATATATATATATATATATATATATATATATGGATAGATAGATATAAGCATGTATGTGCGTTTGTGTGTGTGATGAGATGAACCATTTACAGGTTACCTGTGTCCATTAGAGACACAAGTGCTAAACCAGGGATGGATTTCCTGTTCCCCATTAAACTTTCCAAGTTACACTTGAATTGGGTTTGGAGGAATTAGAATTAGAATTAGAAATGTTAATAGACTATTCAATTAAATGTTAAGGGGAGGGTATAAAAGCTGCCTCAATTTATGGGTTTGTTGTTACATCTGATGAAGTCAGTGGATGAAAACGCTGTGGAGTTTGTTGGCATTTATGAATTAAAACCATTTGTGGCTGATACACGTTTGCTTCATGGTTATTTCGGCACCTCCAACTGGTACCTTTTTGTGTCTGTTTCTGGTTTCCTGGTTAAGGTACCTGACCTGTTTGGTTTTTTGGTTTTCATACAATATGGAGGTCATGGAGGTGGAGGATAGTTCCCAAGGTGGGGAAGCGCTCAAGGGGATGGATTACCAAGAGTGTTTATCGCATGTGGAATGTCAGCTCATACAACTTATTTCGCTGCTAACAGGAGGCACACAAGGAACCATGGGCAATGCCACTCCTAATTTGAATTATTTGTTTGGGGAAGGTATTTCTGGCAATGCTCCCATACCGGCTTGTAGTCAGGAAGCAGAAGCTCGGTTGAGGCAGACGGACCATGGTGATGCACAGGACAATGAGGAAGTGACAACATTGTACAGGGGAAAACCACAGAGGGAGCCGAGATTGGAGAGTTTGATGGGCAGTGGAGTGATTCCAAGACTCCATAACACTGAACAAACACCTTCTAGCAGCTCCAATGGCATGTACGGGCAAGGTTTAAGACAGGAGGATGGTTGTACCTGCTGTTCACGTCGGGAGGCGATGGTTGTCAATCACCAACTGGAAACAAGGAGGTTGGATGAATGGAAGAACTCAGAAGCATTGGTTTCTTGGCTTACTACTAACAATTCATTTTCAACACACAAAGGTACTGTTAAATCTTTTATCACAGTCGATGAACATCAGGGGTCAGATGCGGACATTACCTACAATGAAAGTATTAAGAAACTTTCAGACCTAATTTTTAAGCACAAGGCGTTGGGTATGGATAACATTTACTTGAGGGACTATATATCTAGGGGCATAGTACCAAAGGGTTTGAGGATGTACAAGTTCCCTAATAACGTAGTGGAGGGATTACCCTTTCACCAAGAACTGTTACAGATTTTTGACCGGAGTGGTCATGATGTGATGAGAGCCTTGATTAAGGAAAATGAGAGACTCATGCAAGATTTATTTAAGGAGATTGATTATTTAAATAAATTGGTGACTAGTGATTTAATGTTTAATATAGAGAGTGAGAAAATAAAATATTTTATGATTAAACACTATATGGAGGACAAATGTGATGCAATTTATAAAAGAAAGTGTAGTAAAATTGACAGGGGTTTAAGGGAATACCAAATGAAAAAAGCCTACCCATTCCCTAAAAAAGATGCCTTTTATCATAGGAATTTTAAAGAGAATTATGAGCAAAACAGGGTCATGCCTTTACAGCAGAATAGGGTCCCTTATGCTTGGGGTGCCTTGCAACGTGAGGCGAATTGTGAAATGAATGGGGGAATGGAACAGGATACAATGGACCATGAGGATTGTCCAGACCTTAGGAGGTCAGATAGGTTAAAGGAAAAATCATTGGTTCAATATTTTCAGAGGGGTCCACCGAACAGCAGGAGACAATAATGGAAGTAAGCAGTGTAGGGGGACAGGAATTAACAGGTGCAGATGGGGATATTGTGGTGGAAGGCCCACGTTATAGTCTTAATGACATTAGTATTTACAATTATAGTGGGGAAGAAATTACCTTAAATAATTTTTCTTTATTTTCTAAAGGATTCAAATTTATTCCCACTACTATGGGTAACATTGTGGATACGTTAACGGACTTGAAACTATTTCTAAGAAAGAATAATCTGGAAATTTTGTTTCAAGGACAGCAAAAGTTAAAGCAGGGTTTGGAAGTTAAGAAACCAAGTACATTTAATCCACCAATACACCCCCAGTTAAGAAATTTTGAGTTGCAGGTAGAAAGGGAGGTTTGAAGGAAAGTTACATACAAAGGGAGAAAAAAATACAATCTTAATCAAGCTGAATTTGAGATACTTAAAACATTACAGGAAATTAGGGTGATGCAACCTAACAAAGGGGGTGGGGTGGTCTTTATGGATAGCATATTACAAAATAATGAATATGTTGAATGACCCTACAAGGTCCACTAGAGTGTCAATGAATTAAATAAATTTGGCCTATCATAAAATAGATTTTGTATTAAACGATATGTTGGAGGAAGAATTCATCAATTTAGATACTTATAAATATCTTACAGTAGACAAACCTAGGATTCCTGCCCTATCTGGGATCCCGAAAGTACATAAAAATATAGATGATCCCCCTTGAGACCCGTAATGGCTGCAAATGGATCAAAAACATACCCTTTGGCAAAGTTTTTGGACTCAAGGCTAAAAAATATCTGGGTGAATTCCAGTGGCATACTTAAGGATTCTTCTGATTTTTTAAAGAGTATAGGTAAAGATATGTATTCTGATTCTATTATTTTTGTAACTTTGGATATACAAGATCTATTTAATGTAATTCCACATGATTTGGGCTCTGAATGGTTTCAGGACGCCATTAACAAATTTGGAAATTTGGATCAAAACACCTTCTTGTTATACACTGAGCTAATGAACCTCGTAATAGAGCAGAATTTTTTATTCCTCGAAGGCAAATTTTTCAAGTAGAAACAAGGAGTGGCTACGGGGGCATGTTGTGCCCCCACTTATGCCAATATAGTTCTGATGATATGGGAACAAAAGTTCATTTTTCAGTCTGCATATGAACAATACTGGATATATTATAAGCACTACCTAGATGATATTTGTATATTTTGGAGGGGGAGTGAGGCCATATTAAGGGAATTCATTCAGTACTTGAATCAGATCACAGGATTTTTGAGATTTACTCACCACATTTCTTATGAGGAGATGAATTTCTTGGATGTCACCATTAAAAAATATCCCTTGAAGCAGGAATTCACCTCAGGGATATATAGGAAGGAAATCTTTTCAAACTCCTACCTGTATTTCACCAGCTCTCATCCCTTCAAGCAGAAGAGGAGCATTGTTAAGGGTCAATTTATACGCAGTTGTAGGATGATGTCCAGGGATGATGAGTATGAACAGGAATGTCAGAAGGTCAAGGACATGTTTCTGGCCAGGAAACATCCTGACCTTAGTAGAAGAAGTTATGACAGAGGTGAAACATGGAAGAAGTTCTAGATTTGCCCCC
>NC_056744.1:1106066530-1106126530 GCF_019279795.1 Protopterus annectens | reverse complement strand
AAACTGAACAGATGAATTTATTGACTACATCACAAAAAAATAAAAAGACTGTTAAGCACTTTCATCCCTCAACAACAAGCAAGGCGACTTCATCAGAATAGCAATTACACTTCAGAACCTTCCTTTTATAGTGAATGAAATTAACTGGTTGTAACACCCATAACAACATTTAAAGTGACCAGTGCTTTTTACAAGAAACATCACACACAACTTTGAATATACACAGTAAAAAAATCACTTAAAAAGTATGTTACTATAAAATGTTAGTAAAAACCTAATAAAAGAAGCATATGCTGTTAAGATGTAAAAATAAAATGTTAACACAATGTTGAAATGTATGATATATTAATACAATATGTTATAAAATATATTATATTATAAAACAGCCATAATAGATGGGATGCACCAGAAAAACAAAATTATATATGTTTACATGAAGTGGTGGTGTAATCATTTATAATTTTAGTGCCCTCTTTTTTATCATTGATGCCAGGTGCCTTAATTGCATTCAACCTCATTTGCCATTGTAATTTAGTTAATTCTAAGCTCAATTCCCACCAACCACCTCTAGTGTGCTTGGGGACCACCTCTAAAATACCAAATTTGAATTTAGAAAAATTTGGGCACTCAGTACTGTGTCTAAATAGGGCATTACTAGTGTTGGCTGTCTGTATAGCATATACATGCTCATATAGTCTGTTTTTAAAAAGTCTTTCTGTCTTACTAACATTGTAATGCCCACATCCAACACATATCCCAATGTATACAACAACTCTCGTGTTACAATTACCCCTTTGCGATGTCATTTCAAAGGGTATACTTTCTAAAACAAGAGTGTTATGCCTTAATATGTACTGACATTGATTGCAGGCTCCACAACCAGTAGTCCCTTTGTTGGGTACAATATCTCTAATAATGCTTTATTCAAACAAGCTGATAGGGAAGGGCATTCTGCAAAAATGGGGATGCTGATTCCATATGCATCAAATAATAAGGTAGTCAAAGAAATAGTTGTCAGGAACTGGACTAATTTTAAGGGCAATTTGGAGGTTATGAAATATGTAGGTTGAGAGCCCAAATTTATTTACAAGATGGGTAAGAATTGTAAATCACTGTTTGAAGACACACACACACACACACACACACACACACACACACACACAAATAAATACATATATATATATATATATATATATATATATATATGAATATATCAACTGCTGCTGTGCTAATGCCACTGCTGCTCCCAGCATTTTTGCCAGCTGTGTCTCTGCATGTCTTAGAATGCCTTTTGCCTTTGTACTCAGAGGCAAGAGATTGTGCCAATTTACTATGAATTGAAACATAATTTTAATGATCCTTGTTTGTTTTTTGTTATGTACTCATTAGACTGCACATCTTCATTTGCATGTTGCATGTGCTCATTTGCATTCTTTGTTTTTCTGAACTTTTCTGCTCATTCAAAACAGTAAAAAAATGCTCCCAAACAGGGCTTTAAATCACTGTATTTAGAAGTAACTTTATTAAAACAGAGGGTAAATGCTTTCAGAGGAGGAACACCTGCTTCATCAGACCATTACAGAACACAAAAGCTCAGTGCTATTTAAAATAAACACTCAACCAATCACAGAAAGTTCAGTAATCATGTGATAACATTAATAAAAAAAAACTCCCAAACAATAAAAGCAGCCTTCCATTTGTTAAAGGTATCCAAATAAAACAATATTTCTGCTCAATATCTGAGTGGTTTGGCTGGCTACAATCAACTGTATTAGAAGCTGACGTTAACTACAAACTTGCAGTTTTAAAGATAGTACTGTATTTTATTTTTCTGTCTATTTAATTGTTTCACTGAATATTGTGGCCTGTCTGTCCCTCTGCAGTTAGAGGGGGTTATTGGGGTTATTGCTGTTCTCACTTCTTTGTTATTCGATATTTAACTTTTAGCCTAGAGGGTTTATCTCTGCTTTAAGTTTTAGCCACATAGCTGGGAATTTATTTTCTGTTCAATATCTGAGTGGTTTTGCTGGCTACAATCAACTGCATTAGAAGCTGAAGTTAAGTACAAGCTTGCATTTTTAAAGAAGGTACTGTATTTTATTTTTCTGTTTAATTGTTTCACTGAATATTGTGGTCATTCTGTCCCTATACAGGTAGAGGGGGTTATTACTGTCCTCACCTCTTTGTTATTTGATATTTAACTCTTAGCCTAGAGGGTTTCTCTCTGCTTAAAGTGTTAGCCACATAGCTGGGAATTTATTTTCTGCTCAATATCTGAGTGCTTTGGCTGGCTACAATCAACTAGATTAGAAGCTGAAGTTAAGTACAAACTTGCAGTTTTAAAGATAGTACTGTATTTTATTTTTCTGTCTATTTAATTGTTTCACTGAATATTGTGGCCTGTCTGTTCCTCTGCAGTTAGAGGGGGTTATTGCTGTTCTCACTTCTTTGTTATTCGATATTTAACTCTTAGCGTAGAGGGTTTCTCTCTTCTATAAGTGCTAGCCACATAGCTGGGAGTTTATTTCCTGCTCAATATCTGAGTGTTTTGGCTGGCTACAATCAATTGTATTAGAAGCTGAAGTTAAGTACAAACTTGCAGTTTTAAAGATAGTACTGTATTTTATTTTTTTGTCTATTTAATTGTTTCACTGAATATTATGGTCAGTCTGTTCCTCTGCAGTTAGAGGGGGTTACTGCTGTTCTCACCTCTTTGTTATTCGATATTTAACTCTTACCCTAGAGGGTTTATCTCTGCTTTAAGTGTTAGCCACATAGCTGGGAATTTATTTTTTGATCAATATCTGAGTGGTTTGGCTGGCTACAATCATCTGTATTAGAAACTGAAGTTACGTACAAAACTTGCAGTTTTAAAGATTGTACTGTATTTTATTTTTTTGTCTATTTAATTGTTTCATTGAATATTGTGGTCTGTCTGTCCCTCTTCAGTTAGAGGGGGGTTATTGCTGTTCTCACCTCTTTATTATTCAATATTTAATTCTTAGCGTAGAGGGTTTCTCTCTTATTTAAGTATTAGCCACATAGCTGGGAATTTATTTTCTGCTCAATATTTGAGTGGTTTGGCTGGCTACAATCAACCTTATTAGAAGCTGACGTTAACTACAAACTTGCAGTTTTAAAGATAGTACTACATTTTATTTTTCTGTCTATTTAATTGCTTCACTGAATATTGTGGTCTGTCTGTCCCTCAGCAGTTAGAGGGGTTATTGCTGTTCTTACCTCTTTGTTATTTGATATTTAACTTTTAGCCGAGAGGGTTTCTCTCTGCTTTAAGTGTTAGCCACATAGATGGGAATTTATTTTCTGATCAATAACTGAGTGGTTTGGCTGGCTAAATCAACTGCATTAGAAGCTGAAGTTAAGTACAAGCTTACAGTTTTAAAGATAGTACTGTATTTTATTTTTCTGTTTAATTGTTCACTGAATATTGTGGTCATTCTGTCCCTATGCAGGTAGAGGGGGTTATTACTGTTCTCACCTCCTTGTTATTTGATATTTAACTCTTAGCCTAGAGGGTTTCTGTCTGTTTAAAGTGTTAGCCACATAGCTGGGAATTTATTTTCCGCTCAATATCTGAGTGGTTTGGCTGACTACAATCAACTGCATTTGAAGCTGAAGTTAAGTACAAACTTGCAGTTTTAAAGATAGTACTGTATTTTATTTTTCTGTCTATTTAATTGTTTCACTGAGTATTGTGGTCAGTCTGTTCCTCTGCAGTTAGAGGGGGTTATTGCTGTTCTCACCTCTTTGTTATTCAATATTTAACTCTTAGCCTAGAGGGTTTCTCTCTTCTTTAAGAGTTAGCCACATAGCTGGGAATTTATTTTCTGCTCAATATCTGAGTGCTTTGGCTGGCTACAATCAACTGTATTAGAAGCTGAAGTTAAGTACAAACTTGTAGTTTTAAAGATAGTACTGTATTTTATTTTTTTCGTCTATTTAATTGTTTCACTGAATATTGTGGTCAGTCTGTTCCTCTGCAGTTAGAGGGGGTTATTGCTGTTCTCACCTCTTTGTTATTCAATATTTAACTCTTAGCCTAGAGGGTTTCTCTTTGCTTTACGTGTTAGCCACATAGCTGGGAATTTATTTTCTGCTCAATATCTATGTGGTTTGCCTGGCTACAATCAACTGTATTAGAAGCTGTAGCTAAGTACAAACTTGCAGTTTTAAAGATAGTACTGTATTTTATTTTTCTGTCTAATTGTTTCACTGAATATTGTGGTCTGTCAGTCCCCCTGCAGTTAGGTTCATAGGTTCTTGGGTTCATAGGTAGGTACTTGGTTATCTGCCTGAGGGCATTTATAATCCTAGCCAGAGTGTGTCGGCTTTCACCGCCCCATTGATTAATTAACTGAGCCTCTGTCAAGCAGAGGCAATGAAGTCATCCCAGGGGTATATTTTCTGTTACCCATCCACTCGTCAAAGTTTCTCTTGAAGAGTGTTAGTGAGGGGCTCTGCATAATGTAGATAGGAAATTTTATTCCAAAGCATGGGTGACAGGAATTAATTCCTCCAGCATGTTCTATTTATTGTTGTGTTGAGGTTTAGCTCACTTGAGCGCGTGGCTTGCAGTGACTTGGATTTCTTTAGGTGGAGCATATCCATCAATTTTAAGTTGGACATGGCTTTGTAAGTCAGGCAGAGATCACCTCTGAGTAAACGGTATGCCACTGAGTACAGCCGGAGTTTTTCAGTCGGTCTGCATTGGGCATATGTTTGAGGCCAGTAATCCTCTTGGTGAGGTACTTTTGTGGTCTTTCCAGCTGTTGGAAGTGTCTTGTGAGGTACATCCCAAATGGGGCATTGTATTCTATGACGGGTCTGATGAGTGATGAGTAGAGGGGCACTATAACCTCTTTATTTTTAGATGTGAACCCTTTAGTAATTAGATGAGCCACATAGAAGGATTTCCAAACTACTTTGGCAATATGATTGTCAAAGGAGAGATTTCTATCTACCTGGGTCCCAAGATCTCTTATTACCTCTTCTGTATTAAGGGGGCTGCCACCTATGTGGTAATTCGTGGGTGTTTTGTTTTTCCCAGATGGGATGACTATGCATTTTTTGGCATTTAGCTTGAGGCCATGACTTTGACACCAGGTGTCCATCTCAGTAAGGCCTATTTGAAGGATGTCCGTGTCAGCCGGAGAGTCAATTATGGCTCCCAGTTTGCAGTCATTGGTGAACTTGGTTAGCCATAGTTTTCCTGTGTTTGCCTATACTTCTGAGAAGTATATGGCGAACAGTAGGGGTCCCAGGACCAAGCCTTGTGGCACACCACTTGCGACTGGTTTAGAGTCGGACCTGGAACCAGCTATTCTTACCGCATAAGTTCTGTCTGTAAACCAGTTGGCAACCCATCTTGTGACATAGGGGTTTATGTTCAGGCTGGTGAGTTTTTTCTATAATACCTGAGTGAGGAATGGTGTTGAACACCTTGACGAGGTCAAGGTAGGCTGTGTGAACCACCTTTCCCTCATCTATGGCCTTGGTGACTGTCTCAAAGAAGTCAACCAGGTTTAGTAGGCATGATCTGCCCTTAACAAAGCCGAACTGGGTCGGGTCAAGTGTTTGGAGGTTCCCAATGTCTTTGTTAATGAGTTCCATGATAATGTGCTCTATACCCTTGCAGACCAGGCTAGTCAGGCTTATGGGGTGATAGTTATCATGGTCAGTTATGGACCCTCCTTTGTGGAGTGGAATAACCATTGCTGTGCGCCATTCTATGGGCATGTAGCCTGTGGAGAGGCTGAGGCTGAACAGCGTGTTTAGGTGGGGGGTTAGTTTGTTCTATAGTTCATGCAAGATGCATCCTGGGACACCATCTGGCCCCATTGATGCTGTGTTTTTGGCTTTTGAAAGGGCTGTTTTCACCTGTGCGTCTGTGATTTCCAGGCCACTACACTTTACCGGTATTGTTGCGGGCCCTTTTGGAGGTGAGAGGGAGATGAAGTTTGCACTGAATCTGTCTGCCAGGATGTTGGCAATATCAGTAGGTTCAGAATATTTTGTGCTATTTTGCACTAGCTCAGAGCATAGCTGTGAGTTGCCACTTAGATTCTTGACATAGCTAAAGAAGGCTTTGTGGTTATCTTTCGAATCCTTGGCTATTTTTCTTTCGAAGTTAGCCTTGGATGATTTTATGAGGGACCTTAGTTTCTTACTGATACTGATCAGGGAGGTCTTTCCTTCTTAGGATTTGCTTTTTTTCTGAACTAGTTTCCTCCTTTTATTGTATAACCTGTTTATGGCAGGGGTCCACCAGACTGGCTTCCTTCTCTTAGGGGAGTGAGTCTTGGTTTTGCTAGGGATGGCATGATCCATGCATCCTTGTAGGTGCTCATAGAGTGCATTTGTAAAGGATTCTGCATCTTGGGCAGCGTTATCCTATAGTGTGGGGGCTGTGAAACTTTAAAGTTTTTCACTGTGGTTTCCTTGGTTGGAGGTGGTGGGGTGTGGACATCCAGAGTGATTAGTTTATGGTCTGATCTAACCAGTGACAGGTTGCCCTCCATTGCAGAACACCTGTTGCCCATGTTGGTGATGACCAGGTCCAATATGTTTTCACCTCTGGTAGGGGAATTTATCAGCTGATCCAGGGCATTTGAGTTGATAAATTCCAGGAAGCGCTGAGCCTGGGAGTTTGCACTCAAGTAGTTTTCCCAGTTAATGGTAGGGTAATTGAAATCGCCCAATATCAGGGTGTTCGGTAGGACCTTCATGTTTTACAGTGTCTCCAGAAATGCAGAGTGGTGGTCCTCGGTCATGGAGGGTGATCTGTAGCAGGCCACAATTTGCATTGCAGATTTGCCCGATGTTAGTTGCACATGGATGATCTCAGAGGTATCATGCTGCGCCACTAACCTAGAGGTGTAGGTATCCTTGATGAATATGGATACACCCCCTCCTTTTGTGTTACGGTCCGTGTTCTGTGGCCGAAATGTGTGGTATGAGTTGTAGCCCGGTAGTGCTGGAGTGGTCTCTGGAGCCTTGAACCAGGTTTCAGTTACTGCACAGATGTCGATGTTCTCCATACTGAGGAGTGCTTCGAGCGCATGCATTTTGAGATTAAAACTCCTGGCGTTGAGTAGCATAACCCTCATTTTTTTTATTTGTGCTGTTTATGGAGGTGGGTTTGACTTTTGAGCCTTGCCTAATAAAGGCACTATAAGGACAGCAAGAGCCTTGGCCAGTATTTGAAAGCCGAGGGGTGACAGGTGCAAGCTATCTCTTGTGAAGCAATGCGGCTTGTCGAGCATGTCGTCCCAGGCTGATAGACATGGGATGCCCTTTGAATGACACCAGAAGCTTAGCCAATTGTTGAAATTGATAATTTTTTCTTTATACTGAGATATCATTCTTGGTGAGGGTAGGATGCTATTCAGAGTCAGGGTCATACCCGCCTGGGCTACATGATCAGAGAGCTCTTCCATGTCTCTTTTCATGTAGTACGGGGAGGTACATCTCAGGTCATTCACGCCGACTTGAACAATGACAGAGTCATATTTGTATTTGTTTTGGAGTGACCTGAGTGCTTGTGTTATGTGGTAGATTCTGGCTCCTGACAGGCAGCTAACAGCAAACTTCTCCTTGTCCAGCCTAGTGAGTGGGACGTCAGTGTGCCTGACTAAAGAGTTACCTATTACTAGTGTGTTAGGCATATTATTTCACCTTAAGGGCTGTGATTGTGCGGCACATTGATTTTGTGTTTTATGTGTTGTCTGGTTTGTGACGGGAGGTGCAGGTTTTTTGGATGTCTGCTTTGGAGCTCTCAGATGCTTTTGCAGGTTTTTGTTTAGAGCTTCCGAGTATGATTTAGTGTATTTATGTGCATTTTTTGCCAGTGCTGGTTTAGTAGGTCTATGTGAGGCTGGAAGTGTGGTGCACATGTTATCCTTCTCCTCATGACTGTCAGTTCCAGTCTTGGGTGGAGAGACCTTAGCCTCCAGTTTGGCTGTATAATTGCATCTCTCACATATGATAGTGTTTTGTGGTAGGAGGAGAGGGTTGTCTGTGTACATGAGGCAGTTGTAACATTGCCTCAGGATACCCAGGTTCACAAGCTGGACTGGAAAGTACACCTGAAGTTGCCCTTTGGTCATGCCTGAATAGTAGGGTGAGCTGCTTAGTTGCTTGGCTGGTGAGGGGTGGAGAAAGAGCTTTGCCCTACTGGGCAATCAAGTGGCAGGGCATATTAGTGCTTGCTATTAGGTCTGAGAAAGTGCTGGACTGTAGGATTTTTTGAGTGCTTAGGCTGAGAGACTAGTTTCAAGGGAAAAACTGAACAGGAGACTTAGTGGAGCCGGGAATAATTTAACTGTAGCTAACCAGTGCTGCCAGGCGCGTGTGCAAACGTGTTTTTTAAACTACTAACCTCTGGGCTGGAACCACTCCTCCAGGGACAGATGAATGCTCAAAGTTCCCTTTCTCAAAGGTGAACAGAGAAACTTCCCTCTATCCAAGTAAGGTATGGGCAACTCAGAAACGTGTAACACAGCCCTGAATTCAGCACTAGCCTGAAAATTGGACTATATTAGCTTAGAAGGGTGGGAAACAATGAATGTTTTTGTTTTTTTGTTTTTTTTTTTTTTGAAAAGATAAGGCAAAAACAATAAAAAGTACACTTAAAACAGCTTTAAATGACTACAAGCGATCAGAAAAGGATATTGTATTTTAGTGTGTAGCCTACAACAGTTAAACAAATTATTTAAACAAAAAACAACTTTTTAAAAGTGCAGGCAGTCAAATGAGTAGAATATGTGAAAAAAATAAGCTTACAAATCACAATAAATGCTGGAAAATCAGTGTTTAGGTGGAAAACAGTTAAGTACAGCAAGAAAATACAGAACACTGATACTTAATCACTCCAAAGACTCTCTTTTAAGCTAGAAGGCTTGTATCAGTTTAAGGCTTTCTAATGCTTTCCAGTAGGTTAGTTACAGGAATGATGGGAAACAAGTGCAGATGTGGTCTTTTAAACCAGAAAGTTGAAAGAGATGGACAGCTTCCCAAATGATCAATTAACTACAATTCCTTGGCCAAGAACCACTCTTCTTGTGGTAGACAGGCTACCTAGCACTTACCACTCCCACTGATAAGCTAGAAGGCTCCACTCCAACACAAAGGCTTGGGGGGCTCAGAAGCTTACAAACAGTCCTGGATACAGCAAATCTGTACCTGGACTAGACTAGTTACAGGAAAGGTGGAGATCAAGTGCAAACACAGGCTTTAAAACCAGAAAGTTGAGAGAGATGGAAAAACTGCCCAAACGGCCAATAAACTACAATTTCTGGGCCAGAACCACTCCTCTTGTGGTAGATAGGCTACCTAGTGCTTACCACTCCCAATGATAAGCTAGAAGGCTTCCCTCCAACACAGAAAGGCTTGCAGGGCTCAGAAGCTTACTAACAGTCCTGGATACAGCAACTCTGTATCTGGACTAAGCTAGTTACAGGAAAGGCGAGAAACAAGCGCAAGTGCGGCTTTTAAACCAGAAAGTTGAAAGAGATGGGAAAAATCTGCCCAAACGGCCAGTAGCTACAATTTCTGGGCCAGGAACCACTCCTCTTGTGGTAGATAGGCTACCTAATGCTTAGCACTCCTACTGATAAGCTAGAAGGCTTCCCTCCAACACAGAAAGGCTTGGGGGGCTCAGAAGCTTACAAAGAGTACTGGATACAGCAAATCTGTACTTGGACTAGACTAGTTACAGGAAAGGCGGGGAACAAGCACAAATGCAGGCTTTTAAGCCAGCAAGTTGAAAGAGATGAAAAACTGCCTAAACGGCCAATAAAATACAATTTATGGGCCAAAACCCACTCTTAACCATGGAATATAGGTTACCTGGTGCTTACCACTCCCACTGATAAGCTAGAAGGCTTCCCTCCAACACAGAAGGGCTTGGGGGGCTCAGAAGCTTACCAACAATCCTGGATACAGCAACTCTGTATCTGGACTAAGCTAGTTACAGGAAAGGTGGGAAACAAGTGCAAGTGTGGCTTTCAAACCAGAAAGTTGAAAGAGATGGAAGAAAACTGCCCAAAATGGCCAATAGCTACAATTTCTGGGCCAGGGACCACTCCTTTTGTGGTAGATAGGCTATCTAATGCTTACCACTCCCACTGATAAGCTGGAAGACTTCCCTCCAACACAGAAAGGATTGGGGGGGGGTGGGGCTCAGGAGCTTACAAAGAGTCCTGGATACAGCAAATCTGTACCTGGACTAGACTAGTAAAAGGAAAGGCAGAAAACAGGCGCAAACACAAGCTTTTAAAACAGAAGATTGGAAGAGATGGAAAAGCTTCCCAAACAGCCAAAAAAACTATAATTTCTGGTCCAGAAACCTCTCCTCCTGTGGTAGATAGGCTACATAGTGCTTACCACTCCCACTGATAAGCTAGAAGGCTTCCCTCCAACACAGAAAGGCTTGGGTGGCTCAGGAGCTTACAAACTGTCTTGGTGGACTAGTCTAGTTACAGGAAAGGCAAGAAACAAGCTTAGATGTTTTTTGAAAGCTGATAGATTTGCTGTGTGCAGAGCTGGAATCTATTCCAAACTGATAAATACAATTTTTGCAACTTAATTTGCACTATGCTGTATGTATACATTTGTTTATTATTTATAGTGGTGCTGTATTGTTTCTGTCCCTTGTTGTCTCCACTGTGTTTCCCACCCATTGGTGGTAATCTTGGTGCTTTGAAACTGCCCACCCCTCTTGTAAATTTGTATTTGGATACTCCTTCTGGACCCATCTCATTTGCTCACTCAACTGAGTGCAGTGAGATCATATTCTGATTTCAGGCACTCCGACTGTATACAAAGAGAGCATTTGGGAAGGACATTCCCTGTAGCCTCTTAATCCTGCTCTGTTCCCTCCCTCAAAAAAAATAAATAAATAAAAAAATATATCTATCTATCTATATATATATATATATATATATATATATATATATATATATATATATATATACTTTATTGAGCTGTTCTTACTGTAACTGTCTTAATTGCTGTTCTGTGTGCTGTCTGTTCAGTCGCTCTTACTCTGCACTTATTACTGCTTGTTAGTAGCCTTCTAATTTAATGCCTTCTGCATTTGTTTTTTAGTCCTTTGTTAATTTAATTGCATTTAATTAAACTGTATTTGCCATAATATTGCTACACATTTGTGCTAGCCTGCACTGCATTTGAACTGTATATACTGCTGTTTTAGCTGCTTTTCTGTAAAAAAAAAAATTTAGAGGTGGTTATTGCTTTTCTCACCTCTTTGCTATTTGATATTTAACTCTTAGCCTAGAGGGTTTCTCTCTGATTTAAGTGTTAGCTACATAGCTGGGAATTTATTTTGTGCTCAGTATCTGAGTGCTTGGCTAGCATCAATCAACTGTATTAGAAGTTAAGTACAAGCTTGCAGTTTTAAAGATAGTACTGTATTTTATTTTTCTGTCTATTTAATTCTTTCACTGCATATTGTGGTCTCTCTGTCCCTCTGCAGTTAAAAGGGGTTATTGTTTTTCTCACCTCTTTATTATTCAATATTTAACACGTAGCCCAGAGGGTTTCTCTCTGCTTTAAGTGTTAGCTACATAGCTGGGAATTTATTTTCTCCTCAATATCTAAGTGGTTTGGCTGTTTGCAATGAAATGTATTAGAAGCTGAAGTTAAGTACAAAAGTGCAGTTTTAAAGATAGTACTGTATTTTAATTTTCTGTCTATTTCATTGTTTCACTGAATATTGAGGTTTGTCTGTCCCTCTGCAGTTAGAGGGGTTATTGCTGTTCTCCCCTCTTTGTTACTCAATATTTAACTCTTTGCCTAGAGGGCTTCTCTCTGCTTTAAGTGTTAGCCACATAGCTGGGAATTTATTTTCTGCTCAATATTTGAGTGGTTTTGGCTGGCTACAATCAACTGTATTAGAAGCTGAAGTTAACTATAAATTTGCAGTTTTAAAACTAGTACTGTATTTTATTTTTCTATTTAATTGTTTCACTGAATATTGTGGTCTGTCTGTCCCTCTGCAGTTAAAGGGGGTTATTGCTTTTCTCACTTTTTTGTTATTTGATATTTAACTCTTAGCCTAGCGGGTTTCTCTTTGCTTTACTTCTTAGCAACATAGCTGGGAAGTTATTTTCTGCTCAATATCTGAGTGGTTTTGCTGGCTACAATTAACTATTTTAGAAGCTGAAGTTAAGTACAAACTTGCAGTTTTAAAGATTGTACTGTATTTTATTTTTCTCTCTGTTTAATGGTTTAACTTAATTTTGCCTGACTGAAATATTTTTTGCCTGACTGCATTATTTTATATATTTTCTGGCATTGCTTCCTGTTCTCATCTGTCCTGAAACTGTTTTTTCCCCTCCTTCCCACCCTATTATTGTGGTGTTGTTATAGTTGGTGGCTTTGCAGTTGCCCGCCCCTACTGTAAATTTGATCTTGGACACCCCTCCCAATCTAGTGTTCACTCTACTTAATACAGAGAGAACATTTTAGAAGGCCAACCCACTTCCTTTCTCCTTGCACTTTACTAAACAAAAAAAATCCACTTTATTCATCTGCTTTTACTTTACTTGTGTTTCTTCCTACTTTATTATATTATTTGCTTTTGCCTGTTCTTAAAAGAACTCAGTTGTATTTGTTCTGCTGCATTTATTACTGCTTGGCAGTAGCCTGATTAAATTGTAACTGTTATTCTAAGCCTGTTGGTTTAAGCACTTGGGCTTCAGGCTATTTGTTTTACATTAAGAAGGTTTGTGTTCTGCACTGTTGTGGCAGGAAATTGTGGACAGTTGCATTGTGTTTTTGTAGACTTAGAGAAAGCATATAACAGGGTGCCTAGAGAGGAGTTGTGGTATTGTATGAGGAAGTTGGGAGTGTCAGAGAAGTATGTAAGAGTGGTACAGGATATGTACGAGGGTAGTGTGACAGCGGTGAGGTCTGCAGTGGGAGTGACGGATGCGTTTATGGTGGAGGTGGGATTACATGAAGGATCAGCTCTGAGCCCTTTCTTATTTGCAATGGTGATGGACAGGTTGACAGTCGAGATCAGACAGGAGTCCCCGTGGACTATGATGTTTGCAGATGACATTGTGATCTGTAGTGAGAGTAGGGAACAGGTGGAGGAGACCCTGGAGAGATGGAGATATGCCCAAGAGAGAAGAGGTATGAAGGTCAGCAGGACTAATACAGAATATATGTGTGTGAGTGAGATGAAGGATAGAGGAATGGTGAGGATGCAAGGAGAAGAGGTGGTGAAGGTGGATGAGTTTAAATACTTGGGATCAATAGTTCAAAGTAATGGTGAGTGTGGAAGAGAGGTGAAGAAGAGAGTACAAGCAGGATGGAGTGGGTGGAAAAGAGTGTCAGGAGTGATTTGTGACAGACGAGTACCAGTAAGAGTGAAAGGGAAGGTCTACAAGAGGGTAGTGAGACCAGCTATGTTATTGGAGACAGTGGCATTGACAAAAAGGCAGGAGTTAGAGCTGGATGTGACAGAGTTAAAGATGTTAAGATTTGCAATGGGTGTGACGAGGGTGTACAGGATTAGGAATAAGTATATTAGAGGGTCAGCCCAGGTTGGAAGGTTTGTAGAAAAAGCCAGAGAGGCAAGATTACATTGGTTTGGACATGTGCTGAGGAGGGATGCAGAGTATATTGGGAAAAAGATGCTAAGAATGAAGCTACCAGGTAATAGGAAAAGAGGAAGGCCTAAGATAAGGTTTATGGATGTGGTGAGAGAGGACATGCAGGTGGTTGGTGTGACAGAGCAAGATGCAGAGGGCAGGAAGAAATGGAAACAGATGATCCGCTGTGGCGACTCCTAACGGGAACAGCCGAAAGAAGATGATGATGATGACTGTTGTGGCAGGACAGGTAGCTTACATCCTTCTAAGTTGGGAATTGCTGATTGAAGGCTCAGTGTCTCTTATTCTAAAAAGTGCATTAGTTCTGGTTTATGCACTTGGGCTTCAGGACAGTTATTTTACATTAAGAAGGTTTGTGGTCTCCACTCTTGTGGGAGGTGAGGCTAGATTCTGCCATTCTGAGCTGGGAATTTCTGGCTAAAAGCTTATTGTGCACCTTGTTTGCTGTAGCATATACTATATTCAGGCCTGCTGAATCTAGCTTTGTTTGTATAACTTGAGCACTAATCCAGGCCATCTTTTTTGGAGAAGGTTCCCCTGCACCCTAGTGACAGGAGTGTGCAGTTAGAACTTGTCTGATTGAAGACTGCTGGAACAGGGCTCAGTTTTGAGGTTTTTTACTGGTTAATTGGGTAATTTGTTTTAATCAGTTTGCTCGTTTTCTATTGTTATAAAAATATTGCACTTTATTCATCTGTTTTACTGTATTTGTGTTTCTTCCTACTTTATTACTTTATTTTGCTTTTGTAGCCTGTTCTTAAAAGTCTTAATTGCATTTATTCTGCAGCATTTATTACAGCTTGTTAGTAGCCTGATTAAATTGTAACTGTTATTCTAAGCCTTTGGTTTAAACACTTGGGCTTCAGACCAGTTGTTTTACATTAAGAAGGTTTGTGGTCTTCACTGTTGTGGCAGAACAGGTAGCTTACATCCTTCTAAGTTGAGAGTTGCTGATTGAAGGCTTAGTGTCTGTTATTCTGAAAGTGTATTAGTTCTAGTTTAAGCCCTTGGGCTTAGGGACAGTTATTTTACATTAAGAAAGCATGGTCTGCACTCTTTTGGGAGGAGAGGGTAGATTCTGCCCATCTGAGCTTGGAGTTTCTGGTTAAAGGCTTACTGTGCCTGCTTATTTGAACTGTTTCTTTCTGAAATTGGTACACCTTGTTTGCTATAGCACAAGACTAGATTCAGATATGCTGAATCTAGCTTTGTTTGTATAACTTGAGCATTAATCCAGGCCATCTTTTTCTGCAGAAGGTTCCCCTGCACCCTAGTGGCAAGAGTGCACAGTTCGATCTTGTCTGATCGAAAACTGCTGGAACAGGACTCAGTTTTTAGCTTTTTATTGGCTAATTGGTTAATTTGTTTAAATCAGTTTGCTCATTTGCTACTGTTATATTAAAAGAAAAATACACTTCATGCATCGCATAGCTAGGGTTAAAATATTCCTTGCACCATAAAGTCTGCTCTTCAAATTTTCCCTTAGAACTTGCCAGTTTTTTTAGTTTTAGCATTCATATCTGTTTCTTTGAGCTCAGCACTTGTTCAGAACTCATTGTAAGCACTAAATAAGCTACAAATTACTACAGCATTCAGCTTTCCTCACTTGTCTAGAGGAAAACAGTTTTTAGTACTTAATAAATAAGCACCTATCCAGGCATGTCTATGGGTCAGCTCCTGGTGTTTTCTCCTGTCTACCTGATGAATCTGGGCATCTTGGGGTAAATCAGCAATTGCCTCATGTACACAGACAACCCTCTCCTCCTACCACCCAACACTACAGCCTGTGAGAGATGCACTTATATAGCCAAACTGGAAGCAAAGCTCTCTTCACCCAAGACTGGACTAGACAGTAAGAGGAGAGTGTAAACGCTTCCACCACACCACACCCATCACATAGTCCGTCAAAACCTACACCACCAAAACACACACATAGAAACACAACACACACACCTACATTCACGGAGGCTCTTACTATAAATCTCCCAAGCAACAGAGACCTCCAAAGCAGAAATGCAAGCAACCTCCATCCCACAACACAACCCAAATGACGCATCGCCCACAAACTCAGTGTGCCACTCAACCACAGCCCATAACGCATAACAACGTACCCAACACTCTAGGCATAGGTGACTCTATAATCAGGCACACTGATATTAAACTCACCAGGCTAAACAAGGAGAAAGTTACTGTCAGCTGCCTGTCGGGTGCCAGGATCCACCACATAATGCATGCACTCAGGTCATTCCCCAACAAGTACAACTATGACTCTGTCGATGTCCATGTTGATGTGAATGACCTGAGACGTACCTCCCTGGACTACATGAAAAGAGACATGGAGGAGCTCTCCAATCTTGTAGTCTAGGCAGGTATGACCCTAGCCCTGAGTAGCATCTTGCCATCACCCAGATTGATACCACAGTACAAGGACAACATGATTGACTTCAACAGTTGGCTAAGCTTCTGCTGTCATCCTAAGGGGATCCAGTATCTGTCTGCCTGAGATGACATGATCGACAGACCACAATGCTTTGCCAGAGATGGCCTGTACCTGTCACCCTTAGGATTCCGGATACTGGCTAAGGCTCTTGTCACCCCTATAGTGCCTTTTTTAGGCAAGGTTCAAATGACAAATTCACCATCATAACAGGTACAAACAAGCAAAATCTGAGGTAATGCTACTCAATGCTAGAAGTCTAAACCTCAAGATGCACTCACTCGAGGCACTCCTTAAAACCGAGAGCATCGACATCTGTGCAGTGACAGAGACCTGGATCAAGGCTCCCTAGAGCACCCCTGCATTACCAGGTTATAATTCATGCCACACCTTTTGGCCACCTAACCTGGACCAAAACTCTAAAGGTGGAGGCATGTCCATATTCATTGAGGATATCCACACCTGCTGGCTAGTTGCTCAGCATAATGCATCCAAGATTATCCAAGTGCAACTAACTGTGGGCAAGACCGCAATCTAGATTGTAGCTTGCTACAGATCTCCCAACGTGCCTCAAGATTCCCACTCCTCATTTCTTGATACACTGGAAAATATTAGGATACAACCTAACACCCTAATAATGGGTGATTTCAACTACCTCACCATTAACTGGGAAAACTACTCATGTACCAACACTTTTGCTCAACGTTTTCTGGAATTCATAAATTCCAACACCTTGGACAAACTTATCCACACCTCCACCAGGGCCAGCAATATACTAGACCTGGTCATTACCAACATGGGCGATTGGTGTTCCACACACCACAGGACAATTCCTTGTTGGTCAGAACCAATCACAAGCTAATCACCCTAGACATCCACATCCTGCCCCCACCCCCCATTAGGGAAACCATTGTAAAAAATGTCTCCAAAGCCAACTTCATACTTCTTAAGACAGAAGTGGCAAACTTCACGACACCCGTGCAGATGGACAATAGAGGTACGACTGCTGAATCCTACACAAATGCACTTTATAAGCACTTACACGAGTGCATGGATCATGCTATCCCTAACAGAACCAAGATGCTATCCTCCAAAAAAATGAAGCCAATCTGGTGATCCCCTGCCATAAACAAACTCAACAACAGAAGAAAGAAACTGCTGCAAAAAAAGAGTAAAATCCCATGATTGGAGAAACTCCCTGGTCAGCCTCAATAAGAAGCTGAGATCCCTCATAAAATCCTCCAAAGCTAGTTATGAAAACAAAATCACCACTGTTTCTAAAGACAGCCACAAAGCATTCTACAGCTATGTCAAGAATCTCAATGGCAAAACTCAGATCTGCTCTGAGTTACAGCACAATGACACTAAATATACAGAATCAACTGATATTGCCAACATCTTGGCAGATAGGTTCAGTGCTAACTTTACCCCCCTCTCACCCCCTAAAGGGCCAATCTCTATACTGGAAGAATGCAAAGTTCCTGTAATCATGGCTGCACAGGTAAAAAACACACTCTCCAAAGCCAAGAACACAGCATCCATGGGACCTGACAACATCCCAGGCTGCGTTCTACATGAACTACAGAATGAACTGGCACCCCACCTAAGTACCATTTTCAGTCATAGCCTCAACTCAGGCTTTGTGCCCACTGAATTGTGCACAGCGATGGTTATCCCACTCCACAAAAAGGAATCCACCACGGACCCTGGGAACTACCGCCTCAGTAGCCTGAAGAGCCTGGTCTGCAAGGCCATGGAACGTATCATCATGGAACGTATAAACAAAGACATTGGTAATCTCTAAACTCTGGACCCCACCCACTTCAAGTTTGTAAAAGGCAGATCATGTATCCTAAACTGGATAGACTTCTTTGAAGCAGTCACCAAAGCCATAGATGAGGGTAAGGTGGTTCACTCAGCCTATCTAGATCTCGCCAAGGCTTTCGACACCATCCCTCACTCTGGAATTATAGATAAACTTACTAAACTAGGTATAAATCCCTATGTCACAAGATGGGTTGCCAACTGGCTCACTGACAGAATCCACATTGTGAAAGTAGCAGACTCCAAATCCGACTTCAGACCAGTGACAAGTGGAGTACCACAGGGTTCAGTCCTAGGTCCTCTCCTGTTTGGTATCTACTTCTCTGAAGTACAGGCTAACACAGAAGGTCTTTGGCTAATAAAGTTCGCAGATGACTGAAAACTAGGAGCCATAATCGAAACTCCTAATGATGTGGACATCTTACAAAAGAGCCTCACTAAGACAGATGCTTGGTGTCAAAGCCATGGCCTCAAGCTCAGTGCCAAAAACTGCATTGTCATCTCTTTTGGTAAAAACTCTGTACCCATGAATTACCACATAGGTGGTAGTCTACTTAACACCGAAAGTGTGATAAGAGACCTTGGGACACAGGTGGACAGTAGTCTCTCCTTTGATAATCATATCGCTACAATAGTCAGGAAATCCTTCTATGTGGCACACCTCATCACAAAAGGTTTCTCATCCAGGAAAAAAGAGGTAATTGTTCCCCTCTACTCATCACTCAGACTCATTATAGAGTACAATGCCCCTTTTGGTATGTACATCACAAGACATCTACAACAACTGGAAAGGCAGCAGGAATACCTCACAAAGAGGATTTCCAACCTTAAACAGATGTCCTATGCAGACCATCTCAAAAAACTCCAGCTTTACTCCATCGCATGTCACCTACTCAGAGGCGATCTCTGCCTAACATACAAAGCTATGTGAAGCCCAGAGCTGTTGGACATGTTCCACTTAGAGAAATCCCAATCCCTCTGAGCTACATATTCTATGAACCTAAACCTTATCACCACTCATCACAATAAACAGAACATGCTGGAGGGATAGATTCCTGTCCAAGAGACTTCCCATACTCTGGAATAAACTACCTATCTATATCAAACAAAGCTCCTCATTAGCACTCTTCAAGAAAAATCTTGATGATTGGATGGAAAATTGGAAATTCACCCCAGGGATCACTTCTGTGGCTCTGCTCGACAGGGGCACAGGAAAATAATTTTCTTGGGTGGCGAAAGCCAGGGTACCTTTTTGGCTAGGCTTATATAGGCCCTAGGGCCAATAACCTAATACCTACCTATAAATCTGTGAACCTATGAATCATCAAATATAAAGATTTGTTAAGCTTATTCCACAGTAATATATCATAAATGACATTGAGCAGTCTCTATATGTTGCTTCAAACCTGACCATAAACATAGATAAATGCATTAATTGTAGAAGCAGAAAGAGTATCAGGGACTTACTTGAATGTGCACGTGTAACAAAAATTAAAAACCTAATAAATTTCATGCATGAACTGCACACTCACTAAAAGCAACATCATAAATATTTAGACTTATTAAAACTAGATATGCCGTTGTATACATGCAGCAAAATAAAATAAATGATATTCTAATGGAAAACTAAGATAAAAAGAAAAGCTGCATAAATGTTTTTGTTTAACAATAAAAAAATAACACTACACTCCAGTTTGAACAAGGCACAAAACAGAAAAAAAAAATTGTATCAAAACCTATCAGTCTCGCAATGGTCTTTTCTTTAAAACAGGTTTAAGGGAGGCCATCGCATTTAAACCTGGTTCAATATAAGCGTTCAACAGTAAAATCCATCTCTGTTAACAAACTTCAGTTCTGTTCTTCTTATCAAATGCCCTAGGATTGCAACTCATCAACTCTAACACAAAAAAATTAAAGTAATGGCTAGTTCCTTTCAACATAACGTGCTTGGCTAAAGCACTAGTGTTTTCGCATCTGGCTATTATCATTCAAGTGTTCCAAATTCCTATCCTTAAACAACCTATTGGTCTTCCCAATATG
The DNA here is from genome assembly GCF_019279795.1 of Protopterus annectens. Lineage (NCBI taxonomy): Eukaryota > Metazoa > Chordata > Ceratodontiformes > Protopteridae > Protopterus > Protopterus annectens. The sequence goes on along the minus strand of NC_056744.1, from coordinate 1,106,106,568 downwards.
AAAGGCACTGCATGGGCAACAAGTAACAAAATATACAAGGTCCTTGCTTTTACAATGAGTGTAAAAGTCTAAATTGATGGTGACACCAGAAATATTATGTGTAAAGAGGTACATGTAAAGATGTAATCACAACCCTTACAGTTATGGCATCTAAGGGTCCCTTTCCTTTCTGACTCAGGTATTACAGAGGTGTTGTAGTTCCTATAAAATAATTGTCTTTTTAGGGGCAAATTATTTCAAAAGTAGAACTTCGGTTCAAAGTCAGTGACCTGTCTAACCTCTGGATCTGCTAGTAAAATAGGTCAAATCTTCCATGACACGTAGCAAACTAACCCAACATCACTGGAGTAGGTGAATATAGGTCTATTGGTAGCATAATGTTGTGAAGGTGTAGAATTATCATGTCTCCTTGAAAAATAAGGTTTACCTTTAGTGCTGCTAAGAGCTAAGGTTGTAGTGACACATTCTTCTACAATAGACTGACTATAACCCCTCTCCACAAAATCTCTTTTTAATTTTTCAAAGGCTAACTGCAGATCATACTTTTTGGTCTGTAACGTCATTACTCTTAAAAAACTGTCCTTTCAAAATATTCTGTGCAACATGACATGGACGCATACTACTTCTAAGTAACAGAATGTTCTTTTTACAGTGTTTCTTGCATATACATGTTGAAATATCATGTAGATCTTGTCTGTATAGAGAGATATCTTAGAACTCCAAAGACTCGTTAGAAACCTTATAGCTAAACCTCACAAAATCAGTTGTGTTGTGTAGAGTCAACAAATGCCTTAAAATCCTGTTCATTATCTTTCCACACAATACATATATCATCCACAAAATACCTATAGAATCCAATAGAGGAAGAAAATGTATTACCATTCAAGGCCAGACTATTTTCCCAGTTTGCAAGGACCAAGTTGGCATAGCTGTTCACACATGCAGTACCCACAGCAACACCAGTTTTCTGTAGATAACAGTTGTTCTCAAAAATAAAGACATTATTCTCAAGTATAATCTCAATTAAGGAAAACAATATCTCAACCTTATTCGTAGAAAAATCAGTATGTGAGATCAGAAACTGCGTAACATTATCAACTCCAGCATCATTAGGAATAACAGTGGACAATGAATTCACATCAAGTGTGGCAAAAAGAAAACCATCATACAAATTCGATTCAGCCCAGACAAAGAGGTCTTCCAGAAAGCTTTTGGTATCTTTCAACACTGTGGTAACAGTATCTAGAACAGGTCTAAGTGTTTTCTCCACATAAATGGATAAGGGCTCTGTGACCCATCCCCTACTAGAGAAGATAGGTCTCATAGGTGGCTTCTCAAGATTCTTATGGATTTTAGGGAGCCCATATAAAATAGGGATAACGGGACTGTCAACAGTAAAATAGTCAAACAACTTTTGAGTAATCAATCCTGTCATCAACAGGTTGTAGGGATTATTGAGTTCTATGACTCATTACTAAACTGTGCATTCTCACTTTCATTGCAGGACCAAACTTTGTTCTATGCAAGGTGATGATGAGCACCTGCCTACAACACTTCGCAAAAAATATTTTTAAATCATGTCATAATAACCAGATGATTAGAAAATGAAAAACAAATCTGGCTAGAATTTAAAGGTGTAAACAAAGTGCCTACTGTTTGGCGGTGTCACATTGAGAATAAGCCTCTAAATAAACTCATGTTTATACATGAAAGAATAATTAGTAATCCAAATTAAATAATGATCTTAAAACTGACTGACTGACAAATTGCAATAGGTTTAAGAAAACTGTTGGCTGAAAATTCACAATAAAAATAAATAAGCAAATAAATAATCTAAAATGCCTGTAGAGAATAAAGCAACCACTTCTATTCTAATTTCTTATAAAAATAATGGGCAGGATTCACGAAGGCTTGCACGGAGTCTAAGAGTAGTGTAAGACTCCATGCAGCCTTCGCGATCCAGGAACAGCCCAAAGTCCATGTAAGAGACCAGCTAAAACGTCTCTTACACGGAGTGGGCGTGGATAAGCTAATCACCTCACTTGCAGCCGAATAGCATGCAAATGAGGTAGATTAGCGATCCAGGAAGCCCAAAGCAGCCCGTGTAAGAGCCATTTTAGCTGCAGAAATGTACTCAGTTGACAACTGAGTATGTTTCTGCAAAAACCACAATGGAGCCATGTCAGCTCCAAATAAAAGGTGCATATGTGTCAGGCAGCATGCCAATGGCCAAGTATGTGGCCATTAGCAAGGTAACCTGATGCAAAATTAATAAAAATATATATTTTTTTTCGGCGATCGCCGATGTTTAAACCCAGCGCAGCCTTGTGCAAACGGGCTGCGCTGTATAAAACATAAAAATGAAGGTTATAAACCCACAAATGTGGGTTTTATGCAATACATGGATTTACAATGCAGGGATCAGCAGACCAAAAACAACATGGCCACCGTGTAGTGGTTGCTAAAGGTGGAAGCTGAGTCTAAGACATGTAACTAAGCAATAGTAGGCAATCTGATGCAAATGAGTGTTAGGATACTGAATTCCACTGTCACATAGCAAATGAGCACATTCTGAGTAGTGTAAGAGTTACAGAAAGGGGAGGAACAGAGTAGGAGATAGGTGACATCACAGGGGGGAATAGCAGAAAGAAATGCAGTTCATTGGAGGTCAGAGTTACATGACAGATGTCAGACACATATCATGGAAAGAGGAGTGCCACAACATAAGCATGGGAAAGTCAAGAAATGGAAGGTGTACACTGTTGCCTATACCAAAGTTTCTTGCTGGGTGTGCATGTGCACGTGTGCGCGCCGTGAAGCCTGAGTAAGACAGTGTGAGCGAGTGTAAGGCAGACTGAGCATGTGGGAGCATGTTGGTAGCTGTTTAACACTGTTTGCGTGGGTGTGCGCGCGTTTTAACCCGAATAAGCAGATTCTGAACCATGTAAACATGTGTGCACGCGTGTAAGCCACTGTGAGCGTGTTTCTGCTGGTATACACGCTGCTCCCCCCTGAGGAAACAGAAAGGAAAAAGGAAGCAACAGAATTAGTAGGAAGCTACCAGGGAATACTGCTGGAGCTAGCAGGTGAAAACAATTAGAAGCAGGAAATTACACAGGCAGAATAGTAGCCCAGCCCAGAACTTAAAACTCTGCAAACAGCAGTGCAGGATGTTTCTCTCAAGAGACACTGCAAGACAGGACTAAGCTATTAGAAGTGAAAACTGAAAAAGCTGAACTCAGAGCAGAAATGTTAGGGGCTGCCATAGCTGTCATAATGAGACATAGGCGACTTGCTGAGGGTGGTGACAATGCAGATGGTGCCAGACAACCAACAGTGAGGAGACGGAGAAGAGTGTACAGGCCCAGGGTCACCTACCATGGGTTACATGAGCTGGAGATAGTAGAGCGCTATAGAGTGGACAGAGACCTCCTGCAGCAAATAGTGGAGCTGTGCAGGCCACGCCTCACACACAGAACCAACAGAGGGGAACCCATCCCAGTGGAAACCAAGGTATGTGTTGGCCTAAGAATACTAGCAACAGGTACATTCCAGAGACCAACTGGTGATATGATGGGGATATCACAGGCATCAGCCTCCAGGGTACTGCACCAGTTCCTGGATGCCATGTCAGCACATGTCGGTGATTATGCATATTTCCCCAATGCCCGTGAGGTATTGGCCAGCAATATGCGTCTCTTCCAGCAAATAGCGGAATACCCTGAGGTAGTGGGTGCAATAGACTGCACGCACATACGCATCAAAGCGCCAGCTGGTGAGCGGGGTAGGGCCTACATTAACCGCAAGGGCTTCCCCTCCATCAACTGCCAGATCGTGTGTGATGCCCAGGGCATAATAATGAATATGTGTGCTGGCTGCCCTGGGAGCTACCATGATTCCCACATCTGGCATTTGACGCAGCTGTACCAGACATTTGCCAGTGGGGACATCCCACACGGACACCTAGTGGGGGATGCAGGCTATGCACTGGAGCCGTGGCTGATGACACCCATCAGAAATGCACACACACCTGAACAGGAACGCCATAATGAGGCACACGCAAAAACACGTAATGTAATAGAGAGTGTGTTTGGGATGCTCAAGTCATGGTTCCAGTGGCTGGACACATCTGGTGGAGCCTTGCAGTACACACCAACTACATGTACCCAAATTGTCATGGTATGTGCTATGCTACATAATATGATCTTGCGAAAACAGCTGCAGCAGGACCAGCATAGGGCTGGGCCAAACAGCCCCCCACCATTGCCAAGACCATCACAGGCAGAGCGTGACTCGGAGGAGGAACAACCTGAGCCTGCCCCAGTAGGCCGAAGGAGGCGTGCCCAGTATGCCCTGGCCTTGGCAAAGAGGCAACACATAGCACATACACTGGCTCAGTAGGAACCCTGGGAATGATACCCCCTCTGACTCACTCAAATAATAACAGGGATGCCTAAAATGACATGATCTGCTCACAAACATGTACAGGGAGTGTAATATGTGCATCCAACAGAGGCAGCCCTGCAGCACCACCTGAGGCATGAATGCCATGTGTTAAGTAATGTAACACCATGTACTATATGCACACCTGAGGACCGTGACTAACATCCTACCCTCACCAAGCATCATGTTACAATATGACAATGAGATGATCAAGTGCAATAATTGGCTGAAGTATCGCAGTTAGTCAAAGGGGATCCAATGTGTGCCAGCCTGGGATGACATGCTGAGCATGACATGATGCTCCACCTGCTAGGACTGGCATGCACCTATCAGTGCAGGCCATATGGATACTGGCAAAGGCTGTTGTTACCCACAGCGTGCCCTGAATAGGTAAGGCTCAAAACACAAACCTACCTCCATAGGTATCAGAAGGGATAAGAACCTAGATGTAATGCTACCCAATGCCAGAAGTCTAAACAGCAAGATGCATGCAGTCTAAACTCACCCAGTATGGAGAATGTTGATATCTGTGCTGTAACAGAAAACTGGGTCAAGGCTCACAACAGCACCCTAACACTACCAGGTTACACCTCATACTGTGCTGTACAGCCTCAAAACATGGAACAAGCTACAAAAGGAGGGTGACTAGCAATAATTGTCAGGGATAACCACACCCCATGTTGGTACCACAAGAAGAAGCAGCATGGACTAGCCATGGTCAAGTAACAGTGGCTAAAACTGCCCCCCAGTTTATAGCCTGCTACAGACTACCATCCCAACACCAGGAACTGCACCTGGCCTATGCTGGAATACATGAATATATCAAGTCCTCCAAACCACATTATATTGGGTGACTGGAAATACCCAGACATAGACTGGGAGCATTATACTAGCTCCAACACTGTAGGACAAAAGTTCATAGAATCCATAAACCAAAATGCTCAGGAACAACGTACCACTCCCACAAGAGGGGTAAGCATACTGGATGTGATAATCAGCAACATGGGTACTGTATGGCAAGACGAGAAGTGTATTGCTCACTGGTAAAACCAGACCATAGAGTAATCACACTGGATATACAAATCCTGACCACAGTTCCTGGCCAGAAAACCACAGTGAAAAACATGTGTAAAGCAATATTTTCACTCCTCCAAACTGATGTGGAATCCATTAAAGGTCCTGTGCAGGTGCAAAATATGGGCCACTCTTCAGAACCTGTAATACAGCCATTCCATGAACACTGCCAGGAATGCTTGGATTATGCAATCCTAAATTAAAACAAGACACAATGCCATACACGCAGGCATCTGGCATGGTGGACACCAGCCATAACCAAACCATGCAAGAGAATGAGGAAGCTACTACATGATAGAGTAAACATAAAAAAAGAAGTAATCACTGATCAGTAGTATGGCAATAAAATATGTCCACACATACAATCCACTAAGGCCAGCCACAACAAGTTGAATCTGTGAATCTTGAGGCAATGTTACACCTGCCCCAAGTACACAGACAATCCCCAACTCCCCCCAAGAAATACAAATATATGTGAGAGATGCAACCATCTATCCAAACTGGAGGCTGAGCTCCCTCAACTCAGTTCTCCCAAAACTAGTCAGGAGGAGAAGGTAACCACACACACCACAAACCCAGTCCCACATAGACCTATCACAACTGCAAACCAAAGACATAAACACAGAAAAACATTCCCGGAGGCCCAAATTGCAAAAAACACCACACCAACAGAGGCCTCCAAAGCAGACACCCAATCAAACAACCTCCAAACATAGCACATGCAACACATAGTACACAAAGCTGGTGTGCCAAACAGTCACAGGCCAGAAGGAGAAACAACATGCCTGATACAGTTGTAATAAGTGACTCCATAGTGAGACACGCTGCTGTCCCGCACACCAGACTGAACAAGTGAAAGGGTACAGTAAGCTGCCTGTAGGCTGCTACAATACGCCACATAACACAAGTATGCAGGTCACCCCAAAGCAAGTAGAAATATGATGCAGTCATAGTCCATCCTGGTGTGAATGACCTGAGATGTACCTCCCTGGACTACATGAAAAGAGACATAGATGAGCTCTCCGATTATGTAGTCCAGGCCGGTATGACACTGACCGTTTGCAGCATCCTACCCTCACCAAGAATGATGCCACAGTACAAACACGGAATGATCAGTTATAACAAGTGGCACAATTACTGGTGTCATTCCAAGGGGATCCAATGTCTGTCTGCTTGGGATGTCAAGCTTGACAAGCCAAGCAGCTGTTCCAGGGATGGCTTGCACCTGTTATCCCTGGGCGTCTGGATATTGGATAAGGCTTTTGCCACCTCCATAGAGTCTTTCGTAGGCAAGGCTGAAAAGACTAACCCACCACCCTACAAAACATAAGTGGAAAGAAACATAAGGGTAATGCTGACCAATGCCAGATGTGTAAACCCCAATATGCATGCTCCCGAGGCCATCCCCAGTATGGAGAACATTGATGTCTGTGCAGTGACAGAAACCTGCTGCAAGCCTCCTGACAGCACACCAGCACTACCAGGTTATACCACATATCATGTGTCATGGCCCCAAAACCTGGAACAAAACATAAAAGGAGGGTGAGTATCCATATTCAGCACAGACACCCATATGTCCAGGTAACTGACAATGCACAAGGCATTGGAATCCACCCATGTGCAACTAACCATAGGCAAGACTGCTGTACAGTCTGTAGCATGCTACAGACCACACTCTCACACACAGAAACCCCACCCAGCCATCCTGAAGACACTGGACAGTATGAATGTCCCACCAAATACCAAACAAGGTACTCACAAATTACCACATAGGTGGTAAACCATTATGTATGGAAGTAGTAATCAGGGACCTAGGGACACAAGTGGACAGTAACCTGTTATGTGACACTCACATTGCCAATGTGGCTAGGAAGACTGTCTATATTGGACACCGTATCATGAAAGGATTCACATCTACATCAACAGAGGTCATTGTGCCCCTATACTGTTCTCTTATCACACCCATAATCTAGTACAATGCCTCATTTGGGATGTACCTTACCTGACACCTGCAGCAGTTAGAAAGACCTCAAAGGTACCTCACCAAGAGGATAAAGGGTCTCAAATATATGTCATATGCTGCCTGGCTGTAGACGCCCCAGCTGAATGCAGTCACATACTGCATACACAGAGGCATTGCATGCCTGTTGTACAAGGCCATGTCCAACACCCCCGAAAACTCAAAGCCATTGGAGCTGTGAGAGTGAGAGATGTCAACCTCAACACATAATGAAATAGGATGTGCTGGAGGGACATATACATAACCCAGAGGCTCCCCACTCCCTGGAACAGAATCCCACTCCATGTTAGGCAGAGCCCCTCACTGACACTCTTCAACAGGAATCTTGCCAAGTGGATGGATGATTGTAGAGTTACACTGGGGCTCTTCACTGTGTCATGTCCAGACAGAGACACAGCAAAGCAAATCATAAATGGCGATAATATTCACATAGCAAGGGGTGGTGAAAGACACACATACTCTGGCTAGGCTTACAAATGCCCTAGGGTGGATAGCCTAGTATGAACCTATGAACCTATGAGGATACAAATTGTACAGGACACTAAGGATAATCCCAAGGCTTCCACAACTGATGTTAGGAACCATGTTGGTAATTCACAGATATGCTCTGAATCACACAAATATTACAAACAACATACCAAACACACACACATATTGCCAACATACATCCTGACAGGTGCAGTGCAACCCCCCCCCGAATGCAAAATATCTATCCCAGCAGACTGCTGGCCCTCTGACATTGCAGATGCTGAGGTAACAGCCAGCATCTACAAAGCAAAACACACAGCGGCAATGGTATGAGATGGTGTCCTGGGCTGAGTCCAACATGGACTCCAAGAAGAATGGAATGCCAAATCACACTACTGCTCAATGTCAGCCTTACCACAGGATATGTACCCAAAGAGCAGTGTACAACAAGAGTGGTCCTTCTCAACAAAGGTGTTGCCTGAATGGATACTGAAAACTACCACCCCAGAATCCTGAGAAGCTCGGTCTGCACAGCTATGGAAAGGATCAGCATGTACCGCAGACATAAAGATATTGGTGACCTACTGACACCGGACCCTACCCAGTGTGGCTTTCTTAAGTGAAGAACCTGCCCCTAAACATGTTTGACTCATATGAAATAGTCATTAAGGTCATTGATGAGGGCAATGTGGTCCACACAGCGTAGCTGGACCTTGCAAAGGCTTCTATACAATACCCTACGTGTTCATTATAGATATGCTCACCAGCTTAAATATAAACCCCTATGTCAGTAGAGGGGTTGCAAACCAGACCAAGGACAGAACTGGCATGGTCAAACATGTTGCAGCCATGTCAGACTACAAACCAGATATAACTGGCATCCCACAAGGCTTGGTCCTGTGACCTCCCTCATCTGGTATATATGTCCCATAGGTACAGGCCAACATGGAAGGACTGTGTCTGAACATGTTTGCAGAGGACAACAAACTGCTCACCATATGTGACCCTCCAGCTGACACAAGCATCCCACAAAAGGGCCACATAGGAACAGACAACTGGTGCCATAGCCATGTCAGCAAGCTAATTGCAGAAAAGTGTATAGTCAACCCCCGTGGATATACAGTAAGTGCCCACCAATTACCACATAGGTGTTAACCCATTACGTACTTAACATGTAATGAGAGACCTGGGGACACAAGGTGATAGATATCCTTCATTGGACAAACATGTGGCTGTAGTGTTTACAGAAACATACCATATACCCACCTAATCATGAAGGTTGTCAGATCTAGATAAGGGGAGGTCATTGTGGCTCTGCAGTCATCCTTCATCAGTGTTACAATTGACTACAATAGCCCCTGTGGGATGTACCTCAGCAGACACCTCCATCAACTGTAAAGTCCCCAACAGTACCTCACCAGGAGTATCAAAGAGCTTGCACAGATGCCATGTGTTGCCTGATTAAACAAACTGCAGCTACACACACTGCCATACTGCCCACCCAGAGGCAAGCTGTGCCTGATGTATAAAGCCATGTCCAAGCTGGTATCAATAAACATGCTGCACCTTGTACAATCTGAATGGCAGTGAGCTATGCACATGAGAGACCTGAACCCCAGCACTGACATACATAGGACAAGCTGTACTGCATGATCCATAACACAGAAGCCACCCCCACCCATGAGTAAACTCCCAGTACAGACTATCCATAGAGTCACTCATCGATTCTCCTCAAGAGGAATCTTGATGAGTGGATGGGAGATGGTAGGTTTACCCTGGGTATCACTGTTATGTCACAGGTAGACAGAGGTACAGTATACTAACCATGACATATGTCATGGCAAACTCCACTTACAATGTGTGTCGAAGGACAAACACACTCTCCGACTAGCATTAGAAATGGCCTAGGGCACATCGCTAGTGTTTGCAAATGTACACCTATGTTGTGGAATACACTACCAATGTTGGACAAGCCTGGTTTAAGTAGTTCATATCTGAACATAATGCAACATGGTCAGATGTGCACAACTGACCCCTAACCAGGCTGTTGTGCTCACTATGGAAATGTAAAGCAGTGATAGGACTAAAGCCCAGGATACTGTCCACCACAGTCAAAGTACTGAACCAGTACACTATACAGTACTACAGTGTTAGGTCAGTATGAAAGGATGTTGACAACTGTATGCAAAGTATTCCATGCAAACCCTGCAGGCACAGTATAATCCCTGTTGTGTTCACACACAAAGCAGTTGGACAGTAACTACACAACATGACACACAATACACAACCATAAACGGGAGATTTTTGTTGAAGTTCACACTCATCCACAAATGTGGTGGGCTGCAGAGTTCAACATATGGAAAGCTCACACTGGGCATGCTCACACACTTTGATAAATGAGACATATGTCAGACAACATGCCATGGGAAGGCTGAACTGGGCATGCTCACACACTTAGGCCAAATCTCAGTTTAGCAGTTGGCCACACATATCTGGTATTTAAAAAGCGTGTTATTCCAGGAACCAACCACATTACAGCAATCTGCCCAGTGCACACAGTTAAATGACTACAGAGACATACGTGATATAGTGGATCCCTCCCATATGCAAACATCTTCCACAGATACACAAGTTGTTCATACAAACAGGGAATGCTATGGCAATAAAGACCTGCAAACAGTCTATCAGCAACAAATAATGTGCATTTGACAATTAAACATGGGTGTAGAGGTCAACACTAGGCTGTTTGCCCTAGGGAATGACAGCTTAGCCAGAGTGTGCTTGGCGTCTGCCTCCCCACAGGTTGCACATTCCCCTTTCTAAACACTGATGATGTCAGCACCCTATAAGTACAGCAGGAGAAGAAAAACCTCCCAGTAATGTGAATAGCACGCTCCGCTAATGCGTCTGTCTCAAGTGTCATAACATAGTTAGGTAGGGGTTTAAATCCTGCAAATGCTGGGTGTGAGTGGGGTTGGTGTGTGTGCAAGTCTGTGTGAGGGAAATGTCCCTTTTGGCAACTGGGAAAACACACTACAGGATGCACATTCCCCTTTCTAAACACTGATGATGTCAGCACCCTATAAGTAAAGCAGGAGAAGGGAAACCTCCCAGTAATGCAAATAGCGCGTTCTGCTAATGCGTCAGTCTCGAGTGTCGTAACATAGTTAAGTAGGGGTTTGAATCCTGCAAATACTCAGTATGAGTGGGTTTGGTGTGTGTGCAAGTCTGTGTGAAAGAAATGTCCCTTTTGGCAACTGGGAAAACACCACAGGATGCACATTCCCCTTTCTAAACACTGATGATGTCAGCACCCTATAAGTACAGCAGGAGAATGGAAACCTCCCAGGAATGCAAATAGCACGCTCTACTAATGTGTCCGTCTCGAGTGTTATAACATAGTTAGGTAGGGGTTTGAATCCTGCAAATGCTCAGTGTGAGTGGGGCTGGTGTGTATGCAAGTCTGTGTGAAAGAAATGTCCCTGTTGGCAACTGGGAAAACACACTACAGGATGCACATTCCCCTTTCTAAACACTGATGATGTCAGCACCCTATAAATACAGCAGGAGAAGGGAAACCTTCCAGTAATGCGAATAGCGCGCTCCGCTAATGTGTCCATCTTGAGTGTCATAACATAGTTAGGTAGGGGTTTGAATCCTACCAATGCTCAGTGTGAGTGGGGTTGGTCTGTGTGCAAGTCTTTGTGAAGGAAATGTCCCTTTTGGCAACTGGGAAAACACACCACAGGATGCACAGTCCCCTTTCTAAACACTGATGATGTCAGCACCCTATAAGTACAGCAGGAGAAGGGAAGCCTCCCAGTAATGCGAATAGCGTGCTCTGCTAATTTGTCTGTCTTAAGTGTCATAACATAGTCAGGTAGTGGTTTAAATCCTGCAAATGGCAAGTGTGTGTGTTTGGATGAGGGGGATTAGTGTGTGTGCAATTTTGTGTGAGGGAAATGTCCCTTTTGGCAACTAGGAGAACAGACTACAGGATGCACGTTCCCTTTTCTAAACACTGATGATGTCAGCACCCTATAAGTACAGCAGGAGAAGAGAAGCCTCACAGTAATGCGAATAGCGTGCTCTGCTAATGTGTCTGTCTTAAGTGTCATAACATAGTCAGGTAGTGGTTTGAATCCTGCAAATGGCAAGTGTGTGTTTTTGGATCAGGGGGGTTAGTGTGTGTGCAATTTTGTGTGAGAGAAATGTCCCTTTTGGCAACTAGGAGAACAGACTACAGGATGCACATTCCCCTTTCTAAACACTGATGATGTCAGCACCCTATAAGTACAGCAGTCCCTTTTGGCAACTAGGAGAACAGACTACAGGATGCACATTCCCCTTTCTAAACACTGATGATGTCAGCACCCTATAAGTACAGCAGGAGAAGGGAAACCTCCCAGTAATGCCTATAGCATGTTCTACTAATGCATCCGTCTCGAGTGTCATAAGATAGTTAGGTAGGGGCTTGAATCCTGCAAATGCTCAGTGTGTGTGTGTGAGTGGGGATGGTGTGTGTGCAAGTCTGTGTGAAGGAAATGTCCCTTTTGGCAACTGGGAAAACACACTACAGGATGCACATTCCCCTTTCTAAACACTGATGATGTCAGCACCCTATAAGTACAGCAGGAGAAGGTAAACCTCCTAGTAATGTGAATAGTGCGCTCTGTTAATGTGTCCGTCTCGAGTGTCATAACATAGACAGGTAGGGGTTTAAATCCTGCAAGTGTGAGTGTTTGGATGAGGGGGGTTAGTGTGTGTGCAATTTTGTGTGAGGGAAATGTCCCTTTTGGCAACTAGGAGAACAGACTACAGGATGCACATTCCCCTTTCTAAACACTGATGATGTCAGCACCCTACAAGTACAGCAGGAAAAGGTATGTGGCATGGACAATGACTGAGTCATATGTGTCCATGCCTCTGACTGACCTGTATGCTTGTGTTATGTGGTGGACCATAGTGCCCCACGGGCATATCACTGTGACCTTCATCTTGTCCAGCCTGGTGAGCATGACCACACTGTACCGGACAATAAAGGTAGCTAACACAACTGTGGCAGGTGTGTTGTCTAGCCGTACAGGCTGTGACAGTTTGGCACACAGGATTTGTGTGCTATGTGTTATGCGTGATGTGTTCTGGCATAACGTATGCCTGTGTGCCAGCTGCAGAGGAGTGTGCCGCTCAGGCAGGATGCTATTCTAAGGCTCCACGAGTGGCCCAGTGTGTTCACGTACTTGTATTGCTGTCAGTGTAGGTCTACATCAGACTGGTATTGTAGTCACTGTAGTATTGCATGCCACCTGACAGGTTATGCCAGTACTGGGTTCAGAGTGCTTAGTCCCCAGTTTGGCTATGTGATTCCATCTCATACATGTGTTGTACGTCCATGTGTAGGGGAGAGGGTTGACTGTGTACATGTGGCAGCTGTGACATTGCCACATGACCCACATATTCCACAACTGTACCATAGAGGTGACTGACAACTGACCTTTGCACATGCTACCATAGTATTGTGATTGCCATGGTGATTAACAGCACATAGGGCCAATGGGGAACAAGGTACATAGGTTCATAGGTTCATACTAGGCTATCTGCCCTAGGGCATTTAAGAACCTAGCCAGAATGTGTTTGGCTGTCGCCATCCATTGTAAATATATCTTGCCATGCCCTTTTCCGAGGTTAGTATACTGTGCCTCTAACAGTGACACAGAAGTGATACCCGGGGTAAACCTACAATGTCCCATCCACTCATCAAGCTCCCTCTTGAAGACATTCAATGAGGGACTCTGCCTAACCTGGACTGGGATTTTATTCCAGAGTGAAGTGAGCCTCTGGGTTATGAATCTGTCACTCCAGCATGTCCTATTTATTTCAGTGCTGAGTTTCAGGTCTCTCAAGCGTGTAGCCCGATGGGATTTGGATATTCTCAGGTGCAGCATGCCCATTAATTCTGGGTTTGACATGGCGTTATATATTAGGCACAGAACGCCTCTGAACAGGCGGTATGCCACTGAGTAGAGCTGGGGTTTCTTTAACTGGTCAGCATATGGCATCTGTTTGATCCCTTTGATCCTCTTGGTGAGGTACTTTTGGGGTCTTTCCAGTTGCTGCAGGTGTCTGGTAAGGTACATCCCAACAGGGGGATTGTACTCAATTATGGGCCTGATGAGGGATGAGTAAAGAGGCACGATGCCCTCCCCTGATGTAGATGTGAATCCCTTCATGATGGGGTGGGCTATATAAAATGTCTTTCTAACCACTTTGGCCACGTGGTTGTCAAATGAGAGATTGCTATCAACTTGGGTCCCCAGGTCCCTAATTACTTCTTCTGTACGTAATGGAGTACCACCTATGTGGTACTTTGTGGACACTTTGTTTTTGCCAAAGGGGATGACTATACACTTGTTTGCATTTAGCTGGAGGCCATGGCTCTGGCACAAGTAGTCTGTTTCTATGAGGCCCTTTTGGAAGATGCTTGTGTCGGCTGGAGAGTCGATTATGGCGGCCAGTTTGCAGTCATCTGCATATTTGGTCAGCCACAGTCCTTCCATGTTGGCCTGTACCTCCGATAAATATATACCAAACAAGAGAGGTCCCAGGACTGAGCCTTGTGGGACACCACTTGTAACTTGATTGGAGTCTGGCATGGCTCCAGCAATTCTAACCATGTGGGTTCTGTCCTTGAGCCAGTGTGCAATCCATCTAGTGACATAGGGGCTTATATTTAAGCTGGTGAGCTTCTCTAGAATGCCCGAGTGGGGTATTGTATCGAAGGCTTTTGCGAGGTCCAGGTAGGCTGTGTGGACCACCTTCCCCTCGTCAATGGCCTTGGTGACTGTTTCAAAGAAATCAACCAGGTTCGAGAGGCAGGATCTGCCCTTAACAAAGCCAAACTGGGTATGAACCAGTGTCTGTAGGTCCCCAATATCTATATTTATGTGGTCCATGATGATCCTTTCCATAGCTCTGCAGACTGAGCTAGCGTGGCTTATGGAGCGATAGTGTCCAGGATCCGTTGAGGCACCACCTTTCTGTAGAGGGACCACTGTTGCTGTACGGCACTCTTTGGACACATATCCTGTAGTAAGGCTGGGATTGAACAGTAGTTTTATGTTTGGTTGTAGCATGTCTTGGAGTTCATGTAGGACACAGACCGGGACACTGTCTGGTCCCATTGATGCAGTGTGTATTGCTTTGGAGAGGGCGGCTCTTACCTGAGCATCTGAGATGTCAGGGGGGCAGCACTCTGCTGGGATACATATTTGCACTTTCGGTGTGCAGAGGGGGGGGGAGTTTGTACTGAACCTGTCAGCTAGAATGTTGGCAATGTCTGTGGGTTTGGTGTTTCTATTGACATTTTGGACTACCTCTGAGCATATCTGGGAATTGCAACCCAGGTTCCTAACATAACTAAAGAAAGCCTTGTGATTATCCTTAGTGTCCTGTGCAATTTCTCTCGAAGCTGGCCTTAGACAATCTTATGAGTGCCTGTAGTTATTTGCTAATACTGATCAGTGATGCCTTCCCTTTTTGGGATTTTGCTGCATCATTTAGTAGCTTCCTCCTTCTATTGTGTAGTTTGTTTATGGCTGGGGTCCACCAGACAGGACGTCTGCCTTTGGAGGATTGGGTCTTGGTTTTATTCGGGATCACATGATCCATGTATTCCTGAAGGTGTCCATAGAATGCGTTTATAGAAGAATCTGCGGTCTGGTCTGTAGTTTCCACAGGCCCGGGGGCTTTGAAGGTTTCCACCTCAGTTTTGAGGAGTGTGAATTTGCTTTAGAGAAGTTGTTCACTGTGGTGTTCTGGGCAGGTCGGGATGTGAATATCCAGTGAGATTAGTTTATGGTCTGATCTTACCAGTGAGGGATACACTTCTGGTCTGGAGCATAGAGTCCCCATGTTGGTGATGATCAGGTCCAGTATGTTTCCCCTTCTTGTGGGAGTGGTAACAAGTTGTTCCATAGCATTTGAGCTCATATATTCTAGGAATCTTTGGCCTAGGGTGTTGGAGCTAGAGTCATGCTCCCAGTCTATGTTTGGGTAGTTGACGTCGCCCAATATAATGGTGTTTGGAGAGACCTTCATATGTCCACTGTTCACAGGATGGCCGAGTGCAGTTCTTGGGTTTGGGAGGATGGTCTGTAGCAGGCTAGAACCTGGAAGGCAGTTTCACCCATTGTTAGTTGCACATGGATAGTCTCTGATGCTTGGTGCTTTGCCACCAACCTGGAGGTGTGGGTATCTTTGATGAATATCAATAATCCCCCTCCATTTGTGGTTCGTTCCAAGTTTTGGGGCTGAAAAGCATGGTATGAGGTATAACCTGGTAGTGCTGGGGTGCTCTCAGTAGCCCTGAACCAGGCATTTGTTACTGCACAGATATCGATGTTCTCCATGCCAAGCAGAGTTTCGGGTGCATGCATCTTGAGGTTTAGACTTCTGGCGTTGGGTAGCATTACTCTTAGTTTCTTATCCCTTGTGATACCTATGAAGGTGGGTTGTCATTTGAGCCTTGCCTAACATAGGCACTATGGGGGTAGCAAGAGCCTTTGCCAATATCTGAAAGCCCAGGGGTGACAGGTGCAAGCCGTCCCTAGCGAAGCAGGTGGTTCAACAGAAGATGAATATGTGAGGGTGTAGTGCCTGTGATTAGTTAGCAGTAGCATATATGACTGCCCACGTGGACAAATGCCAGGTAAGTCATATGCAATGTGTCACAGGCAACGTACATGTGAACAGGACAAACAGTGGCATTCTGTCAAGTGAGAAATGGACATACATATAGTAAGCTATGCAGATGTCACTAGGAGTCCACAGAAGCTCTGTAACTATGCATTGCAGGTGGGATCAGTATTCCAGGGTAATTGCAAGCAAACATGCATGCAAACACAGCTACAGTAAGCAAGGCTGCATGTAGTCCATTGTACAACAAACAAGCTGTACCACTTCCAGTAGGTAACACTGCAAATATGCAGGCACTATGCACATGTACATGGAAATACACAGGTCAGATGGCTAGGGTCCAGTCTCAGCGCACACAAGTGTACAGACCATGTACTGTCAGGATGTACAATAACTGGATGTAAACCCATGTGCTCATACCTGCAGTAATACACATGTCAAATAACAGACACTGAGCCTTCACTCAGTGATTCCATACTTAGTAGGATGTATGCTACCTGGCCTGCCACCACAGTATCCCTGACATGTATGGGGACTCTCCCTCCTGTGACAGTTAGTTTTGTGTGTTGGGGCTGTCTAGCATGGTATGAGATGTGAGCTTGCAGTGCTAGGGTGCTCCTGTGTGTCCTGTACCAGTCGTGTAGTACTGCACACATATCAACATCCTCAAACATCCGCATTGCAGAGTCCAGTGTGGGCAACATGCCACTTGCAGTTTACATGTCCATCATTGCGTATTAATACATTCATTACCTTATCCCCTGTGCTACCTATGTATGTAGCCTTCTGTTGACATCCTTACCACCAGTATGCCAACATGTGCAGATGATACACTATGGTACTTACCATGGGTTTAGACAACAGTACATGACAATAGCACCCTTACTGCATCAGGCATGCCGTGATATACCCACAATTATTTCAGCACACTGTACTGTTAACAACATGATACTATTACTACACGTCTATGTAGTCACCCTGTGCATCAGCAACATGTTAACCTGTACCTGCACTGATGTTACAGATTGCAGGAGGTGGCACAGTTTCATCATATGCACAGGGTGTGAACTTGGTATGCCTGAGTCAGCCACCAATACCACCGATTGACATGTATGTGCATGTGTGTTGGTGAGGTTCAGCAGTACAAGGTGGGGCAATGTTCATGCAGTGTGTGCGTGTATGCGGTAGCCCTAGGTGTTGTCAATTCGCATGTGTGTATGGATGCACACAGTTCCACCTCATGGCTGCCATATACTGGTGTTTGTGGACAGCCACAGACTGTACCTGCCAGGTCATACAGATCAGTGTCTCTGGCCACGGACACGGTACCTGTGCCTTGCAGGCATGCTACAGACCGTATCCGGTACAAACCCAGACAGGGTACTGTCTTCAGAAGCAGGTGTTCATTGACTGGACACAGATCCCTCTCGGGCTTGGCCAGAGCCACGTGCACGTGGTCTCCTGGGGCGGTCTGATGACAGCACAGACCCAGCATTGCTGGGGTTGCTGCTGGTACTATGGGGGCGGCCGTGGGCCTGTTGTCATCCGTGACGACTGCCAGCTGCTGCTGTTGCTGGCATACACCCACGTCGATGCCTCAACCATCCACCATCGCCCTGGCTCATGGACATGTAGTTGTGGAACCGGTCTAATATGTCCCCACAACGTCTGTCTATGACATCTGTGAAATTACGGATGGTAGCCACAATGTCACGCATACTGTCAGTCATGGCTGTGTGACATGCTGTCAGCTCCCTCAGACCCTGTCTGGTGTACCGTTCCATATGTGACTGTGCCTGCATGACAGCCCGAAACATAGCTGAGGTTGTAAGACCTCTGTGGGCACGTCTGACAGGGGCAGTACGCCCACGGATGCTCCCACGAGAACCCCTGTACATCTGCCTGTGTGGTACCATCTCTGGGCCATGCCCATGGCTGCTGTGTGGGGAGGCATGTGCCACAGATACCACATTACCCTTGTCAATGCCCACTGTATGCTGTCCATCACCTAGGGACATTGGTGTCAAAGGGTGTATTGGCAGGATAACTGCTCGCATTGATGGGGTTGACAGCTGTGTATTGTCAATTGGCTGATCAATGACGGACCCTGGCATACCTTCCTGTGCCATTACACAGATGTCATCATTTTCAGTACCCATGGCACCTGATTCAGGTTCCCTGCTGCATGACACCAGAGCAGCACCAGAACCTGTGGGAGGGAAACAGAAAACACAGTTTACAATGTCTACACATTACCAGTGATGCACACATCCACACATGCACAGGTCCAGACATGCACACATGCACACATGCACAGGTGCACACATGCACACATGCACACATGCACAGGTGCACACATGCACACATGCACACATGCACAGGTGCACACATGCACACATGCACACATGCGCACATGCACACATGCGCACATGCGCACATGCACACATGCACAGGTGCACACATGCACACATGCACACATGCACACGTGCACACATGCTCAGGTGCACACATGCACACATGCACACAGTTGCACACAATTGTACACTACTCAGTATGCGTGATATCAACACACAGACACAGACACACCTACATGCATACAAAGAGCACTACTAAGTGAGCCTAATATTACTATTACTATCAAGACTATTACAGGTATTGTCAATACACACTCACCAGCATGGATAGGCTGCATTGCTGTTACACCGGAGGGACCTGCAGACGTGAAGAAACTAATGTCAGTGGGCACAACTGTGCCATTGTTACTGAGTATGATACAGGTCAGTAGTACAACAGTCGCCTTTCACAGGTCAGCTGCTAATATTGAGGATATCACACTTGCACATTAAATACTATGGTGACAGCTACAAACCAAGGACACACCTCACACATGCATTAACTACCAGTGTACGCAACAGTCAACTATACATATGGCATATTACCTGCATGCTCATAGTCTTGCTGCTGCGTGGCTCCAGCCTCCATCATAATGCATGTCTGCTGCTGTTGTTGTTGCTGGCGGACTGGAGCCACTACACTCATGAGTAGTCCCTCCAGTCTGGTGAATGGGGGATGTGTAGCCACCCCACCACCTGTGGCGACCTGTTGCCTGTGGATATCTGACGCACGCTGACGGACATTTCTTATTAAATCACTGCAGTGATGTCGTACCTGCTCATATGTCCTATTATGCGTGCCTATGTCATTTACCCGACGGACCAGGTATTGCCACAGTGCAGCCCTCTCCTGCTGATTCTGGCTGGTGCGGGAAAAGAGTATTGCATAATCCCGCACCAGGCTCTGGTGTATCTCCTCATCCTCAGCTGCGGAGTAAGCAGGATTTCGCGGGTGAGCCATGTACCTGAAAAAGAAAATAACCTGATATTAGCAATATATGTCAGCAGAATTTGGAACACATACTACACATGCTACTCGACTGTTATGATACAACATATCTCACATATATAGCATCTGTCTGTCTATTGGTGGATACACATGTAAATGGCCAGGTATCAGTGCTCAGCCAGCAACTGTGCAACAGTACCTGGCACACTCCATACGACATACTACCAAACTCCAGCAGTCAGAACACTGATTCAGGTCCAGAGCACCTCCTCACTCTGGGGGTTTGTATCTAGGTACTGTATGGCCTACATCATCAACTACTGTGAGCTGACCACACACTAATTGCCCTGGATATACATATCCCACCTCCACCACCAGCACAAACGACTATAGTGAATAACATTGCAGATGCAAACTTTACACTTTGTAACAGTGACATGGTATCCTTTCAGCCCACTGGGCCAGTGGAAGACACAACCCACAATGCTGACCCCTACACAAATGCTTTCTACAGACATCTCCGAGAATGCATGGATCATGCAATCCCATATATGACCAAGACACTCTCCACAAAGGGACAGCATCCTGTCTGGTGGACCCCAGCCATACACAGATTGTATTACAAAAGATGGCAGCTACTGCAAGACAGAGCATAATTCCATAAAGAGAAGGCATGTCTGAGCAGCACTAGTAAGGATCTATTTTCCATCATACAAACATCCATGGGCAACTTTGAGAGGCAAATCAAGAGGGACACTACAGATAACCAGAAGGCCTTCTTCAGTTATGTTAGCAACCTGGTCAGAATCCCTCCTCTTTGCCCATAGTGAGTACACAACAACAAATATTTCACTGAAACCACAGGTATTGACAACATTGTGGCAGACAGGTTCAGTGCAGGTGTCACCCCACCCTCTCCCCCAAAATAAGACATAGTTATCCCAGCTGACTGTAACCTCCCTGTCATCACAGATGTCCAGGTGAGAGCCGCCCTCAGGAAAGCAGAATACACAACATGACTGGGACCTGATGGTAACCCCAGTTGCATGCTACATAAACTCTGACAGGAGCTAAACACACATATAGAAGTGCTATGTAACACTAGCCTGACTATAGGATATGTACCTGTACACTGGCGCACAGCAGCAGTGGTTCCACTCCACGAAGAAGGCACCTCAACAGACCAATACAATACAACACAATACAATACATTACAATACAATACTATACAATATGCTATTGCCCCTGGGACTACAGCAGCATACTGTTCTGCTACCCTGACCATTGTGATACATGTGGTGTGATGGTACCTGCTGCTGTCACACATTACACAAGGTGACTCATATGGCATATTACCTATCTGACTAACATTCAGCAGGGGTATGTGTGACATGTACTCATGGGGAGTCTTGCTTCTTAACACTGTGTGGTTTATTGCAGGGTATGTCTTATCTGTAGGTAGGAACCTTTACCTCCACATGTGCTCTCTATTGCAGTGGCATGGACGACAAACAGCAATCATTTAGGTTGTGGATGGTGTGAGGTGTTACTATGGTTGTTGGACATCTGTCATGAGTGTGACTTACGTATGTAAATCCAGGAGTGGTAACCTCTATGTGGGTAGTATGTGTGTACTCTGTGGTGTTGTCAGTCACTGTGCATTGGTAATGTGTTTGAGTGCATTGTCATAGTGTTGTACATGTCACTGTGTCCTCCATATCTGTAGCTGTCATGTGAGGTACATACCATGGCATCCATTATGTGGTGTGGAGGGGTACACTGACCTACATGTCCATAGCTGACACACCATGTCTGCTGACACATACCATGTGCAGGTATTCCAGGAATAGTGTGCCACTGTGAATATCATTGGGGGCACTATTGTACACATGTATGACCCTGTTCACCCCTGACACATGCAGTGGTGGGCAGCCAATCACATATCTGGTGGTTACTGGTGTAGGTGATTTGAAATGGGGTATGGTACTCCAGTTTTGACACTGGTGTTCACTCCATGCCTTTGTCACCAGGAACCTGTTGCAATACATCTGTACACATGTGCCTCACTCAGAATATATATACATCTCTCTCTCTCTCTCTATGTATATATATATATATATATATATATATATATATATATATATATATATATATATGTATATAGATATATCTATATGTATATATATATATATATATATATATATATATATATATATGTCTGTATACATATACACATATATATATTGATGTACATATATTGCTATAGATATGGAGAGGGGGGCCACATAGGGGGTGAGAGTGACAGAGGGGGTGGGACAGGGGGTGTTGAGGTTGTCATATACAGTCATACCTGTAGATAGTCAGATCAGTCTATGTATATGTATCTACATATATCTATATCTGTATGTATGTATTACATATATATGTTTGTACATATTCTATCTATCTACATCTGTCTATGTATTCCTACATCTCTTTCTATGTATGTATACATATATGCATATTATATATATATATATATATATATATATATATATATATATATACATACATACATACATACATACATACATATTCTGACATACATACGTATCCATATGATAGATAGGTATATCAACATGTTTGTCTACCATACTGTATACACACACTAACATACTGCTAAACATACATAACTGTGAAACCTACTTTGTACATTGCACTACAACCTACAGTCAACCTACATTGATATGTGCACATAGATTCTCTCACATACAAATGTATGTACAGCCTTCACTGATAGTTGCTGTATGTCCCCTGCCCTTTGCACATCTTCATATACATATGGATACAGACCAATGACACATATGGTGGGTTCACAATATGTAGACCTTTATAGTATTACTTTACATTACCTGTGTTTGTCACAGCTGCTTGTGTTGCCATCTGGTTTTCTGTCCTGCTGCTCCACTTGCCAGTTGTCAGCTTTCAGGTGGCTGTTGCTGAACAGTTTTGTTTGTGTCTGCTTAATTTCAATTTTCTCTGCCTCTGTCTCTGTCTCTCTCTCTCTCTCTCTCTCTCTCTCTGTCTGTCTCTCACGTCCTCCTCAGGGTGCAATGAAAGTATTGCATGTGTGGACTGGGAGTACAGCATACTTTTGTAGGTATCTGCATATGTCCATGTGATGGCCTCTGCACCAATTGTTAGCCAGCATTTGCTAATTGCATGCAGCCAGTTGTGTACTGATTGCAGTTCTCACTGTGATTTCAGAACAGTGCTATAAAAAGGTATGTGAGATAGGCATAGCCCTTTCAGATTTTAAGGGCAGGGACCATGCTGGTATGCTGTGGACAATGTTCTGTGAGTGTAAAGGTTGGTATCTCTCTCATATTTCCAGCTGTGTTGTAGATTAACATTCCTCCATTCATTTCTCCAGTTTCCTGTACTAACTGTGTATGTACACTGACACCTACAACTACTACTACTGTTAATGTGTGTGTGTGCTTTCCTTGCACTTTTGCTTGCACTTTGTTGCTAAGGCTTCAATATTTGCCCTTTACAGTCACTACTTGTATGCCTGCTAGGTGTCCTGACTGTAGTGTGCTGCTGTGGCTTTCCTATTTTGCATGTACATTCACATCTTGGAATGCTTGCTATATCTGCTAGGGTGTTACAGCATGCAGTGTGGTCTGGCCATGGTGTGGGCCTTGACATCTATTAGGGTATTTGAGTATGCTGCTGAGCAGGCCCCAGAGACTCTCAGGTGCATCTGTTATCTGCCTCATGGAATGGTACATATCAGTGGGGTACACCCATTAAATTGTCTGGTATGCTGCAGTTGTGACTGTGGGTTAGCATGAGCATATGTATTACTACACTTTTTCTGCCATGCAAGTGGTGCATACTTTCAGGACTCCATAGTTACCATTGCATGTGTTGTTACACCTTTCTGCCTACTGTTTGTACATTTCACATGGAGTCTGTGGGGCATCCCTGTAACTCATTCACTGTTGCTATGTCTAGGCTCTTAACTATTCAAATATGGTGGTGTCAGACCTCTCATATGTACAAATATTTGCAGGTTGTCCACATTTCTGCCTCATATTTTGGTCAATATCTCATGCACAGCTTTTTATGGCAAATCACTCTGGGCTCAAGTCAGAATATAGTGACAAACATTCAAGTTTCAGACTTCATACCCTTCCACACATCCCACAAAATGCAGAACCTGTTACTCTCTGAACTGTCTGAGTTTGTTGTAACATTATTTGTAATGTGTCCCTGGTTTTGGCCCTTTGCTCCACATATTTTATTACTTGGTCCGGATGTGTTACTGTAAGAGGTTGTGGGGTATGGGCAGTGATTATCCTGCTGTGAGTATGTGTGTGGCTTGCAAGGTGCTACAGTGACATTATTACCTACTAGCTACCAACTAGCATGGCTGTTTCTGTTCACACACTACTATTATGGAAATCCACTAGATTTGACAGTAATTCTAAATGACATGCTTTGTGTACTACACATCCTATATTCCCTTTACATTCATTCCTACTATTACATGATATATTTATTTTGGCACAATGTTCTTGTATAAGAGTCATGGCTTAATGGTAAGTCATGCAGACTACTGTTTCCAAGGTCCTGGGTTCAGGACTCGCAGTGGGATTTTATTTTGCTTTTGAACTGACTACAGGACCTGTCAAGTCAGAGTGACTAAGGCACTGTTAAGCAGTTGTAACCGGGTTAACGCTGATTTGCTCAGAGCTCATGCATGCGCACTGGCGTTTAGCTCTGTGCACACATGCACACACCCGCTTACAACCGCTTAAACGTGCTTACTCTTGCGCACACCCGTGCTATTTTCTTGGAAAGAAATGAAAATGGGGAGACAGGAAAGTGGTGAAAAAGGGGTCACAAAGAGGGTAAGACAGTAGGGAAACAAGCTTGGGTTTTGCAGGAGGGATGTAGGTAAGGCCCATAGCTGCCCATTTCTTCATCAGCAACAGCTGTGCATATGTTTGTAATTTGGTGTGACATTTGAAACCTTCCACCCCTGAGAGAGGTGTAAGGACAACAATAATACTAGTTGTACAGCCAATTGTAATTGATAGTTTCCATGTCTGGTAGACATATGTGCGGAATGGGCAGCTATGTATGGGGCGTAATTTTTTTGTGGGTACAGAGTGCCCTTTTTTTTCAGGTGAGAGTGGTATGTCAGGTGAAGGAAGTCGGTATAGCTGGGGAGGTAGGTTGGGTAGGTCAACAGACAAGACAAACAGGACACATACAGGGGCGGTGTATGACACGTGTGGGGGGGTTACACAATTGACAGGGACGGAGGTTTGGATATCCAGAGCCCATGAGCCCACAGATGGCAACAGTGGAACTGATATCCCCACCCATGGGCAGTTGCCACTGTTCCTTCACTGCCCAGGACGGGGCTGTGCTGGGGGCTGTGTAGGCCGGGCAACAGGCATGCCCGTAAGTTGTGCCACCTGTGCCTCAAGCTGGCGTAGGGGCTCAAGAACAGAGTCCCGGATCTCCCTATGCACCACAGTCCAGACGCTATGGAGGGTGAGTGGTGGTTCTCCTCCGGCCACGCTTGCAGAGGGGGGACAGGCCCCATCCCCTGCAGCGCTTCCACCCGCAGGTGGCACAGGGCCACCGGAGGAAGGTCCAGACTGGGCACTAGTGCCAGGTGCACTTGCCAGCTGAGGTGGGAGAGGTGGGTCTGATGGAACCCGCCTTCCCTGTCGTTCTATGTTTTACATTATGTCATGACAGTTTGGGTTAGTAACATACAATACCATTTGCAATTAGTTGTAACAGCATGCATTAGTATTCCCATTAACCAAACATCCAGATATTCACACCATTGAACAGCAAGCATAACACATGCATAATTTGAACAGCAATACACAGTCCAACAACATGCAGGGTTGATTGATGGCAACAGGCCATCAGGTTTGGATGTATGAACAGGGCAGATGCATCAACGGACATGCAAATATTTATGACCCATCAGGACAAATGTCCAGGGGTGTTAATTGTGATTGCACATACCAATTTCACGTGGAATGGATTATATGTGGTTATAGGGTGAGGTGAAGAAAATATTATTAACACCTTCAAATACCAATACATATGCTGTACATTTCTAATAGCTACAGATATATACACACTACTGTTCTAACTACAGTTTCCTATATGATAACTACTTCGATTTGGTGATAGGACTGTTACTGCTACATCAATATACATTTTATTGTTATTCATACACGTTCATATCTGGCTTTGTTCAGCTACATCATCCTGCTACATTTGCTTTATATAGCTATAGACAACTGTGGATGTTTGATATTTCAGACAATCATACTATCTGCATATTGCAGACTGAGAGCAACATATCCAGATTTTGGGATACACATTCCAGCTGCAGCAACACTTTGGACACATTTCACAGTTTGGTTCTACTTGTCACATTCATTTCATTCTGTACTGACTGCAGTATACTTTATACAGGGGTTATTACTACTTTATTGGTGGATTCATAACTCTTTCTCACACCCTCTCACTTGTTTTCATTTTACTATTCAGGATGGTACTTACTTCTAGGCTTTATTGACATGTTTTACCTGTAGTTATTAAAATCCTTTCCAGCAGTCTCACTTCTGTCATGTTTCAGTATTTCAACAGGGATATATTTCACACATGTGAGTTGCTCATCTTCTGCAGCTGTACTTTTCAGCCTGCTGCAGGTTGTGCACTATGATATTACAGGTGGGGCATCTTTATTTCAGACTTTATTTCAGACGTTTTCATTTTTCTGTTTGGATTTCAGACTGCAACACACTTTTGTAATCAAGCAATACTTGCAAACACTTTTACACTGTTACTTGCACATTTTATTACTTAGTGACTACACTGCACTCTTTTGCTAACTGTCATACTTTTATATTTCTTTACAGTTACTGGGAGTGGATTACTGACTTGCCTGGTGGCACAACCGCACCAGCCTATCGCCATAGGCTCTGCGGTTCGCAGAACGGACACCTGCAGCTGTAATATAAATGAAGTACTATTGGAATACACATCTCCATAATATCAGCTAATTTAATTTCTTACATAGATAATTAATTGTAACTTACTCAGTAGTGGGGCATTGGGCATTTGCCGGGCCTCCTGTATTCAAAGGTTCAATTGGTCCTGCTTGCATCTCTTCAGGTCCGCATGGTGGTGATGGACCTGCTCACCAGTCCTTGGAATCCCTGTGGCACTGGTAAGATCATGAGACAACCGGTCCCATGCCTCAGCCCTATATGCTCCCCACAGGACCTGGCCCTGCATGAGTTGGGCCTCATGATTGTGGACTAGGAGCCAGACCATGTATCTGGACTCCTCAATGCCCCACCTCTGTGCTCGAAAGCAACTACCCTTACCTACACCTGACATTCTGGCTGCAAGTTAGTTCTACAATCATTTATGCTGTGTATTCCCGCCTATGGGGCTTATATATGCCGTTTTTCCCGCACTTATCTGTGATTGGCCATTTTGGAATTGTATCCACTTCACAAAACCTGCTTTGTCATGCTCCACTTTCTATTCATTCCTATATATTTTCTATTATTACATTTCTATGTACAGCTGTTGTAGCTTAGTGGTTCAGTACCTTGACTATGGTGCATGGTATCCTGGGTTTGAACTTGGCCACTGCTTTTTATATTTTATGACTGTCTAGACAGGCTAGGGGGGTGTGTCTGTGTAAAGGCAGTTTTGTTACAGCTTGCTCAATGTTGCCCATTGGTTAGCTTGTTGGCGCGGTGCGTAGCTCCACGCAAACGGGGTGCACTGGTTTAGCCTCATTTGGCTGTCAGCACGCATATTACGCTCAGCTCAGCTAGGGTCACACAATCTAAGCATGTAAAACCACTGCTCAGTTACGGGCACTCATTTTGCACCTGTTAAACCACTGCTCAGCTACGGGCACTCATTTTGCACCTGTTAAACCACTGCTCACCTACGG
Source organism: Protopterus annectens (assembly GCF_019279795.1). Classification (NCBI taxonomy): domain Eukaryota; kingdom Metazoa; phylum Chordata; order Ceratodontiformes; family Protopteridae; genus Protopterus; species Protopterus annectens. The sequence goes on along the minus strand of NC_056744.1, from coordinate 1,106,078,528 downwards.
GCAGATGCAGTCACCTTGTTAAACTGTAGCTCAGCTATAGGCACGTCTGGCATTTTTTATTGTTTTGTTACCGCACATTTCTTCAAAATAAATGGACTATTTCATTACATTTTACATAAAATGTGATTTTATATGTGTACATGTTTGTCAGGGACTTGTTTCGTGCTTATTTTGCTAAAAATAAAACTTGGTGTTGTGGGGACTCGAACCATGAATACCTGCTCTTCAGCTGACGTCTCTACCGCTACCCTATTGCTTCTTGGCTTACTTTGCATATTTAGTTCTTATATGCTTTCCCACTGACTGCTAACTGTAGCTGCGCTACGGGCACGCCCGCGCAAATGAGCGCACTCACGGGCAAACATCTTTACAATTTAAAAAAAATATATAACATGTTCATTTATATATTTTCTGTTTATAGTCTGTGGGGGCATGTGTTGTGTTGTGTTTATTCACATTTCCGTGGACTCTGTCATGAGTGTTTACTTTGGGCACTTTTACTCTCCTGGGGGTGTGTCCGCTTGCAGGGCTCGGCCTACGGACGTGCCCCCTACTGACTTACACGGACCGTGTTAGCCTTAGGTGTGATTCAGCATGCTCTCATGAATATGCAGAGCATGCTGACATCACTCCATTTAACTGCAGCCTCCGTGTAAGAGTTATAACTCTTACACGGAGGCTTTGTGAATCCTGCCCAATGTTTAATATGATGAAGTATGTTTAATTTTGTTCAAATGCTACAAAGTAATCAGAATACTTTCCCTAAGACAAATGTTGAGTCAAGAAATATTCCAAGAAATTCACATTCTGCATTCATCTGTTTGACCAGATCCATGAAATTTAAAATGTTGTATGCAATCTTTTGAAGTTCTACAATACTCTTACAATTGCTTCTTTTCAAATAATTATGTATATGGCTAACCAAATCAAACATCAGCCATGATTAGTTATTATTAAAGTTATTTTTTGGTAACACGAATCGAAGAACAGTACATTTTAGAGATCTATACAGCTGCAGAAAAATTAGTTTAGTATTTGTTTTGAGCATTCATAACTAAGTCTAGAATAAATATACTCATTATTTTTAACAGCGTGTTTCCTTCATATAAATCAAAAACTGTAATATATATCAGTTTAAGTAATTTATGCTATGATGCACTCCTGGGAGTATTTCAAAAGACTGCATATGTATTATCAGTGCTTCACATTCATAAAAAAATGATGGGGTGTCTTCTTCACATCTATAGAAAACAATAAGTCTATTACTGTATGCTTAAGACTGTATGATGGGTAATGTATTATCGTAAGACTATCTTAAGACTGTGGATGAAGGGAGTTCCTGGGGTAATCAGAAAGGTTACTGTATAGGACTACTAACACTGTACTGTTGTGGTCAACTATCACTGCATAGCTAACTAGTAATTCAGAAAAAGCAAGGGACAGATGGATCAAAAGGTCATGAGTGACTCATTTGCCTGTCTTTGAAATTAACACTTAATGCCAATGTAACAGCTGTGTTAAGTGTTCCACATCCAACAACCTATGTGACACATTTGTACAACCATCTAAAGCCATAGACACATGCACACACACACACACACACACACACACACACACACACACACACACACACACACACGCACACACACACACACACACACACACAAAATAACAGAAATAGTTGAACAGTCTTGTGCATGTACATATAACCAGATGTATTTACAGTCATGACCTTTCCTCACACACACTTACAAGCACACACAGGCACATGCACACACGCACACACACACACACACACACACACACACACACACACACACACACACACACACACACACACACACACATGCATCTATCATCAGACCTGCTGCTTCTGTATGCAAAAATTGTTGCTCAGTCCTCTCTGCTGTGCTTTGAAATAATATGGCAGACCTTTGCTTTGAATTGCTGTACCATGCTATTTCAATCCCAGTGTATGGCTCTGGGACAGAGTTCTCTGGGCTACCCTATTTACATGTGGTATTATCCAGTAAGACACATGTAATGTGATGATATACAGTTGTAATACTGTGGTGATATTTGAATCACTTCATCATAACACACTGTGTAATCCTTCTCTAAAGAGAGATTTGTTGACAGATATAAATATATGCATATATGTGAAATTGGTGGCTCACTGGATCATGAAATTTATCAGTTATGGGCATCATGTTATCATCAGGAAGTTGGCACAGTGGCACTGGATTCTGTAATGTTATCAGGAGGTTGGCACAGTGGCACTGCACTCCATAACATTATCATCAGGCGATTGGCACAGTGGCACTGCACTCTAATGTCATCATCAGGAAGTTGGCACAATGGCACTGTGCTCTGTAATGTTATTCATCTGAAGGCAGAAGGTCCTGCTAGCCCATTATTTGTACAGTATCACACTCTCAAAGCATGTTTGTTAAAAAGCAGCCTAAATGTTTCCTTTAAAACTACTTCAAGTCAGAAATATTGGAACCAATAACAGTCTAGGACATCTAAGCTGGCTTGTTGGGGAAACACAGGAATATGTATTTATCTCACATTAGGAATCTTAGTCAAACAGAAATAAAAGAGATCTCAGTAAACACGAGGAAGTTGTTACATTTAAACTGCTACAGATAGCATACAGGAACAGGAAGAGATATGAGCAAGACATGAATCCATGATACAAGAAGTAGTACTAGCTTTCTTGGAAGTTTTATTGAAGGAAATTAAAAAAAATGTCAAGAATAAGAAGCCTTGGTGATTTGCTTACTGGCTACCACCTGGCTACTGCTGATCTCTCTGCTGCAGATGAGTCTAGGAATCATAGTCCCTCATTCTTTCTCACCAGAAACAAAACAATAGCATTGCTGTTATATTTTGAAAAAAATTGCACAGTATACAAAGATACAGTGTAAGGACATATCATTTAAACAACCTACGCAGTTCTGTTTTCAAACTCCAGGGCAGCATTCAACAGTACTGTAAGCTATAGAGAACTTACCTGCCTGTAAAAATGTGGCTGATTGTTTGTCTTAACTCTGCTGCCTACTGCCTCATGGCTGTAACCCACTCCATCCACCCTGCGGGCTCACTCCGGTCCCCTACCCTACCGCCAATTCCCAACCACCCCCACTACAATTAGATTTATACATAACCACACCCACAACCCTACAACCAACGTAAACCACTCCCTCAAGCTCTTTCGTCAGAAATAATCACTCCCTCATGCTGGTAACATCCCTCCACCCATAATACACATAGTACAACCACTAGTAGAACTCATACAAAAAAACTACTAAGTATGAAAACCATAAAGTCACACTTACTCTTACTTACATCCTTTTCTCTTCTACTCTTACTTTATTACCACTCCTCATATGAGACACCAATAAAACACATTATTCCTCCACCATGTCACAACTCAACACTTACACCATCTCCTAATATGCAAACAATTCACATAACCCCAACACTCTTCCATAACACTAATATAGACCTGCACACACACACAAAGTCCTTTCACAGCTAAATACATCTCAAACCTCTCTATAATTCTCTAAGCTCCTACACAAACGTTCTAAACTCCTCCATCACTCAACCAAACAATTACAACTCACAGGTGACATCCATCCCAATCCAGGCCCCACTCTCACACAGGTATCACCAATTACCCATCTCAACCTAACCTTACACTACTTCACCATAGAAACAAATCATCCCTGCTCCTTCTCAACATAAATGTAAGAAGCATTGCTAATAAAACCCACAATCTACATGCTCTGCTATCCCACTATTCCCCAGATATAGTTACATTAACAGAAACATGACTAAAACCTGACATCAACAGTAATGAAACCACTACCCCAGGCTACAGTATCTTATGGAAAGATGGAATAAATAAAAAGGAGGTGGTGTTGCTGTCTTATACAAAGACCACCTAACAATTAACATCCTCAACATCATTATCCCAGACCTAGGAAATGCTGAGCTACTTCTAACCAAATTATTCATTAACCTCAATAAACATCTAAATATATTAAGTGGATACATTCCACCTGGCAATAACACTATCCTTTGGGAAAACCTACTTCAATGGTGTAACACATCTCTCTCCCCCAAGAGACCATCCTAATGGGAAACTTTAATATTGATTGGCTATTGTGCTGTTATCCCACCCCACTACACACATAAACCTTTATGGCTTTACCCAAGTCATCACATCTCCCAACAGGACTGATAAAATGTCTAAACACAAATCCATACAACACTGGATTCAAGTTAACTATCCCCACCTGTCATTCCACTCAGGCTGCTTATCTGACAGTCTGAGTGACCACTGCCCAACTTTTCTCTTAAAGAATCACATGCAAACATCACACCAGACCACCTTCCACACAATTATAAACAGAAAACATTTTAAAACTAATAACTTTATCTCTGCCCTTAAAAATTGCTCCTGGGAACACCTCAAACAATTACCCTTGGATGAGGCTGTTCTATGCTTCAACAACGCCTTCCTTGATTTTCTTAACACCCATGCCCCTCCTAGAAACATTAGAATCAAAGCCAATTATGCACCCTGGTTAACCAAAGAGACAAGATTTTATTTATTTATTTTATTTTATTTTACATTTGTTGACTGGGATAGTCCGACTGGATGCATGTCCATTTTCAGCGGAGGCCCTAGGAGAAAAGCTCCAAAATCACCAAATTATTGAAAAAATACAGTACATACAGTAATGAACATAATACAGATTTACAGAGGTTACATACCTTGGCAAATAATAATAGTTCTGGGGTAAATGAGAATCAGATAGGTCTTTGTCAAGTAATACAAGTAGATAAGAATACTATTATCAAGTCATACAGTTAGTTACAGATACAGTATTTACAATAGTTACATTAGAGTTAACTAGAATCCAATCTAGTATGGATTTACACAAGATCCATATTTGAAACCAGGGACAAGGCCTGGTTGAAGTTCCATAAGAACAAAACCAGTACTACTAAGCAGCTGTTCCTTGAACTTAGTAACAAAGCTAAAAAATCAATTAAAACCAACAAATCCAACTATTACCACAACAACCAAACTAAACATTAAAATAACCCCAAAAAGTTCTGGGCTGCAGTAAACAACCTACTACAACCCAGTAAAATTACAACTCCCACTCCATCAACAAATAACAGCAGTGAGAATGTGGCCACCCAATTCAACACTTACTTCACAGAATCCATTCAAACCCTCACCCACAACCAAACTACATCCACCACTACCTCTTCTGAACCAAATCAAAGCACACCCCCACTAAATAACAGAAATCATTTCAAGCTAACACCAGTAACCCACCAACTATATGAAAAAACTACTGAAAAAACTAAAACCAACCACTTTAGCTGCTGATAACCTCCCTGCATATTTTCTACAAATTGCCTCAGAGGCTATCTCCTACCCAATATCCATTCTTACAAACAAATCACTAACAGAAGCAAATGTCCCCAATATATGGAAGATCTCTCACATTTTGCCTCTTCACAAAGATGGTAGCTCCTGTGAACTTACTATCACCCTGTTGCCATCCTCTCTCCTAGAAAGAGTAGTCCACTCCCAACTCATAGAATACCTCCTATCCAACAATCTCCTATCCCACACACAACATGGCTTTTGCCTTGCGCACAGCACCACAACAGCCCTACTATCCTTCACAAACATAGTCAATCAGTTCAAAAACAACTCCCAAATTGTATCAGCCATTTTCCTAGACCTGTCAAAGGCCTTTGACATGGTCAGCCACACCAAACTTATTAATGTCCTCACCTTCCATTACCTTAGCAACACTGCCATTGCCTGGCTTAAAAGCTACTTAACAGACTGACAACAAGCTGTCCAATAGCAACATTCCCTCTCACCCCTCCTCCCAGTCTCCATAGAGGTACCACAAGGCTCCATCCTTGGACCCCTGCTATTCTCTCTCTTTACCAATCAACTTCACTCTGTCACCCTCCCATGCCAGTATAATTCAATATGCCGATGACTCTGCTCTGGTCTGCTCTGCCTCCTCCCTCAATGACCTACAAACCATCACCCAAGACTCCTTGTCTGTAGAAAATTGGTTAACCAACTCCCAACTTATATTAAATCTCACGAAAACAAAACGTATGATCTTCTACCCCACTAAAATTATCTCTTCCACCCCAACCTTCCACATCTTCTCCAAAAACAGAACCATAATCACTCCCACCCCAATACCAAACTGCTAGGGGTTACAATTGACAATAACCATCACAAAAGTTCACAAAAAAACTCAGCCTCCTGTATAGAAATAATCAATTACTAACAAACAGTACTAAAATGACTATCGCCAGGACACACCTACTATCCACACTCCTATATGCATCCCCAATCCTAAAAACCTCCGCAAAACCGACCTTGCCAAGCTTGAAACCTGCTACAATAAAATCTGTAAATTTGTTACCAATGCCTCCTACAAATCACATCACTGCCTGTCACTCAGACAACTTGATTGGCTAGAACTCCCTCTGCTCCTTCAATTTAATCAACTAACATTAGCTCATAGCTCATCAGCAGAATAGTACAATGTAAGATGGGAGATGAACAGTTCGGATTCAAATCAGGATGCAGCACAATTGACCCAATGTTTGCATTGAGACAGATACTTGAGAAGAAACTAGAGAAGAGGAGAGAGTCAAACTGGGCTTTCCTAGACTTGGAGAAAGCATATGACAAGGTCCCAAGAAAGCTGATCTGGATAGTACTGTGGTGGTTTGAAGTCCCAGAAACATTGGTAGAATTAGTACAGGCTATGTACAAGGACCCAGTGACTCAAGTACGAACAGTGTTTGGCCTCACTGAGGAGTTCCCAGTGGGAGTGGGTGTACACCAGGGTTCAGCTCTGAGCCCACTGCTGTTCATACTGGTAATGGACTACATCAGCAAACAGGTTGGAGGGGTCAGAGCAACAAAGCTGCTGTATGCAGACGATGTGGCAGTACAGGCAGACTCTGATCTAGAACTTCAGCAAAGGATAGGTGAATGGAATGCAAATCTGAAGGCACATGGGATGAAACTAAGTACAGATAAGACAGTGGTAATGGCAGCAGATTGGGGAAATCAGAAGAAGCTGAGAATAGAGATAGATGAGAAGATAGTGGAACAGGTAAACAGCTTCAAGTATCTGGGAGGGGGTGGTTGAGGAGAAGGGTAGTCTGAATGAAGAGGTCAAAGCTATAATCAGAGGGGCTGCAGCCAACTGGCATAGAGTATCAGGTGTAATATATGACAGAAGAATGCCAAAGAAGCTGAAAAGTAAGGTGTACAAGACAGTGGTGAGACCAGTACTACTGTATGGTACAGAAACCTGGGTAGTAAAGGCAGAACAGTTGAAGAAGCTAGAGGTGATGGAAATGAAGTGCCTGAGAAAGGTGGTAGGATGCACACTGCAAGACAGGCGAAGAAATGAGGACATAAGAGCAGAAGCCAAAGTAGCTCCAATTGCAGAAAAGATCAAAGAAAACATTACGATGGTATGGGCACATGTGTAGAAAAGCAAAAGACAATCTGGTGAGGGAGATTTGGGACAGACAGGAAGAAGGTAAGAGGAAGCGAGGGCATCCAGCAAAGAGGTGGATGGATTGTGTGAAAGAAGATCTGTGGCAGTCAGGCATGAGTGTTGAAGGCAGGAGAGTGGCACTGAATCGAGAGAGTTGGCGACAGTTAATACGATACCCTGGCCCCATGTAAATGGGAAAAAGGGGATGATGATGATGAATGATGATTAGCTCATAAAATTCTCCTCCACCCAGAAAAGACCCCCTCCCTCAAAAATATTATTCAACATAAGCATAATGGAATTAAAAACAATTACTCTACCCCCAGAGCCCTTCGATCCAATAATAAACTTCTTCAAGTCACCAAAGAAAAAACTCAGCAGGTGAAGCTCTCTTCTCCAACTACATTTCCAAACTATGGAACTGCTTGCCCAATTCACTTGTGACCACTCCCACAACCAAACAGTTTAAAAAGCATCTTAAAACCCATCTTGCTAACTCCTGGTTCTGCTCCTGTAACACCCCAGGATAAGCCTCCTCCCCCTACCCCTTGCTCCTGAAATCCCACCTCTTAACCCTTACTGCTCTGCAACCTCCACCTGTACAAACCTAAACTCTTAGTTTTCCCTGTAAACACTTCCCACAATCAACCTATACTCTTGATTTCTATTGTTCCCAATCCTGAAATTATGCACACTGTATATAACTACACCTGTACACGATGTATAACATGCTGCTCTATCATTTCCTATTGTATCAAAAAATTTATGAACTACAGTGATGTCTTACATTTTTGATGTACTTTTGAAGTTCAAGTTAGTATCACTATTTTTTTAATACCGTGACACTATATTATATATTTTAAAACTTTGTTACTCCATTAAATTGGAGCTTTTCTCCCCAGGCCTCCACTGAAAAAGGACTCCTGTCCAGCTGGACTTTCCTGGTAAATAAATGTAAAATAAAATTAAATACAAAGGGATTGCGGGAAAGGAATTTGGCAGTCTGTGTGTTTGATGTAATGGAGCTTCTGTGGATTCAGCTCGGGTAAGTAAAATTCATTGAAACGTACTTTTGTGTACAGAAAGTATATATATATATATATATATATATATATATATATATATATATATATATATATATATATATATATATATATATATATATATATATATATACACACATATACACACACACATGCATATATAGATCCACATCATTTCATTGAAACTTCATTCAATTGAAACACAAATGGTTGATCCCATTTGACTGCATACTCATTTCACTGAAAGTACAATTTATTGAAGGAAGTGAAGGAGCACGAGGTGGGTGATAAGATGAAAAGATTTGGTAAGGTCAGTGAAAAGCGCCCCTGAAAGATATCCTTTATTCATGTTCAGAAGGCTCTCATCTGTAGTGACTATAGTGCTGTTATTGTGATCTGTCCATTCCAGATTCCATGCTGTTTAAGAGTGAAGAGATAGTAGTTTTGATTGTAGGTGGACAGTTGGTTGTAGATTAGTTTTTCAAGTACTTTTCTAGGTAACCATTTGTGTTTTAGCAAGTTCTAAACTGAACGGCCAAAAAAACAGACTTAGATATGCTAGGTCCAAAATCACCATTTCCTGGAATATTCCCTTTTCTCTAAGATGCAATGATCTTGGAGTTGGTGTATATGTAAGTTGGTGGGTCTAAGGGGCTTGTTTTCCACATTGGGAGGTGCAGATGGTCTGGCCCCTTTAAAAAAAACAGAAGTTTAAAGGAGAAATGTGATGTCCAGGATTCACTCTTCTCCTGGATTTTTGATCTGTTCTTTTTTGGTCTTTTGGTACTCAGTGTTATGTGTTCTGACATTTCAACAGGGAGCTACTTTTAACAGTGCAGGGAGGCTGGAGATAGGGCAGAAGTGGGAGGCATTTTCTGGTTGAGAATGTTTTAGAAGGGATTTGACAGGAGCAGTTTTCCATACATCTGGGATTGTGTTTTGAGTTAAGCAGAGGTTTAGAAATGTGGAGAACATTTAAGGTAAAGAAGTTTTTGTAGACTGAAATGAACCAGGAGAATAGGTTGTCTGCACCAATGGGTGCATATAGGGATATGTTTTCAATTCGGATCTCAAGGTCTTTGTGAGTGATTTACATAAGTAGTAGAGGGGAATAAAAACTGGAGGGCTAAAGAGAAGTAGTGGTTGGATACTATACAGGTTGCTGAATTTCATGAGAAGGTCAGGAGCTGAGAGTTGGCCTTGAGAGGTCTGGATGGCTATAGGGGAGAAAGTAGGACCTATGGATTTCTGGCCTCTGAGAAGATTTACTTCTTGAACCTAAACAGAGCTCAAACAGGAAAACCAAGCCAGAAACACAAGTAGGTGAAAACAAGAGACAAATTCTTGTGCAGGACCACAGCTGTAACAGTTGCAGGTTTATTAAATGCTAGCCAAGCTTTCACACACAGTATTTCATCAGGCAATATTTACTTCCTCACAGAATTGTTTGGGTTTGTCTAGCAGAAACATTTATTTTTGCTTGAAATAGTTGGCTTTGTGCATGCATATAACTTGCTTATTTAGATTATGCAGGAAAGTAAAGGCAACACAGATTTCTGGTGAGGAGTTTTATGTCTGTGAAGATCATGCATGTCTCTAAGTATGAGCAGAGCTTTCAGTTCTTCTGGTAGCCAGGGGTGTTTACTGCAATTTGAAAACACACTGAGTGGGTGTAAAGAATCAGTCTTAATGTTAGATGGCATGTGTAAGAGCTGTAGCAGCTGTGATGGGGTTCTGTAAGCAAGTAATGGGGAACCAGTTGTTTTCAGATTTTCAATATTACTGGGGGGATCTGGGCCTGAAGGTAGCTAGTTTTGGTGATTGGTTGATAATTTAGAAAGTTATTGGGAGGTGGTCACTAAATGAGGCTAGAAGAATAAATATTTTGGAGACAATGGTAGGATTATTAATGATTAGTAGGTCATGGATAGAGTGGCTGTTGTTATTTAGTAGATCTGGATGTGTGGTGTCATTGACTAACTCTATAAGTTTGATATCTGGCCAGAAATTTGACACTGTCATTTCTCAGAGGACCTAAGCAGTTTAGGTTGAAATCACCAAGAATAAAGATGTCTTTATACTTGCAAAAAGCTGAAGTCATAAAAAATATAAGGGATGTAAGTTTGTTAAGAGGGGCTAGAGGAGAAAACAAATCAATGGCTATTAGAAGGTGACTGTTTTGCCAAAACAGAAATTTTAGAAGGATCGAGTTGGGTGCAGTATTTGCTTGTAGAATGATAGTTGGAAAGATGGTTGGGTTAAGGTGCTTTTATAAAGAATGAGGGTCCCCATATTGCCTTTTGCCAGGTCTTTTGAATTGGAGGTATTTGCACTGGAGAGCAGATGCTGAAAATTGGAGTTAGTATGTTTGAGCCATGTTTCAGTGTTAGCTATGATATCAGTGGATTAGCATGAAAGGAAGGTGCTTATTTGGTCAAGTTTGAGAGATTTGGGCATTAATTAATTCACAGGAGAAGGCGGAGATGTATGGAAAAGTAGTAGGTATTTCGTCACTGAAAGGACCTAGACTGGATTAAAATATCGATATCTATCTATATCTCTATATATCTATATCTGTATATGGGAACAATTTATAATCTCGAAATTCTGAAATATCAAATTTCAGAATCCCGAGATCATAAAGCTGAAAGTTCTAAATACCAAAACCCCAGAAGCACAAATTTCAAAATCCCGAATGTTCGGAGATGTTGAAGTAGTGCTTCTGGTGTTGCAGTGTTTGAATGGAAGTTCAGTTAAGTATGTATGTTTAAGGGTGTTGGTTAGGGGCTTCAGTGTGTGTCAGTGTGTGCTGTGAATGTAGTGTGTGTGTGCAAGGGGAATGTAGGTGTGTGGTGGTGTTTTCGTGTGTTTGTCTGTGTAGTGCGACCCTGGAGTTAGTATAATTAAATAGGGGGTGTGGGGGGTGCAGCCCCCCACATGGGTGGTGCAAGGAGGCTTGCTCCCTCCCGCTTGTATGTAGTGTAGGTTTGTGTGTTTGTTTGTCGGGGGAAGGTGTGTGTTTATGTATGTGTGTGGTGTCTGGTTAGTGTAGGATTTGCGATTTCAAAATTTTCGCTTTTGGGATTTCGGTATTTAGAGCTTTCGGCTTTATGGTCTCGAAATTCTGAGATTCAGTATTTCAGGATTTCGGGATTATAAAGTGAATCCCTGTGTGTGTATATATATATATATATATATATATATATATATATATATATATATATATATATACATACATATATATATATATATATATATATATATATATATATATATATATATATCTGTCTATCTGTCTATCTATATATATGTGTGTGTGTGTGTGTGTGTGTGTGTGTGTGTGTGTGTGTGTGTTTGTATGTGTGTATCACA
>NC_056744.1:1106036530-1106061530 GCF_019279795.1 Protopterus annectens | reverse complement strand
TGAGTTGGACATGGCTTTGTAACTCAGGCAGAGATCACCTCTGAGTAAGCGATATGCCACTGAGTACAGTCGGAGTTTTTTCAGTCAGGCTGCATAGGATATATGTTTGAGACCAGTAATCCTCTTGATTAGGTTCTTTTGTGGTCTTTTCAGCTGTTGGAAGTGTCTTGTGAGGTACATCCCAAATGGGGCATTGTACTCTATGATTGGTCTAATGAGTGATGTGTACAGGGGCACTATAACCTCTTTATTTCTAGATGTGAACCCTTTAGTAATTAGATGGGCCACATAGAAGGATTTCCTAACTACTTTGGCAATATCTACCTGGGTCCCCAGATCTCTTATTACCTCTTCTGTATTAAGGGGGCTGCCACCTATGTGGTAATTTGTGGGTGTTTTTTTTTCCCCCAAATGGGATGACTATGCATTTTTTGGCATTTAGCTTGAGGCCATGACTTTGACACCAGGTGTCCGTCTCAGTAAGGCCCTTTTGGAGAAAGTCCGTGTCAGCCAGAGAGTCAATTATGGCTCCCAGTTTGCAGTCATCGGTGAACTTGGTTAGCCATAGTCCTCCTGTGTTTGCCTGCACTTCTGAGAAGTATATGCTGAACAGTAGGGGACCCAGGACCGAGCCTTGCGGGACACCACTTGTGACTAGTTTAGAGTCAGACATGGAGCCCGCTATTCTTACCGTGTGAGTTCTGTCTGTAAGCCAGTTGGCAACCCATCTTGTGATGTAGGAGTTTATGTTCAGATTGGTGAGTTTTTCTGTAATACCCAAGTGAGGAATGGTGTTGAAAGCCTTGGCAAGGTCAAGTTAGGCTGTGTGAACCACCTTTCCCTCATCTATGGCCTTGGTGACTGTCTCAAAGAAGTCAACCAGGTTTAGTAGATATGATCTGCCCTTAACAAAGCCGAACTGGGTCGGGTCAAGTGTTTGGAGGTTCCCAATGTCTTTGCTAATGCGTTCCATGATTATGCGCTCCATAGCCTTGCAGACCAGGCTAGTCAGTCTTATGGGGTGATAGTTACCAGGGTCAGTTGTGGCCCCTCCTTTGTGGAGAGGAATAACCATTGCTGTGTGCCATTCTATGGGCACATAGCCTATGGAGAGGCTGAGGTTGAACAGCGTGTTTAGGTGGGGGGGTTAGTTAATTCTGTAGTTCGTGCAAGACGCAGCCTGGGACACCATCTGGTCCCACTGATGCTGTGTTTTTGGCTTTTGAAAGGGCTGTTTTCACCTGTGCGTCTGTGATTTTTGGGACACTGCACTCTTTCGGTATTGTTGTGGGCCCTTTTGGAGGTGAGGGAGGGGTGAAGTTTTCACTGAATCTATCTGCCAGGATGTTGGCAATATCAGTAGGTTCAGTATATTTTGTGCTATTTTGCACTAGTTCAGTGCATATCTGCAAGTTGCCACTTAGATTCTTAACATAGCTAAAGAAGGTTTGTGGTTATCTTTTGAATCCTTGGCTATTTTTCTTTCGAAGTTAGTCTTGGATGATTTCATGAGGGACCTCAGTTTCTTACTGATACTGATCAGGGATGTCTTTCCTTCTTGGGATTTGCTTTTTTACTGAACTAGTTTCCTCCTTCTATTGTATAACCTGTTTATTGCAGGGGTTCACCAAACAGGTTTCCTTCTCTTAGAGGAGTGAGTCTTGGTTTTGCTAGGGATGGCACAATCCATGCATCCTTGTAGGTGCTCATAGAGTGCATTTGTAAAGATTTCTGCATCTTGGGCAGTGTTATCCTTTAGCATGGGGGCTGTGAAGCTTACCACCTCTGTCTTAAGTAAGGTGAAGTTTGCTTTAGAAAAGTTTTTTTACTGTGGTTTCCTTAGTTGGGGGTGGTGGTGGGGTGTGGACATCCAGAGTGATTAGTTTATGGTCTGATTTAACCAGTGACGGGTTGACCTCCGGTGTGGAACACCTGTCGCCCCTGTTGGTGATGACCAGGTCCAACATGTTTTCACCTCTGGTAGGGGAGTTTACTAGCTGATCCAGGGCATTTGAGTTGATGAATTCCAGTAAGCGCTTGGCCTGAGAATTTGTACTTGAGTAGTTTTCCCAGTGAATGGTAGGGTAATTGAAATTGCCCAATATCAGGGTGTTTGGTAGGACCTTCATGTTTTACAGTGTCTCCAGAAAGGTGGAGCGGTGGTCCTGGTTCATGGAGGGTGATCTGTGGCAGGCCACAATTTGCATTGCAGATTTGCCCGATGTTAGTTGTACATGGATGATCTCAGAGGTATCATGCTGCACCGCTAACATGGAGTTGTAGGTATCCTTGATGAATATGGATACACCCTCTCCTTTTGTGTTTTGGTCCATGTTCTGTGGCCGAAACGTGTGGTATGAGTTGTAGCCTGGTAGTGCTGGGGTGCTCTCTGGAGCCTTGAACCAGGTTTCAGTTACTGCACAGATGTCGATGTTCTCCATACTGTGGAGTGCTTTGAGCGCGTGCAGTTTGAGATTTAAACTCCTGGCGTTGAGTAGCATAACCCTCAGTTTTTTGTTAATTGTGCTGTTTATGGAGGTGGGTTTGACTTCTGAGCCTTGCCTAAAAAAGGCACTATGGGGACAGGAAGAGCCTTGGCCAGTATTCGAAAGCCTAGGGGTGACAGGTGCAAGCCATCTCTTGCAAAGCAACATGGCTTGTCGAGCATGTCGTCCCAGGCTGACAGACACTGTATCCCCTTTGAATGACACCAGAAGCTTAGCCAATTGTGGAAATTGATAATTTTTTCTTTATACTGAGGTATAATTCTTGGTGAGGGCAGGATACTACTCAGGGTCAGGGTCATACCAGCCTAGGCTACATGATCAGAGAGCTCTTCCATGTCTCTTTTCATGTAGTCCAGGGTGGTACGTCTCAGGTCATTCACACCGACATGAACAATGACAGAGTCATATTTGTACTTGTTCTGGAGTGACCTGTGTGCTTGTGTTATGTGGTGGATTCTGGCTCCCGACAGGCAGCTAACAGTAACCTTCTGCTTGTCCAGCCTAGTGAGTGGGACGTCAGTGCGCTTGACTATAGAGTCACCTATTACTAGTGTGTTAGGTATGTTATTTCGCCTTAAGGGCTGTGATTGTGTGGCACACTGATTTTGTGTGTTATTTGTTGTCTGGTTTGTGACGGGAAGTGTAGGTTGTTTGGGTGTCTGCTTTGGAGGTCTCTGATGCTTTTGCAGATTTTTATTTAGAGCCTCCGAGTATGATTTTGTGTATTTATGTGTATTTTTTGCCAGTGCTGTTTTAGTAGGTATGTGTGTGGCTGGAGTTGTGGTGCAAGTGTTAACCTCCTCCTCTTGACT
Organism: Protopterus annectens; assembly: GCF_019279795.1. Taxonomy (NCBI): domain Eukaryota; kingdom Metazoa; phylum Chordata; order Ceratodontiformes; family Protopteridae; genus Protopterus; species Protopterus annectens. Next base: position 1,106,058,211 of record NC_056744.1, on the reverse strand, counting down.
GTCTGTTCCAGCTTGGGTGGAGACAGCTTAGCTTCCAGTTTGGCTGTATAATTGCATCTCTCGCATATGTTATTGTTTTGTGGTAGAAGGAGAGCATTGTCTGTATACATGAGGCAGTTGTAACATTGCGTCAGGATACCCATATTCACCAGCTGGACTGGAGAGTGCACCTGAAGTTGCCTTTTGGTCATGCCTGAATAATAGGGTGAGCTGCTTAGTCGCTTGGCTGGTGAGGGGTGAATAAAGAGCCTTGCCCTGCTGGGCAATCAGTGTTAGGGTATTTTAGTGCTTGCTATTAGGTCTGAGCAAGTGCTGGGCTGTAAGATGCTTTTTGAGTGCTTAGGTTGAGAGTTAGACTAGTTTCAAGGGAAAAACTGAAGAGTAGACTTAGTGGAGCCAGGAATAATTTAACCGTAGCTAACCGGCACTGCCCGGTGAGCAAAACCGTGCAAAAGTGTTTTTTATAGTAGAGAAATTAAAGAGATAGAAATTAGCCCAAAATGACCAATAAACTACTAACTTCTGGGCTTGAACCACTCCTGCAGGGACAGGTAGGTTGCTCAAAGTATGCAGGTATATGCAGGTATGTTTTCTATTGTTGATATATATTTTTTAATATAGACTCCCTTTGAAGGGTTTGTTTTTTACAATTGATTGTGGCTGTTTTTTATACATGGCTTTGTGTGGATTAATAAATTGGCATATATATATATATATATATATATATATATATATATATATATATATATATATATATACCTTTAAAACTTATGAAGGCTCAGAGGAAAGGATGTGATGTCAGTGTACTAGTTTTATTTAAATTTTAATGAAACAAGTATTCTTTGTCTGACGAAGTTCACATATTTTGTGAATGAAAGTGCTAACAAAATAAATCTTTAAAAGTTTTGCTGGTTTCTTCTTTTTAGCCATCTGGCTTGGAATAAAGAAGAAAGGATGATCACCACAGCTAAAATAAAAATAAACTTTAATACAAAACTAAAAAACAAAGGTAAGTGCTTTCACAGTTCTCAGACTGCTTCTTCAGACCTATTAAACAGTGTTTCACACATCAGAATTTAAATAGCAAAGCAACCAATCAGCTGCTATAGAATATAACTACTTTATAATGGCATACTAATGTGGAAGTGGGCATGCCTTCAACACTGGTTTTAGAGAAACATGCTCATTAATACCAGGGTATTTATCTGCATTCAGATAAATAATCCCCTTCTGTTCTCTCATTTCAGTTGAGTTCGTTAAATCACCACCTCTAATACTTAGACTGAGTAGCTCTATTGCCATAAATTGAAACAAATGTTCCTGACCTTTATCAGAAACATATTGTGCTAAAGCATTACTTGTTCTTAATATCATTCATATGCTCTAAAATTTTGTCTTTAAAAAAGCTTTGTAGTTTTACCTACATAAAACACAAAACACTTCACACAAAAAGCAAAATATATAAGATTTTGTGTAGTGCAGTCAGCATAAAAGGGTGTCTGTACTACAAACCCTTATGTAGGATGCATAAAAATGCATCCTGTATGAACAAACTTGCAAACTTGACATATCCTGCAAGTAAAAATTTGAATACGCTGAGATGCTAGTACATAGTTCTTTCTAGTGTTCTTATAACAAACTTGTCACTTCAGGAAATGTTATTTCTAAAGCTAAACTGTGGTTTATAACTTACTATCTGTTTTAACTTATCATCTGTACATAAAATCACCCAATATTTCTTCACTATATCACAATTCGTGTTCACATTGCTAGAATCAGTCAAGGTCAGTCTAGCATCACTACTACTGGTATGCATTGATCTCGTATCCACTAAATTTGTAGGGGCTTCAGAAAAATAAGGTCTAGGGTTTATATTGTTGGTAAAGAGTTTAAAATCCTGCCAACTAACGAATACCTTTCAATTGCTATATACGAACTGAATGATAGATGCAGTTTTATGTCTGTTTTACAGATGGAACGGTAATATGTATGTAACTGAACTTGATCTATTGAAATATTCCACTGGTAACTGATCACCTTAATTTCATGCATGAAGCTTTAATACTCCTAGTTTGCTTTCCTTCTTGGTGCCATGTGACTTTGTTGGGACACTTGGATCTGCAAAGCATGTTATCCCTCTGTTATTCCATTCCCCTTGGCATGACACCCATGGCCTTCCTGACTGCCTGCACTAGAAGAACAGGCAGTCTGGGAGTGGCACAAAGAATTAGACCATGTGGACTGGATCTATTTCAAAGATGAAAGTCCCTTTGTACCTGGACAAAAGCCCTTAATTTCACATTTCTATCACTGGTTGTGTTGTAACTGTTTGATTTCTATTTTTTTTAATAAATGTTAGTGGTTTGTGTGCTCCTGGTGGCCCACTTTTGTACTTTTTTACTTTGTGAGAGAGTGTAATTTGGAGGTGTTTTAGGTATTCTAATTGTTTCTGGCCTCGACATAAGTTGCAATTCATTTAGTTGTGTTTTTCTTCTTTAAGTTATACTGCCACTGCGGTTATTGTTGAGTAGGCTATGGTGAGCACATTTTACGTTTTGTCCTGAGAGCGATGACACATTCTCACTTATCATGTGAGCTTGCCAAGCGCTCAGTATTGTTGAACTGCTGCAAGCTGTGCAACCTTTTGTCAGACTATTATTTATTTATTATTTATTTCCAGTTTGATTACAGGGGAAGTCCACTGGGCTCAGAGAGCCCAATTTCAGTGGAGGCCCGGGGAGTAAAGATCCATGACAAAGAATACAGATTAAAGTTTAAAAACAATAACAATTAAGAACAAATTACAAATATATTAATTCAAAGCAAAGCATAAGCAATTTAGACCATTATGGAAAAACTTTCCTTATGCAGAGTCATTTAACATACAGTCATGCATGTAGAGTAATAAGCTATTTACAATATTTACATAGTTAATGTCTTTGGGAATTAGCTTTTAACGGATATAGTAAGTTATATCATTTAGGAATGCAGGGGGAAAACCTGCTGGGGCCAAGAACTTAACAAAGAAATTAGGTAGGGTGAAAGCACATACATTTCCATTTGGAGGACAGGTAAGTGAATAGCTGTGATTTAAAGTTCTCTCTGTTAGGCAGGGTTCTTAGTGTTGAAGGGAGAGAATTCCATTTCCTACCTAGGGAGTAAGAAAGAAGAAGTTAGCCGGCAGGTCTTTTAGGTTTATGGATCATTATTAAGTTTTGGTTTTCTGATCTTAGGGTTCTATTAGGGGTGTAGGGTGGTAGGATGTTTGTCAGAGCTGGGCATTTTGTTTGGTAAACTAGGAGTCTGTGTGCAGTTGTAAGTTGGAGGTAGTCTAGGTGGTTTGAGAGTTCTAGCCAGTTCAGAGATTGGAGGGAGAGGCAGTGATGGGTAGAATTGTTGGCTTTGGTGGCAAATCTGGAGATTTTATTGTAGCAGTTTTCAAGTTTAGAGGTGATGGAAGATGTCAGGTTTGTTAGTAGAGGGGCTCCGTACAATAGGGAAGGCAGAAGGTAAGTAGTGGTCAGGGTATGCCTAGTGGAGGAAGAGAGGAAGTGATTGTTCCTATATAGTATCCCTAACTTTTGGTGGGTTTTCTTTATGTTTTATTGAATATGGATGTCGAACCTGAGGTGTTCATCTATTGTAACACCTAGGAGTTTGGTGAAGGGGACCACTTCGATGGGAGAGTTGGTTAGGCTGAGAACTTGGAAGGAAATTTTGTGGCATGAAAAAGATTTTGAGGGAGGGAATAGGATTATTTTAGATTTGTTAGCATTGAGAGAGAGGTGATTTTGGTGCATCCAGGTCTCAGTAGTTGAGAAGGCAATTTGGGTTTTAGTTATCAGTTCGGGGAGGTTAGAGGCAGAGCAGACTAAGGTTGAGTCATCAGCATATTGAATTACTTTTGCATTAGGAATAGCAGAGTGGAAATTATTGATAAAGATGTTAAATAGCATAGGTCCAAGGATAGAGCCCTGAGGGATGCCAGTTGGGGTTGGTAAGAAAGGAGAGGTGGCTTTATTCCATTTGACAGCCTGAGTCCTATCAGACAGGTAACTAGAGAACCATGCTAGAGTGTTTTGGGAGAGATTAAGGTTTGAGAGATGACAGAGAAGGTGCTTGTGGGAAACAGTATTGAAAGCTTTAGAGAGATCTAGGAGTACTGTAGATACTAAATGTCCAGAGTCTCGGGCTTGATTGACAGTTTCTAGGAAGGAAAGTAATGCGGTCATAGTGCTATGTCCAGGGCGGAAGCCATATTGGGTATGGGTAAGGCGTTGGTTTTGGGTAAGAAAAGGCATGAGTTGGAGATGAATACATTTATCCAGTATTTTGGAGATAGGTGAGAGTAGTGCAATGGGGTGGAAATTTGAGATGTCTGTGTTTTTGCCTCCCTTGTGGCGAGGAAGAATAAAGGTGGAATGCCAAAGTTTGGGGATGTAGGATTCCTTTATGGATCTATTGATAAGGATGCTAATTGGGAATGCTATTCCATCAGCAGCCGATTGTAGGAAGGAAGAGGGAATGTTATCGGGTGCATTGCAGCAGGCTTTGAGTTTGGATAGGAGTCTTTTTATGAGAGTAGTGGGGACAGGTTTGAGCTCGAACATAGGAGGAGAGTTATTGGGGAATTTAGAACTAGGAAGTTGGTGGGAAGAGTTATTGTTGGGAAAAGTCTTGGTCAGGTTAGATATAGAATCTATGAAAAATTAGTTAAATTGTGATGCTAATTCGAGGTCTGATTTACTTTGTTCAGGGCAGGGGTTATTTTTGGAGCCTGGGTTAAGAAGTGAGTTTATAGCATTCCAGAATTGTTTTGGGTTTTTGGTATGGTTGGACTGGAGCTTTATATAATAAGATTTTTTGTCATTGGTGATTTGCTTTTTTGCAAGGTTACGGAGCTTTGTGTACTGGAGATGGGTTTCAGGCAGTTTATTCTTTTGGAAAAGCTTCCAGAATTTATCTCTTTGATGCATAGTTTGTTTTGTTTCTTTAGATAACCAGGGAGTTGTAATAGTTTTTATCCTTTTGTGTCTTAGTGGAGCTAGGGAGTTTAGAGTGTCTAGGAAGGTAGTATTGAAGTAGTCTATGGCTTTGACAAGTGGGAGTGTTTTGAGAATATTCCAATTCATTTGTTTGAAAATATTGGAGAAAGTTTTGGGGTCAAATTTGCTGAGGTTGTGTGTAAGAATGTATTGATGCTGATGAGGGGTAGAGGTGGTTGCTCAGTGAATAAAAGCTGGGAGGTGGTCACTAATGGTGTCAGTGATAGTGCCAGAATTGGTGATTTTGTTAGGTTGGGTGATTAAGATCCAGTCAAGAATGGATCCTGGGGGATTTGTTTTATTGGGTCTGGTGATGGAGGGGATTACTTGAGTAAAATTATAGAGGTTAATGGATAGGGAAGGTAAGGGGCTGTTGATTTTATTCCAGTCGATGTTTACATCACCTAATATGTAAGTTTCATAGTGTATTTCTGTTGAGGCCCATAGGGGTATATCTTCAAGGATAGTGGTGTTGTTACCGGGTGAGATATATAAGGTAATGACACAGATGCATTTGTGATTATTTATTTTTAGTAGACCGGCTGTTAATTCTGTGTTGGGGAATTGGGGAATAGGATTTGGAAGGGGAATTAAGGTGAGAAAATTAGAGTATATTAAAGCTGTACCACCACCTTTTCTATTTAAGCGGTCACATCTAAGAGTGTGAAATCCAGGGGGTAGGATTTCAGAATAAGAGATGTGGGGTTTGAGCCAGGTTTCAGAGATGGCTAAAATGGCGGGTTGGTTATGGCTTAGCCATGCTTGGAATTGGTGTATTTTTTTATTGAGACTCTGGGCATTAATTGTTAAAAATTTAAGAGTATTTTAGGGGGGAGGAGTAGAAGAGGGAGAAGGAGGGTTGCTGTTGATTATGAGTGGCTGAGGTCCAGGGTTGGGATGGATGTCTCCAGCTAAAAATAGGTTGCTGAAAGAAGTAATTTTTGCAAGTTTGGATTTGTATTTTAAGAATTTGGGTTGGCCTAGGATAGGCTTACGGGTAGGTAACTTAGATGTAGTATGGAAGATTTTTGGAAAGAATAGGTGCAGAGGATTAGGTTGAAGTAGGGAGGGTGAGATAAGGTAGAAGTAAGAATTAGACAGTGGCTGCAGAAGGGTTTGTGTAGAGGTTTGAGAGGTAGTTAAAACTGAAGGTTGGTTGGAGGAATATGAGGTGGCATAACACAGTGGGATTAGGAGTAAGAGGAGGCAGATATGGGCTTGGAGAGTTGAGATGATTAAGAAGGGCATGTTGGGATTTGGTATTATAAAGGTAAAATGTTGTAAGGGAGGAATGGCTGTGAGGAGTGAAGTAGATAAGACTTGAGTTACAGTGTAAGAAAGAAAAAAGGGGGGTGTGAAGTTGGACAGATGACATGATATAGAGTGTTTAGATTAAATGGTGTAGGTGTGAGGAGGAGGGGCAATGAGGAGGAGAATAGAGGGAAGTGTTGTTACTGGATGATGGGAAGAGGAGGGGAGATGGAGGGAGGAGGGGCAATGAGGAGGAGAATAGAGGGAAGTGTTGTTACTGGATGATGGGAAGAGGAGGGGAGATGGAGGGAGGGGTATTTATTAGATAATGGATTTGGGGGTGTTGAAAAATGTAAGACAAATGTAGATGCACTGAGGGTGGGTAAGATTTGGGGGTAGGGTAGGGGAGCGGAGTGAGCCCGTAGGGCAAACGGAGCGGGTAGAGCCAAGAAGGAGGAAAAAAGTCAGCAGAAAATTATCAGTGAGGCAGAAAACAGTTCTGAGGTGAGAAAGTACAGGATAGGTACAATGTAAGAAAAATTTAATGAAGGGAGGATTATTCGGTGCTAGAAGCTGAAGCTGGGCAATGGAACAAAAAATATCTGAATTTACAGGGTTTAAACAGGGCAGAGCTGGGTTAAGAGGAAGAGATGCAGTATTGTGAATGTATACTAACTGCAGACTGGAGGACAGTGCCACCTAGTGGCCAAAACAGGTAAGTACAAGGATAGACCAAGGGCACAGGGGAGAATGGGAGGAATCCTAGAAAGTAAAGGGGGAATGAATCACAGGGTAGATTAAGATATAGCTGTAATTGTTAATAACATAAACTTTTTAGTTTTTGGGGAGGTTACATAAAACACAGCAGGATTTCCTTTGAGATGTCTGTTTCAAGGGTGGGAAGTCAGGGTTCCATTTAGAGCAATGGGAGGCACTTGGGGTGGTAAAGATGCAGCAGGAGCAAACTGTAAAGTAAAGGAATAAATAACAGTTACATATGATACAATGTTTCTGACTATAGATGGGATAAGAAGAAATAAACAAATAAATGTAGAGAATTGTCTGGAGAGGGTATAGTGTAGACAGTGTGCGAGAGTGAGAACAGGGGTACAAAACTTTCCACTATAGATATAGAAACACAAATTTGTAGGCTACAGTCTTTAGGGACAACTTAAAATAGCAGTTAGAATATCAAGCAAATACTTATATAGCTTCAGGGAAGGTAGCAAGAGCAGAACTGCTATGGTGATATTCTATTAGAGCAGCACTAACATGTTAGACAATTACAGCAAACATTTACATGGCTTTCACAACATGTAGAAATGCAGAAATGAAAATCCTATCACAGCGAGTAAACACAGTAGTCACAATGCAGGAAACCAACAAACCAACACTGCAGACAGGAGTCCACTCACAGCATTTGTTATAGGTCAAAATCAATTAGTGTAACAGAAACAATCTTTGTCAAAAAAAAAAAAAAACAAAGTATAGCAGCAGACCTGTCATATTATACTGGTATTGTGAAGCGTACAGACACTTAACTGAAATTAAATGCAACAGGCAGTGAAAATAAGACTTACTGCTAATTTGCATGCCTTTAAACTGCCTTCATCTATGCTGCACAGTTTGGAAACATCAGCGTCCAGTCAATTCAATGCACATTTAAATGGAAAACATCAGCGTTTGGCCAAAGACACAGAAACCAAGCCTGCAAATGCAGACCAAAGGAAGCGTTAGCATTAAATCAGAAGTCCAGGAATTGGACTGTTTAACACTGTAAAGCAGCTGATAAGCCTGCAAACTCAGGTGCTGAGTTCTTCTTTATTACTGTATTGCTGTATGTTATGCACATTTATGCTCTGCTGCTACTAGCTGCTCAGTTGGATTTTTGGTGTTACCACATGACTGTAAGTTGATAATATTACACTTGGGTACTGTTTTGGTAGTGGATGTATTAGTTGTACTGTTTCTTATATCCTTTTCCTAATACTGTGTCTTTATTACTTTGATAAATTGCAAGCTGTGCTGTTCTTCTCAACTTCTGATTAACAAACCTACTTTGCCTTATGTACAACTACATTACTTGTCTCTTCCTCTTTCTACCAACATGTCTACTTGTTGCCTCTTGCTTAAATAGTCATCACGGCTGATAATTCTAATTGCTGATAAGTATGACTGGTCACATTTCTGCCCTCTACCTTTAGCCTAAAATTATTAACTTATGCCTTACAGCTAACCTTGCCAGATATAGACATACCTTGTAGAAGGTTAGTAGACCATCAATCATTATGTTGTCCCTGCAACTGTCAGCCTCATATCACTAGCTATTTTAGCTAGTGTAAGAACTTCCTGATGCTCAAAGACAATGTGCTGATATTTGACACATATAATACAATCTGTGAGAGGTTTAAGTATTTATACTACATAGAGGCTACCCTCCCACCACAAACAGTGTTGTTTGAGCAGTACATACTACAATCCACACCTCTGCATTTCCATACCAAAGCAGCTTATGCTGTGTTTGTCAAAAAGTCATTACCCAAGCCTATCAGAGCTATGACAAGAAAGCTACAGCATGCATCTATAAATGCTATGCTATCACTCTTACATTCAGTAAGAGGTCATCAGGTTGTAGCCCCTGAACACATAGTTACAAGTAGACTTTGATGACTACTGATTCCGTTGTTAGACACATGGACTCCATGCTTACTGGAACAAAGCACGGTGACAGTTGTCTCTTCAGTGCCAGTATCCACAATATCATAGGAGCTCTTCAGTCCACAAATCCAGACATGGGGACCTTTAATTTGAGTGGCATGTAAAGAAACATGCTAGATCTCATTATTCATATGACAAACTCACATACAATTCTGGTTCTAAAAGGAATCCTACCCTGATCTAGAATGATGCCTAAATGTAAAAATTAGACAATTGGCTTCAATAATTAGCTAAGTAGTTGGTGTCATTCCAGAGCAGTACAGTACTTATCAGCATGGGGTGACATGGCTGACAGATTTAATTGCTTTCCAAAGAATGGCTTACATATCTCATTCCATAGTTTCTATCTGTGGGTCTAAACCATATACTACCATAGTGCCTTTCTTAGTCAAATTCTGACTGTTGGACATCTCAATATAACTGATACATTTTCAACATGATTAAGTGCAGACTATATTGAGGTTGTACTGCTCAATATCAGACATCTAAATAGATTGCCTGACCTTGAGGACTTCCTCCAGCTTGAACACGTCCATATCTGTGTCATAGATGAGACTTGGTTTCAGTGTAAACATATCATTACTTCTGTACCTGCATTTAGCATTTTAAATGCATTCCAGCCTGAAGAAATGGAGGGAGCGATTTAATATTTGTCATGGATGATATCACTGTTAAGCATGTTCCCAGACACCCTCAAAATGGGCTTAATGAACTCCAACTTACCCTCAGCAAAATAAATTACTGATTTGTTGGATTCATGTTCCCAAATGACAATGAGAAATTCTTGAATGTACTTTCTGAAATACCCATAATGAAAAATTCCATCTTAATGAATAATTTCAATTACCCTATTAATTAATAGCTTTTAACAGCTAGTGTCAAAACCCCGGACTACAGCTAAATGTTAAGGAATGTATAATCATATACTAACCATAATTACCCCTGACACTAGGATACTGACAGCACACCCTGGAAAATTGATAGGTTCATAGGTTCATTGGTAGGTACTAGGCTATTGGCCTTAGGGCCTATATAAGCCTAGCCAAAAGGTACCTTGATGCTGCAATTAGGGATCTGGGAACCTGTGATGACAAAGAATTGTCCTTTAATCACCATGTATTCAATGTTGTAAAGAAGTCCGTTTTTATCATGCAGCTTATATCTAAAGGTATTGCATCCAGATCTAGGGATGTAATTGTGCCACTGTATTCACTCATTAGGCCAATAATTGAGTACAACTCCCCCTTCCGTATGTACCAGTTCAAACATTTGTCAACTGGAATGACTATAATGCTTTCTCGGTAAAAATGATCAAGAGCCTAAATTGTAAAAACTATGCAGACCATCTCCAAGCTGTTTCCCCTTTTCTCAGTATCATACAGACTACTGAGAGGTGACTTGTGACAAATGTATAGCACTTCAATAGATCATATTCTATCAGATCACTTACACATTTACAAGTGCAATAGTATTACAATAACAGTTCAAGGGATGTCAGACTCGTTTGGAAAATAAAGAACATCTTGTAGGGATAGGTATGTATCACAGAGAGTATGTGTTCTATGAAACTGTCTTCCACTCCACATAAAGCTTACTCTTTTCAAATGCAATTTGGACAATAGACTGGAGAACCTCAAAGTCACCCCCAGTTTAGCACACCTGTCCCTATGAGTAAGAGAAATGTAAATCTCCCAACAAATCCTAGTTGCACCTGCCTCTGGATTATTTGTATGGTAAATATCAAGGCTAAAACTGCAATGGGAATGTAAAGCTAGGCTTCTTAAGATCCTCAAAGACCAATAGCTTATTATGTATCTGACCATAAGCTAATAATTTTCTCCTTTAAAACCACAAACCCTATCTCAGTGTAAAATATTAATTTAAGTAATTCAAGAGAGCACGTTTATTAAAATCCCATGATAAGAGCTCAATATTTGCTTGCAATATTACTAGCCACAATGAAGATATTAAGCTATTGATGTATGATATAAAGTTGTTAATTATGCTTTTGAATTTTACTCCCTGTTAGGAAAAGGTTGGATAAAGCAGCCCTACAAGTACCAAATATACAGGAAATTCCAAAACAAACCACTGCGGTGCTCCAGTAGCATAAGGAAGCTCAAAAACAGAAGTAAAAACACTCCTAAACCTTAAGGACTCTATCAAATGGATTAGTAAAGCATTAAAAGCTACTATTACTAGGCCCAAAGCTGAACACTAATTTAAGATGGCATCTGAGGCCATTGACAGTTATAAATTATTATTTAGTTATGTTAGAAATCTAAGAAACAATTACTAGCAGAGCTCTGCATTAATCCAAAATAGTATCACCTATTCTGACCAAAAAGTCATAAATAACATATTAGTAGAAACATTAATTGCAAATTGCACATCTGAGACAAACTTTGAAACTATGTGAATCCCTGAATCCCAAACATCACCTAAGATCTTAAAGAAGCATGTCCCAACTGTGCTCTTGCAAGTCAAACATACAAGTTTAGTGGGACCAGAGACATACCTAGTGGTATAATAAACAGTGACAAACATGCCTTTGCAGATCCCCTCCTATACTTGTGATATTATTGCATGACAGAGAACCCATCACTACACCCCCAGAACTACATAGCCATCAGTCAAACTAGCATAATCCATAAGTCAATGGAGTGTACTATTTCTGACTTCATAAACTTCTATATCAAAACTCTCACACATCTACACCCCAGCAGTCTGATTTTATCAAAGGATGATCATGTCTGCATAACCTTTTAACCTGTAGCGTAATAGACAACTGCAAGTAACAGGAGGTGAAGAAATTAAGTATACATGCGATGTAGTACACAATTTAGGGAGTGGAGTTAGCTCTTTGGTCCATGTACAATGTCATGAAACAGGGAAAAAACACATTTCAAACTAAAAAAATAGAGGAAACCACATCATATTCTTTAATATATTTGACCACTATTAAGGGCATAGGATCATTGCTAAATTTGTACACTAAAGTAGGCATTGATCTAAAATAAGTTATAAAAGCTTCATCCTCTAAATATCTTAGAATGTGAAAATAGTCAGCAAACTGAAAAGCACAAAATGAAATAGAAATCTGAAATGCAAGCAGTTTTAATAAAACTGAGAATAATTCAATAAGTAACCTGATTCCAATATCACTAAATACTACATTGTGTAAGATTGTATTCGGCTGTGAAGCTTGTCAGATAGAGCAAAGTGAAGGTGTTTAACATGCCCACTATAGTGATACTGCTATAATGCGTGAGCAAGGCGTATCCTCAGTGGATACCTATGCAATATACACAGATGCAGCCACAATGTGTTGTATTCAGTGAGATTTTGTAAATGCACCACTACTCATCTTATTGACTGAAAACTTCACTTCCTTTGTGAAAAGCTTGACAAATTGCAGATAGTAGTAAGCGACATTTCATAAATACAATCAACTATTAAAAGCAGTACACAAGCACCTGTACAACTGCATGGACTCAGCCATACCAAACAGAACTAAAACCTGCTCCTCAAGGAAGCACAAACCTGTCTGGTGGACATCCTCTATCAACAGGCTTTACATCAAAAGGAAGAAACTGTTGTCCAAGGGTAAAAAGGAACAAATTCCAAACTGGTAAAAATCATTCCTCAGCCTCAACAAGCAAATTAGATCACTAGTGAAGACATCCAAAGCCAATTATGAATTGAAACTAGCCTCTGAAACAAAAGGAAACCACAAAGCCTTCTTCAGCTATGTCAGGAACCTCCATGGCAAAGCCTAGGTTTTTTCCGTATTAGTACTTAATGATACCACTTACACTGATCCTGTTGACTTAGCCAACCTGCTAGCTGATAGGTTCAGTGCAAGCTTCACTCCCCTATCCCCCCAAAGGCCCATTCGACATCCCCAATACTTGTCTCACACCCCACATCTGCGTAGATCAAGTGTTAAAACCCTTATCTAAGGCAAAGAACACAGCTTCCATGGGACATGATAGTATCCCAGGCTGTACTCTGCATTATCTCCAAAAAGAAATAGCTTCCCCATTGACCACCCTATTCAACTGCACCCTAATTACAGACTTCATTTCAGCAGAGTTGAGAACTGCGATTGTCATCCCCTTGCACAAAGGTGGTGCCACTACTGACCTGGGAAACTATCACCCCATTAGCTTGACAAGTCTGATCTGTAAAGCCATGGAGCATATTATTATGGCTCTCATAAACAAGGACATAGGCAATCTCCAAGCACTTGACTCCACCCAATTCAGATTCATCAGGGGCAGATCTTGCCTCTTGAACCTGGTTGATTTCATTGAGACTGTCAACAAGGCCCTGGATGAGGAAAAGTCAGTACATACAGCTTATCTTGACTTGTCCAAGGCCTTTGACACAACCCCCCACTCAGGCATCATCGAAAAGTAACTCAACTTGGTGTAAATCCCTGTCTCATAAGGTGGGTGGCCAACTGGTTCACTGATGGGACCAACAAGGTCAAAATAGGTGCCACCACCTCTGATAGCAGACCTGTCACTAGTGGTATTCCCCAGGGATCTGTCCTGGGACCCCTACTGCTTGACATCTGCTTCTCAGAGGTCCAGACAAAGACAAAGGGCCTGTGGCTGACCACGTTTGTGGATGTCTGTAAGTTGGGTGCTGTCATTGACTCCCTAAATGATGTTAACATACTGCAAGAGGGTCTCACAGTAACAAATGACTGGTTCCAAAGTCATGGCCTTAAGTTAAATGCAAACAAATGTATTATCATACCATTCAGCAAAATCACGGCCTCTACTGATTATTACATCAACTGCAACCCCCTTATATATATATAGCGGCAGTGGTCAGAAAATCCTTTTACTTGGTTCATCTCATAAGTAAAGGGATTGCATCCAGAAAAAAAGGGGTTCCTGTTATTTAATCGAATGTCCTAAATGTTGAGTCTTGGAAGATTGAATGGGGAAGTTCAAAAAATAGAAATGTCAAAGCCGCGGAAATTCAAATTCTTTCCCAGGGAAAGAATTTGGTTGGCTGTTTCCACGGTTTCGACATTTTCTCTACTGTGGTGCGAATGTTTTGGATTGGGTTAAGGTAAGTGTGTGAGTGTGACGGACATTGGGGTTAGGGTGTGGGTAAGGTAAGTGTGCGAAAGTGATGGACATTAGGGTTAGGGCATGAGTAAGGTAAGTGTGTGATAGTGACAGACTTTAGGGTTAGGGCGCGGGTAAGGTAAATGTGCGATAGTGACGGACTTTAGGGTTAGGGTGCGGGTAAGGTAAATGTGCGATAGTGACGGTCTTTAGGGTTAGGGTGTGGGTAAGGTAAGTGTGCAATAGTGACGGACTTTAGGGTTAGGGTGCGGGTAACGTAAGTGTGTAATGGTGACGGACTTTAGAGTTAGGGAGCGGGTAAGGTAAGTGTGCAATAGTGACAGACCTTAGGGTTAGGGCTTGGGTTAAGGTTAGTGCATAGATAGTTGTGTATGTAAGGTATAGTGTAGGTTTATTAGGTGTTTGGTGTGCTCATGCTGTGTGTGTGTTTTTCAGAACAGTGAATTTTTTTCCCTGTGAAAAAAGTCGCTGTTCTGGGGTTTCGTTGTTGTCATATTTTGAACTTCCAAATTCGAACATATGGTGTTCAAAATTTTGGAAGTTCGATTATATGACTTAGACCCAAAAAAAAGGAGGTTATTACCTCTCTGTACTCCTCCCTCGTCAGGCCTATAATTGAGTATAACACCCCATTTGGTATGTACCTCTCCAAACACCTGTACCAAATAGAAAGCAACATAAATATCTCGCAAAGAGAATCCATGGCCTCCAATGCCTGTCCTATGTGGACAGGCTCAAATCACTATCATTCTACTCAGTATCATGCAGATTGCTCAGAGGTGATCTGTGTCTCACCTATGAGGTAATATCTGACCCTGTCCTACTAGAGATGCTCCATATATGCAAGTCTAACTCCTTGCACATTACTTGCTTGAAAGGCCTAAATCAAATATGCAACATCAACAAAACCTGCCAGAGAGACAAGGCTGCGCCGTCTCTGGAATAGACTTCCCATACATGTTAAACAGAGTAATTCACTGACCCTCTTCAAGTGCAACCTTGATGAGTGGATGAGAAACCACAAATTTATCCCAGGGGTTCCTCCTTTGCCCCTCATAGACAGGGCTGACAGGTGCTGAATGAGGTTTCTTTTTTTGGGATAGACTCTTAGCTAGGCTTGTAAGAGCCCCAGGGTCATTAGCCTAGTAAACTCCTATGATCCTATGATCTTATGATAAGTATTGAAGAAAAGCAAAACTTTCAGATTATCCTAATAATGAAAATATTCCATACTGTTTATTATCAAATAATGAAATGCATGTTATTGTCTGTCAGAAACTGGAACAGACAGGTGCAAAAAGGCAAAACTGCGACACAAATCCTGTCAACTCTGAAATGTCGACACATAGCTTGTGTTCGCAGTTTTGAGTGTCATTGTTTTGAACTGGATCACACTACAGTGGGGATTGGGAAAATTACCCTTTTACTCACTGTAGTGCAATCTTGGAGTTAGAATATATACTTACCAGGGGGTGTGGGGGTGCAGGAGGGCTTGCCCTCCCTGCAGAACAGTAGTAATATGTATGCATTGTTAGTGTCATATGTTGATTCCTGCCTTCTTAACATTGAACAAATCGACATTCTGAGCAGTCCACTTGCTGTTGTTTGTTGTTCTGGTTTGGGGATATGAACATTCGTGGTTATGGCTTTCAATATTTTGATAGCAAACCATTAAATACAATTTCATTTATTAAATTTATATTTAAGTTTCATTTATTTATTTATGTATTTAATGCTGTAATTGTATTGAATGCAGTCCTTTGAGTCTGATTATAAGTCACTTGCCAGTAGGACTGAAGAAATGAAGAAAAGGCAAACATTTTACATAAGATGCCCAACTTTGAAGCATGAACCTGTAGAAATCATTTAACAAAAATGGGAACACCTGGTGAATGGGACACAAAAAAAGGGATCTTATTTTTGATGTATTGATACTGTCATGAGATAGTTTGATCAAAACTGAGTTGGAAAGACATCATAGATCATCACCCATTTATATACTGAGTTCTGGGAATAGTTTATGGAATTTCTTAATACTTCTATGGAATTTTTAACATTTATTATGAAGTGGGGTTAGATAACATCAACTATTTGGATATTAACTTAAAAAAGGATGTAATGAATAGAAGACTATTATCTAGTATACATAGAAAACTCACCTATACTAACTTGTTTTTGCACTATCAAAGTGCACATGCAATGTATCATAAAAAAATCAGTAGTAATGGGTCAATTGGTTCAAGTGGAAAGGATGGTCACTGGATATTGAATTTGAGGAAGAATGTAATAAACTTAGAGAAATGTTTACAGCTAGAGGGTATCCAATAAGTTTATGTAATGAATTATTTTTAGAGGTTAAAAATAAAAGGTAGAATGGTTATTTTGTTCCAATTTTGAACAATAGACAAATAAATGTTTTTAAAAGTGAGACGGTTGACAAGGTTAGAGAACACCATGTAATGAGCTTTATTACAACTTTTACTACTGACTATGATAGTATTAGAGACATTCTTATTAAGAATTGAATGTTTATTGAGGAAGATGAACAGATGAGAGAAGTATTTAAAGACAGACCAAAAATGATAGCAAGAAGGAGTGTTAATACAAAAAGTATACTGGAGAGTAAGAATAATAAGAATAGCAGCAGTATTAATAATAATAATAATAATAATAATAATAATAATAATAATAATAATAATAATAATAATAATACATATTTGGGGATGAAAAATGTGGTATGTGTAATTTTTGTAGTTTTATATTTGTAGGTGAACAATTTCAGATAAGAAATACTGCATATTTAACAAAAGGATAATTTAATTATGCAACCAAGAGGGTCATTTAGTTGGCTTTTTGCATAAAATGCCCCTGTTATTATGTTGGGAAAATGGAAAGGAGTTTAAAAGAAAGGATATATGAACATCAATACTCATTTAGAAAATGTAAAGTGGCTAATCCATTGGCAAACATGTTGCCAGTAAGCAGGATCATGCCATTAAGTTCTTGGTTATTGAACAAGTGAGAGACAATCCTAGGGGTAGCCCTTTGTCTTTGCAGTTGGAAAGAAATGAGTTAATATTGCAGTTAGTTTTAGGAGCTTATACATGGCTGGGAATTAATGAATATAGTTCTATTAATAGTATTTTAAAACTTAAAGCTTTATGTAGATAGAATATTTATTAAATTTGTATAAAAAATTGTATGACACTGTTCAATATTTGGCTTATTTTCTGTTTTTGTATTTTCATTTTTTAATAATGTTATTGGTTGTGATTTATTTTGATGGCAGCCTAAGCTAAGTTGAAGTTAAGTTTTTAGTGAAAAAATAATCATTAGGTTAATAGAATTTAATTATTAAATAATATACCATTTTAATGTGGATATTGAAAAAAAGTTTAATTAATATTTAATTAATATATTTTTTTATTTCAATGGTAATACATTAATGTATTAGTTTAGGTTTAATTTAGTAATTTTTGATATGTTTTTAGTCTAGTGAGTTCTTCAAATGTGATTGTATGAGTTATGTCATTTCCTGTTGCATTAGTTCCTGTTTTACATGGTTTGGTGGGATTTTTTTAAATGTATTTAAGGATTTTAATGGCATAGGAGATTTGTCTGATGAAGTTTAACATTGATTAAATTAAAGCACTCGTGTTATTTAGAATAAACTCTTGAAGTTCCAGTAAGCATGTTTGTCTTGCTTTTTTTTGTTATTTTGAATAGTGATTTAAGAACAATAATTGTAAAAGTTATGAGGACCAGTGATAGATAATTAATTTATCAATTGCTATAAGGAAAGGTTAATTACAGTTGGAAGATGTTTTTGTATCCATTTTTGTGTATTTTTTCCAAGGATTTGTATACACACAACTGAATTATACAAATCAGTTTGAAATGCATCAGTTCAGTGTAAATTTTTATATGACATTCAGTATACTCCAAAGAAGTTGTTTCTTGTGAACTATAGTACTGATTCCAAATGTTGGCACTGTAACATTAGTGGTGCAAATTATTTATATTATTAGTGGACATACTCCTGATACTGGATACAGAAATGAAGTCAAAATGCATTTATCCTGCTAAACTAAAAACTGAAAAGAAATCTCTTCATTTGTTTTTTCCAGCCATTTCCATATAGGTCACGTGTCTAAACTTCATTCTTTGACTCTTGGACAGTATTCCTATTATTTTTACTATTATTTTTATGCAATCTATTTCAGATTCAGTTTTTTTTATGGATGTGGTGTTTGGACTCTGTTCTTGACTTTTATAAATGCATCCCCATGAGAACAAAGGTATGTCATTTTTTATAAGTGAATGTTATTTTAATTACATTGATATGCATTAACATTATTGGCACTCATATATTCTTGAACCTGAGGTGTTTGTTGAAATTAATGGAGATGGAAGTTGAAGACTTTTTTTTAACTACAAGATACTCATGTTAACGATGAACAGTATGCTTATATGTGTCAAAAACATAAATGTATTAAAGTGATTAATTTTGGTACATGCAAGTAAGTTGGAGTTATGATTATTGTCAAAAATCTTGTATAGGCAATATTCAAAGAGTATGTTATAGCCTAAAATGTAATTTATTGGCTATTTCAATGAAAATATACACTACAACTATAAGGTACATAAATTGTCTACCATCTGTTTTGGAAAGTATTATTGAAGTCCTACAAACATTAGACAGCTCTACAGCTATAAAGGTGGCAGTTGGAATGTCATATTATAACCCAACCAACCAGCCTGTAAAATCATATCCTCTTAATAGAAACATTTACCATATAAAGCATGGAAAATTGCTACATACCTGCTTATGTCAAGAAAATTTAAATGAATCTTTGTGTACTATGTATCCAAATAAAACAGAGTGTACTCATATTTCTACTATAGCCAAATTACTTGCAAAATTTGATTTTTTGTTGTAATATCTCTTGTCCTTATGTAAAAGGGACAATTTAGGAAGAATATTGCTATTAGATTTGATATCCTTATTAGCAGTGTGAAAAAACAACACAGGAGAAGAGCGTATGCCAAATGGACTAATCTAACTGAATTCTGCAATAGGATCAAAGAAGCTATAAATGAATTTTGGAAAGTGAACAGATTTTCAGCAATTTCTTCAAACATAAATGGGATGCATTTAGGGTTTCTATCTATGGTTGTATGTTGTCTTTTCAGATAACCAATAAGCAAAATCTGTATCATAAAAGTAAAGCTTTTTATGATTGGTTGCACATTGTGAGGAAATTGCTGCCTGTTAATTACAATAAATATATTATAGTGTAAAAAGAGCTCCTGTATGATAAAATAAGACATGAGGCTGAAAAGTGAGGCATAATGAGAAATTAATGATTTTAAAAGTTGGTATTTTTATGATAATAAGGTAGGAAAGCTGTTAGCTTCCCAATGTGGAGAAGAATGTTCATATAATATAATAACTATAATTAACTATATACACATATTAATAAATACTACTCATGATGATATTAGTTATTTACTAGTGGATTATTACAACAATAATATAAAATGTTTATATTTAATGTTTATTGCAGCATACAAAAGAAAGCATACATTTTATGAAAAGAAACACAGGTACAGGTCCCAGTGGTTGTATTGCTCAATTATATATGGCATTTAAAGACATGCTTACACTTTATTTCTTACAGTCAGTTAATTTGTAACTATTCCCAAAAAGGAAATACCATATTCATTACAACGACATGAACTGATCTTAATTAAGAATAATGGAAATATGGTATATTACTGGAATACGGTAGGTATCTATTTATTTTGAAAATAGTTTATTGCATTATAGACAATGAATGTCAAACTGAAATCAAACTGAAAGTATATTAATTTACACACAATTTGAATTTTTTCCATTGAAGCTGGAAGAACAAGTCTAAAAAACATCTTCATGATGTTATATGTTATATTGAGAAAGAAAATGACCTGGTTAAGTAAATAGAACATATATTTGTATGGTCTTAGGAATTCTATTCATTCCCACAAAATATAATGGAAATAATTTACAATTTAAAAGCAAAGATTTATGCATAGATCAAAATAAATGTAGAAAATTAAGAGAAAATGTTTAATCCACTGCTGTTAGACAAAATGTCCCCTTTCATCAACTCTGTTCATATTAGCTGTTAATCCACTGTTATATAAAATACGTACTTGGATCACAGGTGTTAGAATCACTAATAATAAATATACACCCATTGCTTATGCTGACAATACTCTTATTGCTTCTAGAAAATATGAAGCTGACATTAAGTTAATGAATTTCTTCAGCCTAGCTAAAGAGATATTGAGTAATCAATTAGGAGAAAACTGAAAGAATGCTATTATATACAAAACAGAACATAAAAGAGTAACTTAACTAAGAAATAATCCCTAATGTACAAAATTATATTAGGATTGACTTCTGTACAAATAAATGGAAAATATTATTTGAAACTTACAATAGATAGAATGAATAAACTGAGGTCAACTGAAGCTGTCTTTATCTTTGTTTTTTTCTTTTCTTGCATGTATCAGTTAATACTGTAAAAATGATAATTCATCCACTGATTCTGTTTTCTTTGTAAATTTATTAACTCCACATTCAGTATTATGGTATAACAAAGTGGAATGTTCAATATGTAAATTATTATAGGGGGAGAGAGATCTCCTTAAGTACCACAGACAATATTCTATTCCACTGAAGTTCATGGGCAATTAGCAATGCCAGATATTTTCAAATATATTTCTGTTTGTGCTGCTATATATATAAAATTAATGTGTAATATAATATAATATAATATAATATAACATAATATAATATAATATAATTGTTATAATTGTATATATAATTATATATATGCTGAGTATTTATTCAGAGATGATCCCCGGGATTCATGAAGCTCGGCGCAAGGCCGGCGTAAGGCTTGCGCCGGCGGTGCATTGCATAGCCGGCGCAGTAGCGCCATATGCATATTAATGAGAGTGCACCGTAACCACAGGCATGTGCGTAGTGTACGTGAGCGAGCCCAAGTAGGATGCGTCAGTAGGCGTGTTTAAGCAGGCAGGCGAAGAGCAACCTAACGTGCTGTCTGCCATAGTCCGCCCAGAATAGAAATGGCTGCAGCCATGGCCCGTGCAGAATGAAATGTCCGCAGAGTATGCAACAAAGTACCCGTCCCAACTAAACAAGAGAAGCAAATAAAACCCACGCAGCCCGAAATGTACCTGTCCAAGGAACAAAGGATACAGCGTAATACCGTGTCCGTACAGCAATGTACTGTGAGTGTGCATAGTCAGAAGGTGTACAGCAGCATGTCAGCACGCCGCACCGACATAGGAGTAGCGACTAAGGTCACCAACCGTCCCACTTAGCGAGGGCAGTCCCTGTATTGGCATCGTGTTCGAAATAAAGCATTAAAAGCGGGAAGTGTGCGAAGAGTGTAGGTCATAATGATTTCCGTATTTAATGTAATTGTAGCCTGAATCGGTTATTTCCGTAATGTATAATGTAGAAAATAGCTACCCCAAACAATAAG
>NC_056744.1:1105984176-1106002613 GCF_019279795.1 Protopterus annectens | reverse complement strand
TGGTTTCGGGAACGAGTCATCCTCGTGCACATGCATTTGTGCGCATTCTGTACTGTCAGCGCATCTATTTCCTAACACGCCAGTCATGATGTTGTGATGTGCATTGTACAGCCCAGATTTGCTGTCCTCCAATATCCTTCCTCCTACGGTGGCACACCCCTGTGTGGTTGACATGTATCTGGTGTAGGCCACTCCTCGGTGTAGTACCGCTACGCCGTTTGCTCCATCCTTACGCTGGCGCCGTTTTTGCGATTCACTATTATCTGCCTCATTTGCATGGAATTGACTACTAATACCTGGTTACGGCGCCGGACACCGCCTCCACTCCTTGACAACCATTGCGCTGGGGTTGCAGCTTTACATACATACTATGGTGTGTGGTGGCTGTGCAGCTGATTTGTGTTCTAATGCTCTTTTCGGACATTATCATATTATTTCATTGCTTTACAACTTCTGTGCACACATCCCGGGGGTCTGCTGTTCTTTCTACGTACGTGCCATTTATGTCATTTTTTACATTTTGTGCATATTTTCTTTGGACATTCTCGGTGCCTTTCCACATTGGCATATTGCACCTATATGATACCTGACTTTGACAGCCTTCCGTTACTCCTCCGGTATGTTTGGGTAAATGTAAACCGTTTTTTGGTTTACATTGCCGTGCCCTTACGCTACGCCTGCGCCACTTCGTGGATCGCTATTTGCCCTCATTTGCATGGTGCAGTACCGCACACAGTGTGTTTTGCATACCTACGCCGGGGGGCGGAGACGGTCCGGCGCACGCCGGTAGTGCACGTGGAATTCATTCATACCTGAATCGCTCAGCAGCCATATTTGGCGTTATAACGCCAACGCTATGCGGGCGCCTGGCGCAAGGTTCATGAATCCCGGGGGATGTGTTTTATGGATATTTATACCTTATTATCTGGACATAAGCTCACTAGCTGGGAATGTTGAGATCTCATGGGAAAAGCATCAAATTGAAGACTTTTTTATTCTATTTAGTTTTTACAGATAATACAAGTTCCAAATCATGGGAAGAATATGAAGTTGTTAAAAATTCAATGATGGACTTTACAAATAAATAAAAAGGTACAGGACTTATTTAATGTTTCACACCATGATAAGGCAAAACATGACAATTGGGAAAAAGAAACACATTTCTATAGCTTGTAAGATAAAACAATCACAACCACCCAACAGTAAATTTCCTGGTAAAATTGGAAGGGGCTTTACAAATTGATTTTGATCTAGAGGATTGGAAGAATAACTTGTTTAAGTTAGTTTGAATTGAATTATACAAATCTATTTGCAATGCATCCATTCAGTATAAACATAGAGGATTCATTATACTCCACACAATGTTTCTTTCATGAATTGAGTACTGATTCCAAAGATTGGTAGTGCAACATTAGCGATGCAATTCTTTTTACATTGCTAGTGGACTTGTTCAAAAGTGAAAGTGTACTAGAGGAGGTTTCATTTGTGGATGTCATTATCAATGACAATATAAATTATTTTAAACCAGATATTTTTCTGCTGTATATATTAGAAGGGTTTTCAGGGTAAATTTGATAAAAATAGCTTTAGCATCAACTGTTGTAAAAAGATTCATATAAGAAATTTGGAAGGTTGTGCCATTACTTGAGCTGATGATAAAATATAGTTTTGTTATATTTTCATTATTTGTATTTTTTATTTGGAAATTGATATGTAGCAATTTGCCTTATTGTATTGTTTGTCTTTTTTGATTTCCTTCTACTCTTTTTTCTGTTTTCCTTTTTCTTAGCTTATTTTTTCATTTCTCTTTTCTTGGTTTTATATACTGGATTTTATTTATGTTTTTGACGTAATATGATCTAACTTTAGAGTTAAGTTTTAACTAAAAAAAAAGAACATTGGACATCTCACTCTTCTATGTGACTTTATGCAGCACAAAACAAAATTGTAAGGTAATTTATACCAATAAATGGTCACAGTCTCTCGAAAGAGATTCATACTTTTATTTAAAAAATGGGCACAGGTTCTTTAATGGACAAGTTTACGTTCACACAAGACCAAAATTCTTCTTTCTACTCAAATGCTGCACTAATCACCTAGATTTAAGTGGGGTGACATTACTAGTTGAAATAAAAGAAGTATTTTCTGAGACACATTATTATTGCCATTCAATTATTCATCACTAGCTCATGTTATAAATGTTCATAGGTTCATAGGTGCATACTAGACTAATGGCCCTGGAGCCTTTACAAGCCTAGTCCATAGAAGTGCCCTGGCATCATGCTACCCAGCGTTAGTTCCCAGTGCCTCTATCAAGTACAGCCACTGGAGTGATCCCCGGGGTGAACTTTCTATTTCCCATCCACTCATCAAGATTTCTCTTGAAGAGGTCCAGTGAAAAGCTCTGCTTGATATGTATAGGAATTCTATTCCATAGCATGGGCAGTCTCTGGGTTATGAACCTGTTCCTCCAGCATGTTCTTTTGATTGTGGTAATGAGTTTGAGGTCTCTGGAGCATGTGGTGTGGAGGGATTGGGATTTCTTTAGATGTAGCATTTCTAACAGAGCTAGGTCAGACATGGCTTTGTAAGTCAAGCAGAGATCGCCTCTTAGTAGATGATATGAGACAGAGAATAGCTGAAGTTCTTTGAGTCTGTCCATGCAGGATGTGTTTAAGGCCTAGGATCCTCTTTGTGAGGTACTTTTGTGGCCTTTCCAGCTGTTGTATGTGCCTAGTGAGGTACATGCCAAATGGGGCATTATACTCGATGATTGGCCTAATGAGGAAAGAGTAGAGAGAGGTGAACTCTTTCTTCCTGGATGCAAAACCCTTGGTAATGAGATGTACCACATAGAAGGACTTTTTGACCACAGTGGCAATGTGGTGGTTGAAGGAGAGGTTGCTGTCAATCTGTGTCCCTAAATCTCTTATAACACCTTCAGTGTTCAGTGGGCTCCCATCAATGTGATAATTAATGGGAACTTAGTTTTTCCAAAAGCGGATGAGGATGCATTTTTTGGCATTAAGCTAAAGCAGATGAGATTCTCCCCCTTCCTGCTCACCAGCATTTTGAATCCAGGTATCATTTTATAAAAAGATTACTTAACTTTTAGTTACAGTCCAAGGTATTGTAGCTTTTTATTTATGTATTATTTATTTATTTATCTTTGTTTACTGGGGAGAAAAGGTCCATTTGTTTTCATTGCTTTATAGCTAGTTCCAGTACTTAATTTAGGGTCTATATCACCAGATCGAATGGTGATAAGTTTGAACGCCCTTTGTTCGAACCGAAAAGTCCAAAAGCCCTAAACCGCGAAGGTACAGAACACTGATTTTTTTCCCAGGGAAAAAAATTGGTGGGCCATCACCGGGGCTTTGCTATTTCCTCTACTGTAGTGCGATCGTGGAGGTGGTATATTTAAGTAGGGGGGTATGGGGGGCACAATCCCCCACATCAGTTTGTTTTAAAGTTGTGATTTTTGTTTTTTTCACGGAACAGTGATTTTGTCCCTGGAAAAAAAATCGCTGTTTCGTGAGTTCGCTGTTTAGGGTTTTCGGACTTTTAGGTTTGACCAAAGGGCAGTCAAACTTATCACCTTTGGATGTGGTGATATAGACCCCTTAATTTATATATTCTAAAATTTACAGAGGTAAACATTACTAAATAGAAAGCCCATGTGCAACTTAGTGGATTGTATAGGCAGCAGTTATGTATAAAATCTGTTTTGTCATTCAGGGAGAGGTTGAGAGCATTCTGTTTAAAGTGACTATTTGGAGAGTATTGTATGGTGAGCACAAAGTCTTAACCTGGTGATAAGCATGTGCAGGACCAGGACTGGTTAAGATGTTGTTTAAGCAGTGGTTTAAAACTATTGAGTTTGTTGGAGAATTTTATTTGCATGGGGATAATATTCAAAAGTTTAGCAATATATTGGGAGTAGACAGAGTTTCCTGCAACATCATTTGATTTATTTGTGAGTAGTAAGAATTTATTACTAGAATGGAGATTTTTTTTTAACAGGAAATAATGTGTGAGTGAGTAAACGAGTGAGTGTGAGCGAGTGTGTGTGTGTGTGTGTGTGTGTGTGTGTGTGTGTGTGTGTGTGTGTGTGTGTGTGTGTGTGTGTGTGTGTGCGTGTGTGTGTGTGCGCGCGCGTGTGTGTGTGTGTGTGTGTGTGTGTGTGTCTACCTAAAAACATGATCTTTATTAAATCTCCACTGAAAAACAATTTGTTGTTCTGTACATTTTTTCTAATTATTATTTTGTAAACTACTAAAAATTGCTTTAGTTTAGTACATTTTCCACATTTCTTCCTAAGTGATTTTCTTTGACAAACCACCATGAATCATAACCTGGCTGCTGGTACATTTCTATAGTTGCTTTATCTACTTTCCCATCCTAAAAGTGTATGCAGTCTGTCTGCATTTCCTTTGCTAGATGGTCACGTTATAAGTATATAATACTGGCTTCAACTTAACAATTTACTTTTCTGCT
This sequence comes from Protopterus annectens, assembly GCF_019279795.1. Lineage (NCBI taxonomy): Eukaryota > Metazoa > Chordata > Ceratodontiformes > Protopteridae > Protopterus > Protopterus annectens. The sequence goes on along the minus strand of NC_056744.1, from coordinate 1,105,998,116 downwards.
TTCTAGCTCTGTATAACCACATTAAAAGATTGTGATCTGTACCTAATGTTAATTGTGTGTCATATGAGTAGGGTTGAAGTTTCTGGAGAGCACACACTACCTACAAACATTCATTTTCCACAGCTACATATGATTATTTCAGTGGATAGCATCTTGACAAAAAGACTAGGATTGAGATACACTATTGTATGTTCTTCTCCATTTGAAAACACCTGGGTAGGTACAACCCACTGAGCACAGTTAGAAGAAACTACATGCACAATCAACTCTTGACTATAATCAAGACTGGTTAGTACAGTAGGTCTACTCAAAGCCTGTCAGGCTTCTCAAATGTCTGCTCACAGGTCAGTGTCTAAATAACCTTATCTTTTTTAATTTTCTGAGAGACGTAGGGTCTGTTAGTGGATTTGTATTGTCCTACAGAGGGGATACACACTTCCAATTCTATATCACTCTCTCTAGAAATGTCCTCCTTTGCTTTTTGCTAATAGGGATAGACCAGGCCTGAATAGCCTCCACCTTCACAGGCCGAAATCAGATTTTGCCGCAGCCTGCCCAACAACCAAGATAAGATACATCTGTCATTCCCACCTGACATTTTTTCACTTAATAGCTAATCCTTGTCTTCTATAGTCTGTCCATCATGTCCGTAACATGTTGAATATATTATTTCTAGGACTGACAAAGTTTTGCAATATCATCTATTTAAGCAAGAGCAAATCATAGTCTCCAGCTCTTACCAGAATACAACCCATCAATCTCTAAGTATAAGAAAAGCTACCCACTACTTTGATGTGGATAACAATGTTTCTTGCCGATAGTCCTTAATCAGATATATCATTGCATCTCCCTTAAAGAACTAAACTGTCTACAACTCCCACAACCCCTCCACTTTAATCAACTCACCCTCGCTCATAAACTTATTAACCACCCCCTTAACATCCCTTCCCTTCAAACCCTTCTCCAACCCTATCACTCCACTAGGCCCCTAAGATCAAGCAACAAAAATCAACTCACTGTTATCAAACCCAAAAACTCAGCAGGAGAAGCCATATTTTCATGTACCATATCTAAACTTTGGAACAATCTTCCACCCTCTATAACTACTTTACCTTCCAGCAGCCTTTTCAAGACTGCACTCAAATTCCACTTAAATTTGCACTGGCTTTGTCCTTGTTCTAATCCAGACTAGCACCCCCACCCTTACCCCCACCTACCTAGACTCTTAACCCAACTATACTTCTGCCACTACTAACCACAGTCAGAATTAGCTAGCTGTCTTTACATACTTTAAAATCTTGTCTGACAACTTTGTTACTAATATTATAAATGACAAGAAACTATCTTAACTTGCAACATTTACTGTATATACTGTTGATAATCAATATCTTGTTATTGTATTAAAGCCAACAACCTGTAATGTAGTTTACTATTGCTGCAACTTTGTATCTCTATTTATCATGTACACGATGTGGAGCTTTTCTCCCTGGGCATCCGCTGAAAAAGGACCTGCGTCCAGTCGGAATTTCCCAGTAACCAAATGTATATAAATAAATAAATAAATAAATAAAATATGTCAGTAATAGTTAAATACTTAGCTCCAGCCATTTGCTATAAGACTTCATATGTCTTACCCATATGGTAATGATTCAACTCTATGTAACTCTTCACTTTCATGAAATCTATATATGGAATGATTATCATTTTTGACAAGAGATCTCCTAATGAGGCCAAGATACTGTTGTGTCCATTTCATATCTCCAAATCATACATGTATTTACAGTTCTTCCTGTACGACATATTTCAATTGCTCAGGCATCATGTAAGGAGGTTGTCTCTTTGGCCTGTGTCTCCATGACACTCTATTAGATAGGCCTACTCTCCCTTAGCAGTAAACATGTCTTTAAACTCCTGCAGTACTGCTATTTAACCTGCATAGGAGATAGCTGCTGTGATAGTATTACCTCATCAACCTAGGAGTTAAGCCAAGTTTCACTGAAAAAGTCTGACAAAAGATGCCCCAATGTTTTCTCCTTTAACCCACTGCAGACACAAATTACAGTGTATCAATCATGACAGGGCTTTCAAATATTAATATTGTAAAGCCCTCAACATCCACTTTCTCATCATCTTCCTTCACAGGGCAGAGCCTGCGGATATTGCACCAGTCCCTTAAATAGCAGGAGCACTCCCAGAAGGCACACCTATGCACATTTTTACACCAACATCTATGTCATTGTACAATAACCTGGGTGCATTTGTATCCTTAGCTTCTTGGTGTTTGCATTCAGTAAATGAAAGAATACATGTTCTACTTTGTGCCTCCTTGTTAATTGCTGAGTACCATCTATAAACTGATTATTCTGTATAATAAATGGTCTGATAGAGAGAGCACCTCTATGCACAGCTTTGCTCTGTACTTTACCCTATCTCCAATTCTCACCCATCCTCACCTTAATCTACCATTATACTTCTCATATACACTTATCACCTATGACACCCACATCTTAAACCTCCCCAAACAATTTTACTACTATCATAGAAACACTCCTGTTTATATTCACCTGTTTCAGAACTTCTATCTGACATTATTCCCAATAGACTTTATTCCTCCCATAGTGCTTTGCACTACATTAACTATTACTAACCCCTCCCCAAAAGTTCCTGTAAATCATGCATGAGAAAATTTCTTCTTCCATTCATCCCTGAAATATTTTCTCATGTACTACAATCAGATTAATATTTATCTTCTATCTCTTCCTCCATAATATCACTCAGCCTTCCCCTTACCTCTCTTTACTGCTTATACCCTCCCCTCTCATTCTCTCTATATTCATACACAATTAAATCATTCATTTTTGTTTTACTACCCTTTCTTACCCATACCTGTTCTACACTGCAAAACTCAAAATCATCTATAAGCCTACAGACAAAACACAATCCTTTATTCCACATTTCAATTTCTACTTTTCCCAGTCAAACCCTTTCTACTTCCCATGTTAACTACATTCTCATACTAATTCTCTGTCCTTTCAAACTTCTCTATTTCTTACATTTCAGAAATATTTTCCTCATACTAATACCACTTCTCCAGCCTGCACACTTAACATCCCGATATTCATTACCCTCACAATACCTACAAAACTCCTGTTTTGTCCTCCAAGCAAAATACTTCTAAATGTCATCTCCAAATCACATCCTATATCTATCAGCACTCAGATATCATACTATTCATGTACAATTATCTAAAGGAACACCCATTTACTCACAAACTGGGTATAAATATAAAACAAAGCAAAAATGCCTCTACCATTATCAGCATACCAGTAAAAATGCCTCTACCTATACCATCATACCTACATAACCAAAAACGTAGTGATGACATCCAGCAAAACCCAGATCCAGCTCAGCATATTCAAGCACCAGACACCATATCCCCATCAGCTTCTTTATCTCTACCATGTCACCCACAGTCCCACCCAAGCCTTCATATATACCATACTAACTTACTAAGTATTTATAACAAATTATCTGAAGTGCATGCATGGATAACACTATGCACCTCAGATATCTTAGTTGTCCCAGAAACCAGGCTCTGCAAGGAAACAAGAAATGAAGAAATTGACCCTCCATGCTATAACATTATCAAACTAGGCAAAGCCAGCAAAAAAGCTGGTGGTGCCACTAATTTCTACAAAAGCACCTAATAATAACTTTCCAAACTCATAAATCCAATAATAATAATAATAATAATAATAGTAACCATGCTAAAAGTAAACAGTCACAAGACAATAACAATCACAGGTATATACAATTTCCCAGATAACAATGCAAAAACACTGGTAGATATTCTCTGCTGGGCCTCCTCAAAAATTCCTCAACAAACATAATATTGTGTGATGTTAATATAGACGGACAAACTATACAATCTGGAAATCCAACCAATAATATACATCTGTACCCTCTTATAACCACATCAACTAGATACTACAATCAACTCTCAGAGGCATCCTAACACCCTGTCCATATAAAATATCATCCTATGGAAGTCTGTCAGCCTAACTGATCACTTACCAATCTATACCCTTAGGTACCAAAGCAAAATCCCCAAAACACATAATCACAGCCTGTTAAGAAAACGTATTACTTTTAATGAAGACCCTTTAAGTAATGCACTAGATGTCCTTAACTGGAAGACACTAAAGACTGTTCTCAAAGATGATGTTTCCTCTGAATTCAACAAAATCTTCTTAAGTGTCTAAAATACACTGACTCGCTTAAGAATCAAAAGAGTCAAAGCAACTTTGCCCCATGGTTATCCTTAATGACTAAACAACTCATGAAACAATGAGACAAAGCATGTAAGGTCTCGATAAAAAATAAAACAGCTCCTACTTTACTGGCATATGAACAACTCAGAAATTTAGCCAAACAACTTATCACCAAAGATTAAAACAATACTACTCTACCAATCAATACATGCTCACTAATGATCAAAAACTGTTCTGGGCCTCAACCAATAAACTCTTTAATCCATGACTAGACACACAGCCAACATGAAACACCCAGAAGCAAAATTATTCTATAGCATTCCAGTTCAATACCCGCTTTTAAAGACAGTAAAGTCATTAACCATCCAGATGACTAATCAAGATCTTGAAGTCCATTCTCAATAGCCACCTTCAAAAATTCTCCTTCCATTTACCAGAGATGCCATTAAAATACCACAAAAAATTAAGGCCTACTATAACTGCCCCTGATAGTCTACATGGTGAATATCGTAAAACTGCAGATGAGGCTATTGCATGTTCGGTTTCAATTATGATAAATTGAGCTATATCTGAAAATAAAGTTCCCAAGCAATGGAAAAATCATTCATTATTCCACTACATGGGGCTGGAATCAAAGTCAAAGTAAACGTTATCATCATTTAGAACTACATACATGTAGCCTAAATGAAATTTCATATATCAGCTCAATTCTTGACATTTTATTTATTTTTATTTTTATTTATTACATTTGTTTCCTGGGTAGTGTCCGACTGGGCCAGGGGCCCAATTTCAGTGGAGACCCGGGGAGAAAAGCTCCACAGTATTACTAAAAACAAATATTACAAAGTATATTTAGAGAATGCAGTCAAGGCAATGGTACAGTACAATTCAAAGACATAATAGTGCTTTACAACCTACAGAGCAATATAGGCATTCATACAAAAACAATACAGGTACTGCATGAATTACCATACTGAGAAACAAATACATATTAGAAGTATAGAAGTTTTGCTGAGAACAGTAAAAGATGTGGGTTAATTATTATCCTGGTGACTGGCAGGAACACAGCCAGTGGTTAGTCAGGTGTTCCTTTAGGAGTGATTTGAACTGGTTGTGGTTGTGGTTTTTTGTTATTGTCTGTGGTAGGTTGTTCCAGACTTTTGTTATTGTGTGTGAATAGAGGGAATTGCCGTGACAGTTATGGGAGTTGGAAACTTTGAGTAAAAGTTTGTTAGAGGATCTGAGAGTTCTGGTTTTGTCACTAGGTTGAACTAAGTGGGCTATTGCCTGGCAGTGGTTGGGGTGATAGATTATTTTGTAGGTTAAGGTTAGCTGATTAAGTGATAATAGGTTGGGTAGCTCTAGCCAGTTTAGCTGTGAGAGGGCTGTACAGTGGTGGGATCTGTGTGGATGATTAGTGGCATTTTTAGCAATCTTATTGTAGCATGCTTAAAGGTTTTTGAGGTCTGATTTTTGTCGATTTGTGAATGGAAGTGAACCATACAGGAGGGTGGATAGCAGGTGAGTGCGAGCAGTGGCTAACTTGTCACTGGGAGTTAGGTATGGCTTTGCCCTGTATAGGGTGCCTAGTTTAATGTGCAGCTTTTTGATAGTTTGAGCAATGTGTATATCAAATTTGAGGTTATTATCTATGGTAACACCCAAAGGTTTGTTGTGGTCAGTAGGGACTATCTTGGTTTCATTTGTGGCAGTGATGGAGACAGGGGGAAGGGAATATTTTGGTTTTCTGTTGCTGAAAACTATGATTTTGGTTTTGTTGGGATTTAGAATGAGGTGGTGCTGAGGGGGGTATGTTTCGATGTCTTTAAAAGATGACTGCATTTTTTGTTGGGGTTCATGAGTTCAGAAGGCAGAGCAGATAAGGGTAACATCATCGGCATACTGTACTGTGGAAGCTAGTTGGGTTGCAGAACTAAGGTTGCTTGTGAATATGATAAAGAGAAGAGGACCAAGAATAGAACTGTGAGGTACGCCAACAGAGATGGGGAGTAGAGGGGAAAGAGAGTTTTCCCATTTTGTGGCCTGTTGATGATTGGAAAGATAGCTATGGAACCAAGTTAGGGTTGAAGGACTGAGGCCATAGGAGGATAGTTTATTAAGAAGTAGCTGATGGGATACAGTGTCAAAAGCTTTAGACATATCAAGAAAGATGGAAGACACAAGCTGGCCTTCATTCATGAGGTGGTGGATGGAGTGAAAGTAAGGAGGGCAGTGCTGGTACTATGTCTGGGTCTAAAGCCATGCTGAGTATTGGAGAGAAGGTTATTGTTTTCTAAGTAGTTGATGAGTTGGTTGTGTATACATTTTTCTAGGATTTTTGCAAGGGGAGAAAAGATGGCTATGGGGTGGTAGTTCTTTGGAGGGACCACCTTTGTGGAGGGTTATAATATGAGATGTCTACCAAAGAAGTGGAACGTATTGTTCTTTAATAGAACGATTAGTCAGGATTGAAAAGGGGTAAGCTATAGATGGGGGTGACAAGTTTTAGGAATTCATTTGGAGTTTGTCAGCAGCTATGCAGCAAGGTTTAAGTTTGGTTAAAAGGGACTTTATATAATTAGTTTGGATAGGTCAGAAGGAGAAAGGGTTGTTAACATGTGAGGCAGGGGTGGGGACAGCTAGTATTTGGGAGGATTGGTTGTCCAATAGTGAGGTGATGGTATTAATGAAGTGGGTGTTGAATTGTGTTGAGATAGGGTCTGAGTTGTTTGTGGGGATTAGGGGTGGGGTAGATGTTCGGCCCGGGTTGATGAGCTGTTTGACGGATTGCCAGAATTTTTGGGGGTTGTTTAGGTGTTTCTGCTGAGAGGATAGGAAATGCGATTGTCTTTTCTGATCTGTATCTTTGTTAGGTTTCTCAAAGGAAAGTAAAACAACAAATACAAGTCGACGAGTAAACATAACTAACAAACTACAATACTACTCCAATACATGTAAGAAAGATCAGAGACATTTACTAACACTCAGATACAAAAAGAATACTCTCCCTGAAGTTAACTACCTCATTTAAAGTAATAGAAAACACACTACAGATTGAACATTGCCTAAGTTATTTGTCTAATACTGCATTTGAGTGGGTTAAATAATACTGACTATGGCTATAATAAATAAAGATTGCACATACTTTGAATTTATATAAGTATATATTGCACAAATAAAACTGACTTATTATGTGTCCAGACCTCTGGCACTAGTGCCCCAAGTTCAGAAGTCTAATCAATGCAGGGTAGAAACTGTTTTTAAATCTTGAAGACATGCAGTGGATGCTGCGATACCTTCTTCCCAGTGCCAGATACTTAAAAGTCCATCTGCAGGATGTGTGGTGTCCTGTATTATTTTGGTAGCCCTTTGGATGATTCTTGCAGAATAAAGTTGCTGTATCAATAGAAGACTGGAACCCATTACCTTCTCTGTGGCCCTCACCACTCTCTGTAGCCTGGAACCCATTACCTTCTCTGTGGCCCTCACCACTCTCTGTAGCCTGGAACCCATTACCTTCTCTGTGGCCCTCACCACTCTCTGTAGCCTGGAACCCATTACCTTCTCTGTGGCCCTCACCACTCTCTGTAGCCTGGAACCCATTACCTTCTCTGTGGCCCTCACCACTCTCTGTAGCACCTTCTTTTCTGTAAATGTGTAGCTTCCGAACCACACTGGGAAGTTGCAGGTGAGGATGCTATCAACTGCACCTCTATGGAAGGTGGAGAGGATATGAGAAGGAAGCTTAGCTTTCTTCAGCCTTCTCAAAAGGTGGAGGCATTGATGCCCTTTCTTGACCAGCTGGCTGGTGTTTCTTGACCACGAGACATCCTCTGATATATGTACACCCAGTAATTTCATACTCTTGACCCTCTCCACATTCTCAGCACTGGATGATTTGTTCTCCTCTTTCTGAAGTCGATGATAATCTCTTTGGTCTTGCTTACATTCAGGTCAAGGTTGTTTACCTTGCGCCAACTGATCAGAGATGCCACCTCTCCTCTGTACACCCTTTCATCCTTCTTTGTGATGAGCCCCATGACTGTGGTGTCAACAACAAACTTGATGATATGGTTGGACTTGTGGTTAGCATAAAATTCGTGGGTCAGGATGGTGAATCACAGTGGGCTGAGAACACATCCCTGTGGAACCCCAGTATTAATCATGATGCACTTTGATGTCTTCTTACCTGAGCACACCCTCTGTGGTCTCTCAGTCAGAAAGTCCAGTATCCAATTACACAGATGTTTACTGATTCCTAAATATGCCAGTTTTTCTATCACCTCCATTGATACCACCATATTAAATGCAGAGCTGAAGTCTATGAACAACATCCTCACATAATTGTCTTTGCCCTCTAAATGTTCAAGAGAGATGTGTAGTGCTACTGATATAGAATAAGCCGTAAATCTGTTGGCTCTGTATGCAAACTGCAGAGGGTCAAAATCAGGAGCTAGGCAGGATGATAGATGTTTTTTGATCAGCCAATCAAAACATTTCATAACAGTGGATGTGAGAGTGACTAGTCTATAGTTGTTAGGGCTGGAGGGAGTGGTTTTCTTAAGTAGTGAGATGATGTTATTCTTCTTGTAGCATGAGGGTACTTTCGCCATGGCAAGGGAGATTTTAAACATTTCTGTGAGCACTGTGTACAGTTGATCAGTATAGCCTTTTAACACCTTGTCCAGTATGTTATCTAGGCCAGCAGCCTTCCTAGGATTCACCTTCCATAACTCTCTTCTTACCTCCTCTGTGCTGAGGCTGAGAACTGCATCCTTCTCATCAGTGGGTAGCTTTAGTGCTAACCTGTTGTTTCTTTCCTCAAATCTACCAAAGAAGATGTTCAAACTGTCCAGGAATTTGATGCTGTCCTCACACTGTGCTGACCTGATTTTGTAGTCAGTAATATCCTGTGTGCCTTGCCATAGTCTCCTTGCATCCTTCATGTCGTCAAAGTGGCTTTGCACCTTTCAACCATACACCCTCTTAGCCTCCTTTATATCCTTTCTCAGATTACCTCTTGCTACACTTAGGGCTGCTTTGTCCTTAGTCCAGTAGGCTGGGTTTCTCTACTTCAGAAGCTCATGTACCTTAAGGGTGAGCCATAGATTAGCTCTGATAGTGATATTTTTGGTATTTGTTACCCCATCAATACAATTTGAAATGTATGCCATCACTACCTCAGTGTATTCATCAATTTTCAGATGCTGATTCTCTCTGGCTGCCTCCTTAAACAAAACAGTCTTGGAGTACCTCCATAGCCTCCTCGGGCCATACCTTGATATGTTTTTTCGTGGGTTTCTCTCTAACCAGCGCAGGTTTGTTAGCTGTTGATTGCAAGTAAAAAATCAGTACAGATCTTTCAAACTATACGTCAATTGCCATTTTATCTTCACATAAAAAATACTAGAAGAATGTATCCATATGCAACTTTTCAACTATCTAATAGATGACCTGCTTCTGTCATCAACCCCACATGGCATCTGTCCTCATCACAGTACAACTACTGCTTTGCTGCATTTTTTTAATGCTGTCAACACCCACAGAAATGTTGGAAGCCTGACCTCCACCATCTTCCTAGACTTATCGAATGCTTTTGATACTGTCTTCCACCTGTAACTCTTATATGACTCTCATCCTTAGGGCGCAGTAACTCTTTACTGAAATGGTTCCACAGCTTTCTCTCAAATGGAGCACAAGCAGTGAAATGGAAAAAAAATATTTCTCCACCTTCTTGACAGCAAATATTAGTGTCTGAAAAGGGTCTATACCAGGCCTCATACTTTTCAACATTATTCATCAATGACCTCTACATTGTTACTAAAAATACTACCTTAGTTCAATACGCTGATGGTTCAACCCAAATTTTCTATGTTAGATTTCTTTCTAAGCCCCAAGACCTTACACAACAAACATTTTTATCAATTGAATCTGACTAAATAAGTCACAATACTTAATAAGTCTGAAAAAGAAATTACCATTCTTCATCCCAAAATGCATCTGTACCAGAAACAACACTATTGACTAACATATCTGCCAACAGCACCATGAAAGAACAAGTTGTTGTTTGTCTTTCGGCTTTTCCCGGTTAGGTGCCACCACAGCAGGACTCCAGTCCGCTAATGATTGGCAGTTGATTTTTATGGTGCCGAGTTGCCAGCCCGACGTCCAACCTTCAACGAAGGCAAGCCCATTCAACGCATGTCTTTTGAACGCCCATTCGACCACTGGGAGGACATGCAGACTCCACACAGAAGTAAACCACAAAATTACTGTGTCATATTAGCTGGCCAGTTGAAATTCAACAACCAAGTATCACACTTGGTTAAAAAAAATAGCTCCACGAAAAATTATTACATTATACAGTGTAAAAGTGCAGCTCACTTACATAGCTAGATGTTCAGCAATTAATTTCATATGCTATCTCTCCTCTATGCTACCCAAATCTTCACTAACCTTCAAATTTCACAAATGTCCAAACTTGTGAAATTTTTTAATAAAATTGCCAAATTGCAGTAAAACTCACCACTGTATAGCCCTCAGGGAATTAAATTAGTTAAAACTAATTTCTAATTTAGAACTGGGCAGTGCAGTGGTGCAGTGGTTAACATTGTCACCTCACAGCAAGAGGTTCTCTGGTTCGATTCTTGGCTGGGGTGCCTTCTGTGTGGAGTTTGCATGTTCTCCCTTTGTTCGCGTGGGTTTTCTCCAGGTACTCCGGTTTCCTCCCACATTCCAAAGACATGCCTCTGGAGCATTTCTCCCCGGGCCTCCGCTGAAAACAGGCTCTGTGGAACCTAGTCAGACTTTTCCAGTCAACAAATGATAAATAAATAAATAAATAAAATAAACTACCACATTTCCCTAGCTTGTTCTCACCTAACTACAATACTTCTCTATAAGCCAAACAGTTGCCCAACCATTTACAACTTAATACAATACTCCCACAATAGAATTTTATGTTCTAGAGAAAAATCACTATTTACTACAACCAAATTATCTAATACTACAGATGACACTCTATATTCAAATAGCTCAGCAAAATTATGGAACCAAATCCCACTTCCACTGATTCGGAATGCAAATTTATTTGAAACACAACTAAAACTTCATCAATCAAATCAATGGACTGGGTCATGAAATTCTGCAGATTAAATGCCACTGTCCTTCAGTTTGCCATACTGTCAAACCATTTTTCTTTATTCAGAATCCTATGTCTCACAGCCAGTCTACACAAATATCTGAATATTTTACTAGTATCTCCCAACTACATCCATTGTTTTATTACACTGCCCCCACATACTTCTAACATAAACCTTATGATATCTCTATAAAAATCATCTCTTTACCTGCTTTACATCCCAAATCTTAACTACAATATTAACATTTTCTGACCTACCTAGTTCATTTACTCACCTCCATTTGCTTGACTTTCAAAATAGTAACCGCATGCTCTATTATCTGTCTGACAAATCTACTAATACACCTCTTCAAGTGGTCAATGCTCAGCATCTACTAATGCGCATGTATCTTTTCTACTGTAGTAGTTGTCTCTATTTTCATATCAATGTAATCTAATTAATGGATGTATGTGTAATTTCTTACTGTATATTATTTAATGACTGTTCAAGTTTATTACTAAATATTTGTTTAAAATTGTCTGTAATATGTTGGTGCTTTTCTTCTTGGACATTCACTGTAAAGAGTTTTTTGACTAAACCCAGCTCTCAATCCAGTAAACAAAAGCAAAATATAAATAAATAAATAAATAAATAAATAAATAAATAAATACATGAATAAATAAAGTTTGTATTTTTGCCTTCTGGGTCTCAACTTAAATAATAAAGCAATCATTATAGGTGATATGAATATAAACTGGCTTGGCATTTCAATCACCATCCACCACTATAAACCTATACAACTTTACTCAACTTATCACCAATATAACCAGACCCAATAATAACACCAACAGCTGCTCTATCCTGGATTGAATTATGGTCTCTGACACTAATAAAATCTCCTTCTCAGGTACTCTATCCAACAGCATTAGTGAACACCTACCTGGCTTTATAATATGTAAAAATACCCCAATGCCAAGAAAACACCAATACAAACAAATCTGAGACCTATCTCACTTTTGTCCAACCATCTTTAATGACATTCTACACAATGCCATTTGGGACACACTGAAAAATTGTCCCCTCAGTGAAGCAGTAGAGTTCTTTAACTCTACATTTCTTAGGATCCTAAACAAAGTTTCACCCCTCCGACAAAAAATAATCAAAACTAATCATGCCAAGTGGCTTACCAGATCCACCAGGCAACTCATGATTGCCAGGGATAAAGCCTGGAAATTATGGCAAAGAAATAAGAACCCCAGTGATCTCACTCAATACAAGCAACTCTGAAATAAGGCAAAGCATCTAATAATCAACAACAAAAAAGAATATCAACTTTGTCTGCAAAGTCAAGACAAGCATAACCCCAAAAAATTCTGAAGCTCAATTAACTCCTTACTCAATCCAGGCTCCAGTGGTAATTCATGCCCTGCCTCAAATAAGAATCTGTTGAAATTGCCACACTCTTCAACTCATATTTCATAGATGCCATTATCAATCTCACCACCAACTTTCCTCAACCAACTTAGTTCCTGCAAACTCTGTAGAACTAAAATCTCATAGCTCTCCCTTCCCCTGCTTCTCTCTCACCTATTCCTACAGCTACCATTAAAAAAACTACTTCTAAAACTCAAACCTGACACTAACACCCTCAATAACCTACCTCCTGAATTCCTTCAATTAGCAGCCAACTCTACTACATATCCTATAAGTATTCTTCTTAACAGATCCATACAGGAGTCCTATATACCCAAAATGTGGGAAAAAGCTTATAGTCTTCCTCTCCACAAAGGTGGGAACAAAACAGTTATTACCAACTTTTACCCTACTGTCATTTTCTCACCCATCTCTAAGATTTTGTTAAAATGCATCCACACACAACTTCTAAATCATTTGTTAAACAGCCAAATCCTCTCTCCCACTCAAAATGGCTTTAGGTCTGGTCACAATACCATTACAGCTCTTCTGTCTTTCTTGGACATAGTCAACCTTACCTGAGATGTGGGCAAAATGGTCTCTTCTCTCTTCTTAGATCTCTCTAAGACCTTCTATACTATATCCCACCCCTTTCTTTTCACCAAACTGTCTAACTCAGGCATCGCTTCTTCTACCCTAAAATGGTTCTCTAACTATCTCACAGATTGGCAACAGTCAACTAAATGGCAGCAATCTTTCTCCCCATTCCTCAATATAACCACAGGAGTGCCTTAAGGATCTATACTAGGGTCCCTGTTGTTCAGTATCTTCATCAGCAACTTTCACTCTGCCCTCAGTCAAGATGCAGTCATCCAATATGCTGATGACTCAACTATCATCTCTATAGCCAACTCTGCTTCACAACTGCAACAACTCACCAAATCTGCCCTCATTACTGCTAAAATTTGGATGACCAAAAATCACCTAGCCCTAAACCCCCAAAAAACTAAACTCATGCTATTTACCCCTAAAAAACACCCCTCTAAACAAGGACTTATTCACTATCTTCTCCCAGAACAGCACTATCATTGAGGTTGCCACAAACACAAAACTATTAGGTGACATCATAGATGAA
>NC_056744.1:1105954176-1105979176 GCF_019279795.1 Protopterus annectens | reverse complement strand
CTCAGTTTCTAGGAACAATTTGAAGGTAGTTAAGGTGCAGGCAGATGAGTTTAAATATTGCTCATACTATAGATGAGCCACTAAGATCACTTTCCTTATATTGTCTTAACCTAAAAAGATAAGAAGTGTTAAACCTTTATCTTGTTTATATTTGTTCCTACTTCTTCTAGCCATTGCACTTTGCTTCTATTCCTGTGTACCTTTCTGCATAGATAAAGCAGGGAGAAGGTGGTTCTTTTTTTAAGATTCCCCTTTTTTAAGGGTCTATACTACAGTCTGTTTTACAGGCTCTTCTAAATCAGTTTCTATACAGGCTTCCTTCATTTTTTTGACTATTGTTGGCTTTTGTGGTCCAAGTTTAACTGTAGGCCATTCTCTGTTAGACTCAACACTGACTTCTTTTGTGACATTTTCTAGTGCAGTCTTTAGGCATCCCTCAGTATCAAAATAATATATACTTTCCATTCAAACCAGAATGTTAGTGCTTTTTAAGGTTTATAACTTTACAGTTTTGTGTTTGCTACAGTTGTCTAAGACTGCACCTTCCACCCCTCCCTCCATAATTTCCAGAGTTCCATAAATTACTGAAAGTCTTGCCCAGTTATCACATTCCAGGTTAATTTAGACACTAATAATTCTAGAAGGAAGTAAGAGCTTTTATTTCTACTTGGGTTATGGGGTACTCTGTTTTATCCACATGCACATACTTAATTTAATTTTCTGGTTTCTAATAGGTTTTTGCTTGCTCACATATTGAGCTCTAAAAATTGTGATCACATTTCCTGAATTTAACAGTCCTTGTAATTATTTTCGCTCATCGACTGCAACACATTTGTAAAACTATGCAAGAACATAATGGCAGAGATCCAGTTCCACAGTTTTACCTCTAAATAATTCAGCATTATCAAGTTCTATGGCCATATTTTCCGATGTGTATTGCCTAGTAGCAGGTTGACTAGCATCATAGGATTTTTAGGTATAACATTACTATTACTGAATGCATAATACCAAGCTATATATCCCTTTCTGATAGATTTGAAATTACTTTAACTGCTTTTACAATCATGGGATTATGGGAAATACAAGGCATTGAATCATACGACCATGTTTACTCTTCCAATCTCCAACCTGATACTGAGTCTCTTTTCATGAAGGGCAAACAGGTCAGTCCTAGAATAAATTCATGTGTAACCATCCAATCATCCAGGTTTAATTTGAAGGATGCTGTGGTGCATCTTTGTTTAACTTGTAGAGGAAGTTTGCTTGAGAAGTCAGATAGGCACTGGGTAATATATTTGTCACTCCATTTTTTTTTTACTTATGTGCTGGTGAAGATTTATCTCCCTAATTCTTGTAATAGTGCAGCTATTTGACTTACAAAGATGTAGAAGATCAAGGAGGATGGGGTCACTAATGTCAAGGAATGTAAGACACAGATGACCATGCAAGCAGATATAAGAGACTGAGTTAAAGGGTCATTTATTTTGTATCTGAATGACATGCCTATTGGTATTAGTTCTGCTACAGAGAAGGATTTTCTGACTACTGCAGCTACATGGTGATCAAAGGACATTGAATTATCAACCCATTTTTTCAAGAAACCCAACTAGAATATCATTTTGGAACAGGGTGCTGGCCATACTGTGCATTGACGGAAAAAGCTATTTGCCAAATATGACACTACTATACTTTTTTTACATTTAATTTTAACCCTTTTTTGTACTTGACTTGTTTATGAGTGCTAGGTCCTGCTGTAATGAATGGGTATCCAAGGGAGATTTGACAATAATTCCCAACTTATAGTCATCTGCACACTTAATTAACCATAACTCCTAATTCCCAATCTGGAGATCAGAAAAGTTAATGCTGAAAAAAGGGGGGGCCCAGTTCCGAGCCTTGGCCACACTAATTTTTACCTTCATACTTGCTGAGAAGGTACCAGACACCTTACCTACACAGGTTCTATCTTTCAGCCAGTTTTTTATCCACTTCATTATGTATGGACCTACTTTTAAGGTACTTATTTCATTTATAATGCCAGCATGGGGTATAGTGTAGAATGTACTGGCCAAATTCAAACAAGCTATGCAAAAAGAATGACCACTGTGAACAGTTTGTGTGATCTTCTCAATGAAAGTGAAGAAAAGGGAGTAGGCAAGATCCTGCTTTGACAAAGCCAAACTGAACTGTGTCTAGCGTAACAATGTTTTGGATATCATAGTTTATGACCCCTTTTTTAATTTCTCCAAGTCTTTTGGATTTCTAATACCATAACAGGAATGGACCCCATTCTTAAGTCAAAGTACGATTAAATACGATTAAAGTTCACAAAATTAGTATTGTTTCACTCTTTGATGTTAGCCAGTAGTGCTCTTTGCAGCACCTGCAATGTGCCCAGTAATGACTCCTTCTGCAGTTCGTATGGAGTTACCTGTATTGTTAACATATCCAAATACGATTGTAAATTCTTTTTTATAAGACCCATTGCTCCTACTACTATTGGAGCTGTCTGGGTATCTTTCTTCCACATTGCTCTCATTTTTGCCTGCAGATCCTGTTTTTGTTATGACTTTGTAGTACACTAATCCATTGCAAAAAACACCAACGTATAAAGCAAAAAAACTCTCAGGTGTCCCAGGGTAACAAATTCCACCATAAGCCACACCACGATATGAAGATAAAACACTTTATTCCATAAGATAAAAAGATGTTAAGCTCTTTCATCCATAACATATATTCAAGGACTTCATCAGAACATTTAAAATAGTGCAAACAAACCTCTTTTAAAAATGAGTAATTAATGTTGTCACTAATGACTGACATAGAATTAAAGAAATAGTGCTATCAACCTAAAACATAAACCATAGACTTATAAAATCATAAAATACAATTGCATTTGTTGTATTTTATAGTTTTTTTGTAGTTGTATTTTATGATTTTGTACGTATATGGCTTATGTTTTAGCTTGATAGAACTATTTCTTTAATTCTATGTCAGTCATTAGTGACATCATTAATTACTCATTATACTTGTTCAATATATCATACTCACAGTCTTTAATATGAGGAATTTTACATCTGCTATATGAATCAAGCATATTTTTTTGAGAAACAAAAGGGGTGGTATAAGTAGTAACCATATTAGTTAGGTGTAGGTCAAAATATTATATTGTTTAGTTGGTTTGTTAGTTACCTGTTCCAAAGAATTTTTATTTATTATGCCAAAGAATCTCTGGCCATACCCAGATTTGGAGGTATAGGTGCTCCAGTCTATTGAAGACTAGTTGAAATCTCCAATTATAAAGGCATGTTGGTAATAGGTAGTTCACTCAGGTACACATAAAACTCTTAAATGGTCACCAGGGGACATAGAAATGGTCCAAATGATACCTTGTCTTGTTCAGGGTAAGTTGGAGTTTAATGAGTTTAGTTTGTGGTCACTGGGAATCTGTCTAGAGGTGAGATGTTCCTTGACAAATACGGAAATAACACCATAGTTTCCAACAGGCCTGAACATATGGTAATACTAAAACTGAGGTATGGAGGTAGTGCTGTCTTTGCACTAAAACCATAACTCAGTAATTATACATCATATAAGTGGACAACTTTCAGGAGTGCCTCAAGATCAAATAATTTATTGTTAAGACTTCTGGCATTGAGAATGGCCACCTTGATATGATGCAATTTAAATTTGGAAAGTGCTATATTGATATCAGCTATGATGTGATGTCCATTAACTGCATAGTGTCTAAAAAGGAACTATGTGGGCAGCAATGACTTTAGCCAGTTTGCAGAAGCCATCCCAGGTGAAGGAAGGTGGACTGTTGATCATCTTATCCCATGCTGATACATATTTTGCCACTCCTGCAGTGGACACATGCAAGATAATATCCAACATATCTCTCATTATTCCACCAAGAGCCATGCACCTCAAGTCATTCATGCCCACATGTACAATCACTAGGTCCTAATCATATTTGTCTGAGGAGAGTGGTTTTAGAGTCCTTGTGATGTCATTCATGCCCACATGTACAATCACTAGGTCCTAATCATATTTGTCTGAGGAGAGTGGTTTTAGAGTCCTTGTGATGTCATGGATCCTGTCACCATAAATGAACTGTAACCATGTGTTTGTTAAGTCTTTTGAGTGTGATGTCAATTGTCTGATAACAGTCACCAATAAATAAAACATTACTGTTTCTACTCATGGAATTTGAGGTATCAGATGGTATAGTGTCTACCTCCTGGTGATCCTTTACTATGTGTGAACATGGTGCCGATATGGTGGTGAATAAGTTTAAGAAGCTTTGATAATGACTTTTTTGCAACCTCATCACAAGTCAGTTTAGTGTGTGATTCTCACAGGTCATCTTATTGGGTAGTAGAGATGCCTCTTGATTATATAGACATTGCACCTCTCACAGATTAAGTTATTTGTATCAAATAGAAGTTCATTGTCTGTGAGCACATGTCAGTTCCTACACTGCCTCTGAGTACCAGTGGCTAAAAGGCTGGAAACAGAAGGAATACAGGCAGGTTTTCTTTTACATTTTCAAAAAAACAAAACAAAAAAAACACCACACAGCAGTAGAATATTCAGAAAAACATAAGCCACCAACACTTCACCAGTAATTCCTTTATTCACAGCGATCTGGTACCTCGGCAATTCGCCTTCAAGGATCACATTTGGTTTAATACAAACATAGTATTGTAATAAATCTTAAAGAATCTTTAAGAATTGTTAAATAATAATTTTGTTGAAAGGAAAGATAAAATTTCTTTTTCATCATTTGGTACTTTTTCTTGTGGTTCTTGTAGTATTTGTAATAAGGTAAAGAATTTGAATGTTATTAATGGCATAACTTTTGTTCCTAAATGTTACTTCAACTGCAGATCTATGGGGGTGGTGTATATCCTGGGCTGTTCATGTAACAACATATGGTATATAGGACAGACTAAACGTATGATTAGAATTCGTATTTTGGAACACTTAAAAGATATTAGAAATCAAAATCCAAATAGTCCTGTTGCCAAACATTTTCATGATAAACATAACAACTCTTCCAATAGTTTAATATTTTGTATACTTGGAAAGCCCTTCCTTAATAGAGGGGATGATATTGTAGCTAAATTATTGGAGTTAGAAACTAGAATGATTTTCAAATTTTATACTCTAAAGCCAAACGGCATGAATCAGGAATTGGGCATATAATTAAATTCATTCTAACTCCATGTGGTGAATAATGTTTTTATTTATTTATTTATTCATTTCATAATTTCTAGTAGAAATTTTATAGTAAATAAGGACATGGTCACTTTAAATTTTGAAAGATGCTATTTAATTGATTAATTATTTGATTGTTTAATACACTAATTGAATAATGTTATTTGTGGAGTGCATATATATACTATGTTTGTATTAAACCAAATGTGATCCTTGAAGGTGAATTGCCGAGGTACCAGATCGCTGTGAATAAAGGAATTACTGGTGAAGTGTTGGCGGTTTATGTTTTTCTGAATATTCTACTGCTGTGTGGTGTTTTTTTGATGTTGGTTGCCTTGCCAGCACTTCTGAACCGGTATCATCATGTCGCAAGTTAATGAAAGCTCTGAACAGAGTAATTTGTCGGGAGCGTTGCTCTTTTCTGATATTATGAGTGAACGAGAAAGAAAGTTTACCACAATGGATCCCTGGAATGTGGATGATAATCGAGACGCGGATGGGTGGTTTGTACAACCGGAGAGGCTTATGGCTAAGGAAATAGCATTGTTCCTGGATATGAGCCTCCTGGAGAAATATGTAAGTTTGAATCTTACTCCAAGGGGGTTGCGTATAGATAAACTTCCTGCTACACAATTTTCAGAAGAGGAGACTGACCTCTTCGAAGAGTGGAAACAGGCTTCATTGACATGTACTATTAATTGGCTCCGTATTTTAATCAAACAAAATATGAGAGCTCATGAGAAATTAAAGGCTGAAATTTTGCATCTACAGGACAAGGTGGTGGGGGAGCCCTGTTATAGGATGCATATTTCAAAAGTTAATGAAAAAATCTGTAAACTAGAAAGTGAAATAATTCAACGTAAATGAAGTAAACTGTTACTCGACCTCAAAGATTATGAGACTGGTGTACTGTTTTCATGGCAACGTGAGCCTGCACGTAGCAGGTCAAAGGTGAGAAGTGGAAACCAGAGACAACGAAGCACATCGGCGTCTTCAGCTGATAGGAACAATTTGAAAAATGTTACTTTTGCAAGCTCGGCATCTGTGATAACAAATAATACTGAGGGTAGTAATGGCGCCTCAGTTTCACCTACTACCGAAGATTCCTTTCAGACGAATAAGTCAAGTAGGGGAACGAATGGAAGGAAGGGAAGGAATCGTTACAAATAATGAACTGGTATGTGGACTTAATACAGAGACTTTATTATGTGTTAATTTATCGAATTTGGAACTCACTCATGATATGAAAAATGTTTTGCTTAAAGGTAGTAAATTTATACCTACCTTTTTTCCTTCTCTTGCAGATTTATATTTGGCACTTAAAGCTTTCATTAGAAAGTTACTTTCGAAAGTTTATTTTAAAAGAGAAGATGAGTGTGTTTCTGAAAATGTTAATTCAAATAATTCATATAACACTGTTGACCTAGATGAGAGTTTATTAAATATGTCTCTGTATGAATATGAAGGAGTTGATTTCTCTGAATTGGATGAAACAGTTAATGTAGTGGAAAATACCAATAATTATCATACTGGATATGGAAAGTTAGTTGTGCCACATTTAATGATTACTAACAAGTTTACACCTAATATTAATGTACCTGCTATTTCTGTATTTCTGAAGGTCCTTTTCAAAGAAATTGTAACAACATTTAATGTATTTTGTAAAGAACAAAAATGTTACAATTTAAGTAAAAATGAATGGCTGGCTTTGAAGGACCTTAAAAAACTTAAGACCAATTTCATATTTAAATGTGCTAATAAAGGTGGTAACTGGGTTATCTTGGATAAACCAGATTACTGTGATATGGTTGGTAGTTTACTTCAAAATGTTGAAGAATACAGACAGTTAGATAAAGATCCCACTATGTTATTTAATGATGAGCTTTATTTTTATTGGAAAGAGGTGAATGTTTGGGTTTTTTTGAGCATAAAGATGTTTGTAGATTATTTATAAAAAAACCTACGATCCCTATTTTGTATGCCTTGCCTAAGGTACATAAAAAATTATGAAGACCACCAGGGAGGCTTATAGTTTCGGGGGTAGGCTCATTTTTGAATAATGTTCATTTTTTTGGATTTTCATTTAAAGGTTCATTTACATAAAGTAGTAGCTCATATTTCTAACACCCAGGATCTTATTAACAGCATATCTCAAATTGAATGGCACAGTAACTATTATTGGGTTATTATAGATGTGAAATCACTCTATACTAATATTGATACCAGATGGGGGTTGGAGTCTATTATTGATATGTTGGGTGAAGGGCCGAGAACCACCTTCTTAGTGGGCTTGTTAGAATTTTGTTTAACTCATAATTGTTTTTCTTTTAATAATAATTTTTTTCTGCAGTTGAAAGGCACGGCAATGGGGGCTGCTTTTGCGCTCTCATATGCAATTATATATATGGGATTCTTTGAAAAGATATTTATTTATCCGACACCTTTTTTTAGGAACAATGTTATACTATACAAGCATTTTATTGATGACCTTATTTTCATTTGTAAGGGAGATATAAATGATTTTTTTGAATTATTTGAAGTTCTTAATAATAATGAACATCATCTTACTTTTTCATATGAGTTGAATAGGAAACAGATTAATTTTTTAGATTTAACATTGTTTGAAGATCAGGAAACTATAGGGTTTAGGCCCTTCAGGAAGTCAACTTTCGTCAACATGTTTTTGCATGCGGCAAGTATGCACCCAGGTCACTTATTAAAGGCATTACCTTTTGGTGAGTTCAAGAGAATTTATGATCACACCAGTAATAAAAATGAAAAAAATTGTGAATTGAATAAAGTTATGTCGAGGTTAAGTGAAAAGGGTTATGATAAAACATACCTACTCACATGCAAAAATAAATTACTTGGGCATAATGTTGATGGAATTTTTACATCTACTGGAAGTTCTGAATCAAGGTGTGGGATTTATACTACTGGACAAACTTTTGATGAAGAGAAGCTATTTTATGTTACTAGGTTTTCTGCTTTTTCTGATAAATTGGTTTCACTAGTAAGAAAATATTGGTATATTATTTGTGATGATGAATCTATAGATTATTTATTTCCTAAACATATTATATTTTCTTATAAGAGAGGAAAGAATCTTAAAGAATTGTTAAATAATAATTTTGTTGAAAGGAAAGATGCAATTTCTTTTTCACCATTTGGTACTTTTTCTTGTGGTTCTTGTAGTATTTGTAATAAGGTAAAGAATTTGAGTGTTATTAATGGCATTACTTTTGTTCCTAAATGTTACTTCAACTGCAGATCTACGGGGGTGGTGTATATCCTGGGCTGTTCATGTAACAACATATGGTATATAGGACAGACTAAACGTATGATTAGAATTCGTATTTTGGAACACTTAAAAGATATTAGAAATCAAAATCCAAATAGTCCTGTTGCCAAACATTTTCATGATAAACATAACAACTCTTCCAATAGTTTAATATTTTGTATACTTGGAAAGCCCTTCCTTAATAGAGGGGATGATATTGTAGCTAAATTATTGGAGTTAGAAACTAGAATGATTTTCAAGTTTCATACTCTAAAGCCAAACGGCATGAATCAGGAATTGGGCATATAATTAAATTCATTCTAACTCCATGTGGTGAATAATGTTTTTATTTATTTATTTATTCATTTCATAATTTCTAGTAGAAAATTTATAGTAAATAAGGACATGGTCACTTTAAATTTTGAAAGATGCCATTTAATTGATTAATTATTTGATTGTTTAATGCACTAATTGAATAATGTTATTTGTGGAGTGTATATATATATATATATATATATATATATATATATATATATATATATATATATATATATATATATATATATATATATATATACTATGTTTGTATTAAACCAAATGTGATCCTTGAAGGCTAATTGCCGAGGTACCAGATCGCTGTGAATAAAAGAATTACTGGTGAAGTGTTGGCGGTTTATGGTTTTTCTTTTACATTTTGTCCAGGTGGGTCTTGGATTTAATTTTGCCTAATTGCTCAAAATATACTTTTCATAGCCTAGTGAAGTATAGGGTGTAGACAGACAAGTAAGCTAAGTGAAAGCACAATTAATTCTAACCAGCTATATGAAGTTTAGCACACACACACACACACACACACACACACACACACACACACACACACACACACACTATGTGAAAACAACATGGCTGGTCCATCAATTACTACAGCAGAAACAATTCTGCTCAAATGGCAGCAATGCAGTGGAACTGAGGGGCATAGTCCAGAACTGATAGAAAAAATTGTTACAAGATGGCCCCCAAACAGTGTCAAACTAAGTTATGCTTAATCAATGTACTTTTGAAAACAGAAATAAAATGTCTCAGACTTTAAATGACAAATTAAGAATTTAAAACAATTCCCTGGTGTTTAAACAGAATGAAGAAAATAGGTATATCTAGTAAAACAGGTTAAATCTGGTTTCATCAAGAACTCAGATCCACAGCTCGCAACACTGCAGAAAAAAGGCTGGCAGTGCCTTTTGTTTGTTTATATTCTCAGATAAATATCTATATGAGGACACAATAAGATTTTGGTACATTCAGTTCAGTCTTAATGCTTTCAGTTAGCAACAATCTCTCCAGTGAAATAACCAACTGCTCAGAAGTTGTAGGAAGAGTCCAAGCTACTTACTTTCTTAAATTACTGAGGTGCACCCATTAAAATCTATCTACAACCAGAATCTACAAGAATGTGTTGACATCATCCACACTGGGTTCTAACCACAATTTAGGAATATTAATTAAGTCTGCCATTTGTGATCTTAGCGGTCTATCCCATTAAATGTCCAGTTGTAAAATCTGTATGCCTGAGACTCAGGTGAAACACTAACTCTAACTAAAATTTCTCTCTTTAGTAAAAAACTATGTATTAGTCTCCATCAAATCCATGCGGGCTTTATTCAGTTCACATGTAAGATGACACAGCAACACACTAGCAACTCTGTCACAACCCAATTTCACTTTCTGCATATGCCTTGAATGCTATCAGTTAGATCTTCATGTCATTATCTGAAGAATACTCTTCATAGGGCTGAAATTCACAGCCCACTTGTTGATTTGTTCATCACAGTGGCTAGTTGTTGCTGAACAGCAGTGAGTTGTTCTTAAAAGATGACCACATTTAAATTAACAGTGGCTGACCTTTCCTGTACAACTGCATTATGTTCAGCAAGTAGCAGCAGTCTGCAGTTAGTGGCTGCATGAGCAGATGGTCATCAATGGCTGGGGCAGTTTTCCCAAATGTTTCAACTATTTCTTCCACTTAGAAACCAGACAGAGTGCCTGCAGCCCAGATAAATATTAGTTATAAAGCTGAAGTGCACACAGTTAATAGTAACAGTTACCATTGGCATCATGTCTTGTAACATAACAGTTTGTTTTCACTTAAAAATTACTTTAGGAAACAAACCTGTCTCATGCAGAATCTGACATTTAAAAATGAAAGTGGCAGGTTGAGAAGTTCAATGCAACTTTATCCCTATATACTGTAAATATGTATAACTGATTTGTTGAGACACAAGAAACAGTATCAGAACAATGCTAGATACGAATATAACATGTATCCTATTATACTTTGTTCTGCTTGTTTCTTATCGCTGTGCAAATAATATTTATGTTGTATATATTTCATTGTGTATATAGTTGTTTATTTAATATATTTGATATATATATTTATGTGGAACTTTTTTCAATGGGCTTCTGCTGAAAAAGAGCTTTTTCGCCCAATTAGATTATACCAGTCAAGAAATATTTATTTATCTATCTAGACACCTCTCTTTCTCTCTCCTCTCTGTCTCTCTCTCTCAAGATATATATATATATATCTACAGAGAAAAAGAAAGACAGAGAAGTGGTAGGCAGGTATAAAGACAAATAGCTGAAATACCAAATGGCAATACTTCAAACAGAAAACGCCCAAAACTGACAAGTCAAAGAGATTGTAGTACAGAGGAGTCAGGGAATTTGCCCCTTTCCTACTTTAGTGTGATCTTAGAGTTGGCATATATAATTAGCAGGGGGTGTGGAGGAGTGGGAAGTGCAGGGGGACTTGCCCCCCAGCATAGAACTTTTGTTGAATTTTTCATCTTCTGGCGTTTCAACATTTTCTGTTCAGCATAATGCCATTTGGCTTTATAAATGTATTTTATATATCTATATCTATATATATATATATATATATATATATATATATATATATATATATATATATATACAAATATCCTAATGCTACAAAAACCCAATGCAACAAAATCCAGGCAGAAAAATATTGAGTTGCACTAATGCCAACAGCTAAATATCCCAAACACACATTACCAACAAAACACAAACTGACCACTCTCCACATTAAATTAATCATAATAGAAAGTCTCCTTTCCTGATCATTGTGAAAAAGTTAAAGTAAAACAAATGAAGGCCCAAAAATCTAAGAATACCATCAGAGATAAGTTGCTGTCTCTGAATAGTAGCATTACTAGGGTAAATGTTTTTTGAAAGCTAAGGTATAGAGTCAGAGAAATAATGACTATATCATAAGTCACTGAAAAAAATTGTACTCACGTGATCACTGTTTTGTCCATTCTCATGAATAAAATTTGATATCAATTATACACTTTTTTCACAAATATTAAAGACTTCATCAGAATAAAAAGGCATACAAAAACATTGTATGATATAAAAAAAATTAAAAGTACATAATGTTGAATAAATCAATAAGTATACACTATTTGTTGGCATTTGCTTACCAAGAACTCTGACTGGATAATTTTATCCATTATCAGCACAGGCCCAAGGAAAAAAGCTTGTGCATGTGACAGATTTGATTCCAAAAGTAATTTGTAAGTGACAACAGATGATTATGTTGATGCCACTAGTAGGTGGTCAACAAAATAAGTCAATAAATGGCATTTAGTCAACCAACAAGAAAAAAGTGCAACGACAAAAATACCAAAAAGTAATGGAGTCCACCGAAACAAGTCACACTAACACAACTAAAATCCTCTACTTTATTAACTGACACAAATGATTGAGTGCTTTCATCCACAATAATGTGGACTTCATCAAAATACAATAAAATCTTTGATTACCATTTACATACTTGTCTTTTTTGGTGCCAAAACATACTAATTAATAACACCTTTTGTCAATTTTAAAGGGACCAAGCAATTAATTCATATGAAACAATGCATAAATACAATCAAATACTAAAAGCATATGTGTAACCTATGATATTACTACATACCCTTACCAAACACATTAACAATATACAACAAACGAAAAATCCATTATGAACATATACAGATCTCACTACTGTACCTCCATATAGGTTTAATAGAGCCTATGAGAATGTAAAATGCATAACATCTAAGTGCAACATCAACCTATATCTGCAGTTGTAAAATTGGTTTGATTGAAATGTAATCATTTAGGCTGGGTGTATTTGAGGAATCAGTTAATAGTTGACATTTGGCCTCCTCTGTACCCCAAGATTCCTTTAAAATTGCCCCCTTGGGGCCAAACCTGACCTGATCTAATATGGAAAACTTTAAAAAATTACTATCCCCTTTCCAATCCACATGTCTATATAGGGCATTAGTGTTATCTTTTCTTTTTATACTATATAATGGTCATAAATTCTTTTTTTTTGAAAGATCTCTGTGTTTTATCTATATAGTAATGGGGACATGCCATACACGTAGCCATATATATAACAAACTTGGAATTACAATTCCCCAGCCTAAAGGTAATCTTGGTTTTGTTAATATTTTCTAACGTAACACCATCATCTTCTAATATAGCATGACATTGCCTACAGTTGCCACATTCTCTCGTGTGCTTGTTCTTTACATCTATTTCCCGAACAGTGTTACCCTGCTCCAAATTTCTCTTAATATTACAGCTCATTTTGTAAACAAATAAAGATATTTCACCTACTATGTTCCTTATTTCATTGTTCGCCATTAGAATTTTCCAATTATTTTTTAATATCTGCTTCACTTGATTTACATAAGGGGAATATTCCATAATACAGGCTCTTTGATAATTTTTATCAGTATCATTAATAGAGTCAGATGTATTCTTATAAGTTTCCCCTTCCCAAAATTGGTGGGTACTTTTTGCCCCATTTGTTAATGACATACCTCTTAATATCATCTAACATATGTCTAGGGTATCCTCTCTGACCAAATAAAGTGCTTATAAATTCAATTTCATCAATCATGTCTGGATACAGGGATGTCATTTGGGCTGCCCTTATACATTGCTCTTTATAGCTGTTCCTCATCAATTTCCTTGGATGGATACTGGTGTACTCAAGATAACTGTTGGAAAATGTATTTTTTCTATGTATACAAGATTTAAATCCACTAGTGTTGCTTGATATATATGTGCCCAAATACGCAATACCTCCTGTGTTGCAAGTGTATGTGAATTTTAAAAAAAGTAGTAGAGCTATTGATGTAATCCATAAATTGGTCTATGGTGTCCTGGGGTCCATCCCACAAAATAAAAATGTCATCCAAAAACCTGGAGTAATGTCAAATGTACTTGTGATAAACACTTTTGAAGATGAAATTGTTCTCCCAATCCAACATTACCAGGTTGGCAAACATGGGGGCACAAGCGGCCCTCATAGCCACACCTCTGGTCTGTCGGTAATGTTCACCTTCAAAGTAAATGAAGTTGTGATCAAGTACTAAAGTCATACACTCCATGATAAGGTTGACAAAATCCCAGTCTAGGTTAGCATACTGTCTAATGCTGTTACCAAAACCCTCCAACTCTAGTTGTTTAAGTATACATGAAAATAGGTCTACCAGATTGATAGTTATATAGGTAAGTCCCTCTTTCCAAAGATTGGGTGTTAAACCACCTAAAAAATCCCAGGAGTCCTTTATCATATATGGTATTTCCCATAGACATGTTTTAACCATCTGTCAATGGCTACTCCTAATGGAAAAGTTTTGGAGTTAATTAAGTGCTTGGTCCCTTTAAACTTGACAAAAGGTTTTATATTATGTTTTGGCACCAAAAAAGACAAGTATTTAAATGGTAATCAAAGATTTATTTGTATTCTGATGAAGTCCACATTATTGTAGATGAAAGTGCTCAATCATTTGTGTCAGTTAGTAAAGAAAAAGGGGATTTTAATTGTGTTAGTGCGACTTGCTTCTCTAGGCTCCATTAATTTTTGGCCTTTTTGTTGTTGCACATTTTACTAGTAGCTGTTCCTATTAACTGTGTGAACTTCAACTTTATAACTAATCTTTATCTAGGATGTAGGTAAAAGAACAGAAAATGCATATACATAGGTGAAAACTAACATCATATTACAATATATGGTAAATACATAGACTAATACAATTAATGCACACATGCCATATAGAATAATACACATATAACCTCATTAAAATAAGATAAATACAATATCATGTAGATTGAAACATGCTGGCATGTTTTATGTGCAAAAGATAATTATTCACTCGAAAAGCAAATGCAAGAGTAGAATATTAAAAACATGGAAAAAAATGGATAAGGAGGAGGAGAGGAAGGGAGGGGAGCATGAGAAATAAGTATTTGTTAGAATTAATAAGTGCAGTAGATATGGGATATAGGAGAAATAAATAGTAAAAGCAACAGTAAAAATAAGGGCAATACGAGTAAGAGAAATAAAAAAAAAACAAGGAAAAGGAGAAACAGGGTGTATATAGGTATTAGAGAAGTGGGAGTTCCAGTCATTAACTAGGGGACCAGCATGTACAAAGCCAGCAGTCAGAGATGAATTGTTTTAGTTGCAGCTTGAATAAAAGAATGATGTTCTTCATACTGATCACTGCTGCAGTAGCCTTAGCTATATGGATTATATCCAACCCAGGATATAACAGCCGGTCAGCTTCTAAAGCTTCAGGACACCTTCAACACACCAAAACTGTCAACAGTTCAAGCTCAGCTGACTAACAGACAAGTTTGGACACAAAACCTTTTAGAGCATTTCTGCTTTTTTTTTACTGATGTTATATTACTTTATGCTTTAGGAAAGTTATTTTAGAGCTAGAAGTGTTATATTTTAGTGGACTATCTTAAGATTGTAATGTACTCATTTCTGTCAGTTTGAAAGTAGTATTATCTAACTAATAATCTATTTTCTGAACCATCTTTGGTCCACAGGACTTCTTCAAGTAGTTAGAGACAAAACCACAGTGATATGGTACATCAACAACCAAGGAGGTGCCAGGTCAACCTCCCTTTGCAGATTAGGTATGTTAGTCTGGAATATAGCTTCAGAGCACAGTCTTACTCTACAGTCACCCTACTTTCGTTCACAGCAAAATTGTGTGGCAAAGTTTTGAAACTTAGAAAGCAAACAAACAAAAAAAAAAACCACCAAAAAATGTTTGTTTACCCCCCCACACACACACTTCCTGCTAAATAAATATATCAACTCCAAGATCGCAGTGCAGTGAGGAAAATGGTAATTATACAATGACCCCCCCATCAATATTCCAAAATGTACACGCTGATTGGTCAGTGTGCCCATTGTAAATCAGACTTACACTAATGGAAAAAGGTCAGCAACAGAGAACGGAAGAGCTCCGCTGCTGTAATCTCGCTATGTTAAACAGGTTTAACATAGCGAGGCAGCTTTAAAAAAAGCAACGGAGAAAGGAAGATCTCCGTTGCTTTTTTTATAAAGCTATCTCGCTATGTTAAACTCTTTTAACATAGCAAGACACTTTTAAAAAGCAACGGAGATCTTCCTTTCTCCATTGCTTCCACACACAGCTCTGATGTACTGCGTAAGAACTGCCGCAGAATACCAGACAGCTGCAGAAGATCAGCACGGAGGCATTATACAATGCCATTATTTAAGAAAAGTATTTTTTTTCTTAAATAATGTCATTGTATAATAGCAATAACCCATTTCTGAGTGTGGGTAATGCTGGATTTACCCAAGGTTGTCTTTGTTTGGCCACTCAGGCTTCGCCCTCGTGACCAAACTACTCCAACCATGGGTAAATCCAGCATTACCCACACCCAGGCGTGGGTTATTGCTTAAATATCCTGTTCCATGCTATATAGTTATCTCCATTCAAAACACTCAAAGTTTCAAAGTCTTATTATTTCAGCCATTTGAAGTTTGAAGTTTTAAAACTTTGAGCTTCTGAAGGCGATCTAATTTATTTATAATATCAAATTACACTGGAGAAAGATTATAAACTATATTTGGTTTCTTTTGCATAATCAAAGAGCTTATATCATTTTCCACAAATTTTTCAAACAAGGATAAAACAGGTAGTAAGAGGGGCTTGAAAACAGTATGACTTTATAATTCAACTTCTTTGTAAAAACCTTTAAATCTTTGACACTAGAAAAAAGTAAATTTTTTATGAAATATGTGCATATGTATATCAGTAAGAACAACATATCTAAAATTAATAAAAATGAAGTCTGCATCTTGATTAATGTCCAAACCAAAATTTGTATTAGATAAATGTCATTATTGTGAATGGATGACAAAATTATTAAGCTACAAATTGAATTAAAAACTTGAGACAATACATCATCAATGCCAGCAGCTGCTGTTTTGGGGCTGACTGGTTCCATGCCTTCCTCTGTTGATTTAATTGATTATTCTCTGCCAATAACCTCCAGGATTGTATCTCCTATAAAAAAATCCTTCTCAATGGTTGCAATATCATCAAAGTTGTTTGGCATATGAAATGGCTCCCTTCTCTGTCGGAAACACCATGGGTTAGCTGGCTTGGCATTAACACATTGCTCATAACTACAGCCTTTCTAAATATGGCCACCTGAAAATGTACTGTTCATAAATTAGTACTAGGCTAACTGCCCTTGTTAGCCATTTTAAGCCTAGCCAGTTACTCCATGTGAGAATCAAACCCTGCACCTTGTGTCTGTAAGGTAGACACCTTAACCATTATACCAACCTCCCATCCTGTTGGTTTTCCATGGCCAATTTTTTGTGCATGTACATTGCCAGGTCTTTTACAATGGTTTTATTTAATGAAGCAAATTCATTGTGCACACTACCAATGCTCTTCATATTGTGAGTCACAGACAACTGTGTCTGAAAAACAATAATTTCACCATTCAGGTGAGAGCCATCAATGAATCCAATAAGTAATTTAAAGAGACATAACATATCTGGCATAATCCCTTGTGAAAAATAAATTTTGCAATTGCAGTGATTTAAACTTGAAGAAATTTTTTGGAAACTGTCCAGTTATTTCACCAAAGCAGACCAGTACCTGCTGAATGAGTTGAATTAAAATTTGGAATAAAATCCAAATAATTGAGCAATTTGTGATCATAAGCATGTCTAGAAACCACAACTAGTGCTTGTTTTAATGCCCACTTTATAAGCCTGTAGTTAGGTGCATTCTGATGTTTAGCTGTTTTGTTGTTGGCCTCCAGAGTAAGATATTGGGAAAGCTGGAGGAGAAAAATGGTTAATATTGATGGCAGAATGCCATTAGAATTCAAATAATTGTTGCCACTCTCCATGGGATAACCAAAGTCAGATGTATCTGGGACAATTTCTTGTGAGAACATAGGATTAGAGGTCCACCAAAAACAGTGAAGATGAATAAAAATGAGGTGTCTAAAAGGCCAAGACAACATAGAAATTTGACCAATAAAAGAAAAGAATAAAACTCATTCGTTCTCACAAGTAAAGTTTAATACAAATAAAGTGCCTTTATCTAAAATATCAAACTCTTCATCAGAATAAAAACACACTGTGTTGCAAAAAAGTTGAAATCACATGATGTATAAACTAATAAACCAATAAGAGTACATAAATAAAAAAATCTCCAATAAAAAAGTAAATGAATAAAATCATCTAATTCTGGTGTTTTCCTTTTCAAAATTATCTTGATTTATATAAATTCCTTCAACCTTCGTGGCTAATCATCTTGAACAAGTTGCCAATATAATTCTGTTGTCAAAAAGTGATTCCACCAGTCACTACCTCCTTCACTTATAACCACCTTTTCCATAATAGAAAATCAGAACTTATTAAAGTTCACTAAAATCTGAGTTGCTCATTCAAGAATACATTTAATAGTAAAACCACCTTTCAAAATAAACTTATGTTTTGCACCCCCCTTATTAATAAACCAGTTTAAATGCTAGAACATGACCCAATGCTCATAAAAAAGTATTTTCTACATCAAGATTACCCACTAAAAAGGATAAAAACATATGTGGAAATTCATAAAGATTAACACAAGATGTGCTCTAAATGTATATATTGAAGTAACTTTTCTGAATTCAAGAACAGTCCTACCACAGTGCTTCTGCTATCTAGTCATTCAGAAGAGTTACTCAAACTGTACACATAGTGTATACCTTGTGGTATCCTTTATGAATGGCCCACCCCATAGTGTTATGAAAATCCTTTGTGGTGCTTTTATTAATTTTGTAATTGAATAGCTTATTTAAAATAGGGGCAGATATGTTTGCCTCATATTAATTACATCTTGTATTATTCTCTTAATCAAAATAATAGAGTAATGTCTATCAATAAATAGTTGTTCATGTGTCACGAACTCTGTATTAAAAACCTTAATGTCAGACACTAATCTTGAAAGACTGATGAATTGCCTCTTGACAATGTTTCATTTAATTGGATGTGGATAGTTGTTGTTGTAATGCAAATATAAATTAATAAAGCTGTGATTCATATACATATTACATTCATATATGGTTGTCTGCAATTTGTTATATTTTGCAATATCAGTATAATTAATTTAATTCATTAAATCATAAGCAAACCCAAGAAAAGAGATTGTAACTAGTAGAAATGTCATCCATTCATAAGGTTTGAATCTAATTTATACAGAAGTCCACCCACCACTCCATACACCTGGCATGTTCCAATGCACACCACACAAATAGTTCAAATATGTCAACAAGATAATAAGCTATGTTTGGCTCCAATACAAAAGTATCTGATTTCAAGTGGCACTTTGATTGCAATACCACAGAGGTTGTTTATGTGGTTACCTAGCTTTTTTGGTCAGCTTTTTTATGTGGGCAAAACTGAAAACAGGTTAAAAATGTATATTTATCAGCACAATTGCTCTCTTAAAAGTCAACACTCCTTGAACACTCTAACTAAACACAGTCGCTAATGCAAAGACTTTAATAAGTTCTGTTCTTTTATTCTGGAAAAGTTGGTTATAAATGAAAGTGATTGGCATAACCACCTCCTGACAACAGGAGTATGTAGGCAGCTTATTCTTCAAGCCAATATGTCAATGAGGTTAAATGAATTTATATCAGTCAACTATATGTTGAAAAGGAAAATCAGCCAAATTAAATGATTTTGTCCACTGGATTTACATTGGTGAATTTTATATATGCATTCTTATCAGTTTATTCAACATCATGCAATTTTAATTTTTATATATAACAGGTTCACAGAGGTTCACAGATTAGTACTAAGCTAACTGCCCTTGCGAGCCATTTTAAGCCTAGCCAATTATCCCTTGTGAGACTCAAACCCTGTGTCTTGTGTTTGTAAGGCAAACACCTTAACCATTAGGCCACCCTCCCAGTACATTTTTTTCATGTATTTTACTCTGATGCCATCAGTGATATTTGAGGTGAAAGTGTTTAACTAATATAAAATTTTACTTGAGAGAATAGCTTGAGTTTTTTTCTTTTGTTGGCCACTTTTCTGTCTTGCCTTAGGCTTTTAGGCACCATTTTAACCTAATGTAGAAAACAAAACAAAAAAAAAATATATAGCCCCCCTGCATCCCCCTACTTTTATATACTAACTCCGAGATCGCACTACAGTGGGGAAAGGGTCCATTTCCCGATCCCCACTATAGTGCAATCCACACCCAAAATGCCGAATCTGCAATGGGCAAATGTCACTGTGCATTCGCTCATTGCACATTCGAATAATTTTTATTTCGATTTTTAGGAGTGTAGCAAACATCCTTTCGAGCTTATGGCATTCGCCCATGTGCAGAAATTTGACACACAGAGTCTTAGGATTTTCATTTTTTTCTATATTATGAAACAAGATAAACTGTTTACCAGTGATACCTAGGCCTGAGTCATCTGCACAGTTGTTATATATGCCTAATATGCTTGGTAGAATGCTGAACAATAAATCATGAATTGAAGGTGTATGTTTTGTCAAATAGTTGAGTGACTAATTTGTGTACAGAAAAAAGTTGCACTGTGTAAAACTGATTACCATATCATTGAGGTTGTATGACCATGGAGTTTTTTTATGTAAGTGATGGGTTGTGGCAGGATGAATCTCCCACACTGAGAGGTATGACAGGATAAAGCCCCCAACATAAAAATATTTTTTTTGTGTGATGTATGCTTATATGAATTGTACTGCAAGTGCTGAGTTGTTTTGTAATGGTCAACCTTACAGCAAAAGTGGTTTAATCATCAATGTTATCAATGTGTGATCATCTCTGTATATATGTATATATGTGTGTGTGTGTGTGTGTATATATAAATATATGTGTGCGTGTGTGTGTGTGTGTGTGTGTGTGTGCTCTTGCTCTATAACATAACCTCTTCACTCTCCTTATATAATTACTAAATTCCTATGTCTTTTGCTGCTAGTGATTGATGATACTTTCACCATATTTATTTTTTTATTTTTATTTTCACTTGTTGATACTGGTACAATAATGCTGAGTAATATATCTCTGTTTATACCTCTCTGATTGAATTAATTGAATTTTGTTTTAATGTATATTTTCTGTATATATTACTGTAATCAAACAAACTAGATTCCTACTTTTCTGTATATATTACTGTGTTTACTATCTGCAACACTGTTTCTACTTCTGCACCAATTAATGTTTCTAATTTTCTGTATCTATGTTCTTGTTGGAGCTTTTCTCCATAGGCCTCCACTAAAAATGTGCTATTTTAGGCGCAGTGGACTTTCCCAGTAAACAAATGCAATAAGTAAGTAAATAAATTATATATATATATATATATATATATATATATATATATATATATATATATATATATATATTTATATATATATAGATAGATATAGATAGATAAATAGCTCTAGAAATATATCTTTAGATACATATGTATATGTTTGCACATATATATATAGATATCTACATACATATACATACACATATAGATATGTGTGTGTGTGTGTGTGTGTGTGTGTGTGTGTGTGTGTGTGTGTGTGTGTGTGTGTGTGTGTGTGTGTGTGTGTGTGTGTGTGTGTGTGTGTGTATATATAAACACACACACACACACAAACACACACACACACACACACACACACACACACACACACACACATACACACAAATTCACTTTAGAACACTGAAAGCCCATAACATTGAAATTCAAAACACTGAGACCAAAATCCTAAAAATTCAAAACACTGAAAACTCAAAACATTGAATCCCATAACAATGAAAAAACATAGGGAAACCAGCATTTAATATATCTCACACCACAACTTATCAGGAGATGGTCAAGAACTATGAAGAATTAATACATAAAGGGGTTAGATTACATTATTTTAGTCATGAAGATGCTAAAAATAAGTTCTTAAATAAAAGCAGTGAGTTGGCAAAGTTTTTTTGTGTGCCTAAAATACATAAAAGCATGGTTAACCCTCCAGGTCATCTCATTGTATCTGCTTGCAATTATTTAGCCCATAATTTGGGATGTTTTTTGCATCAATTTTTGTTAAAAAAGGTGATACAATTACCTTTGCATATCAAAGACAGTTTTGATTTTCTGGATAAAGTAAAGATAATAATATGGCAGATGAATATGTTTTTATTGTGATAGCTGTAGTCAGCCTATATACTAGCATTAAACATAGTGATGGCATAGAAGCTATAGAATTTTTCTGGGGAAGAGCCCCAGTGCACAGTATATCATAGAACTGACATTGTTCTGTTTGGAAAATAATATATTTGAATTTGATGCCTCTCTGTATCATCAGATGTGTGGGACAGCTTTGGGGGCAGCTTTTGCCCCCACATATGCCAATTTATTTATGGGTCTCTATGATAATTTATGTCTGTATAGGAATTACTTTTCTAGAAAATATGTTGTTCATTTTTACAGATACATTGATGGTTTGATTTTTGTTTGCAAAGGGGGTTATGGAGAGGTGGAAAAGGTTGTTCAAGAACTGCAACTGAACAGGTTTGAGATCACATTTGATGGGTTACAAAAAGGAAAGACAGTAAATTATCTGGATATTACAATAGAAGGGCAAGAAGATTGTAAACTTAAAACTAAAATATTTAGAAAAATGGGACAGCCAAGCTTTATGTTGCATGGAACTAGTTGTCACACACCCACACTATTTCTTCCAATCCTTATGGGGAAATGGTCAGGGTTAAACGTTTATGCAGTGACAGGAAGGAATATGAGAAGGAAGTTCAAAATACAGCTAACATGTTTATAGAAAGGAGCTATGAGCCAGAAAAATGTAAGGTTGGGGTATAATAAAGTAATGAATAAAAAAAAAAATAAAGCACAGAACATAATAATGCAGAAAAAGAATGCAGAGGAAAAAGAAAGTGAGTTATATTTTGCGTCTAAGTATACTAATTTTTCTACCATTTTAGAGAAAATAGTTAGGTATTATTGGTCCTATATACAGAAAGAAAAATCCTGCCTAAAAATGTTAAACTTTCTTTTTCATATAAAAGAGGCAGGAGTCTTAAGGACATGTTAGTACATGGAAAATTTGAGAGACCAAAAAATATGGAAAATAATACAGTGAGATATGAAACTTTTCCATGTGAAAATTGCACAGTTTGCAAACATATAGCTGATAGTTTTGAAAGCATTAATGGAAAAATTGTGATAGAAGAGGCAGCTTCACTTGCAATAGTGAAAAGATTATATACGGTTTAAAATGTCCTTGTGGCTTATTTTATATTGGGGAAAGCAAGAGAAGTTTTGCTGCAAGATTAAAAGAGCGCATAAGGGAAATCAAGAAGCAAAGATTTCAGAGTCCTGTAGCTATGCACTTTAAGGAACACCATAATGGATACCCACAGGTCACAGCCAACTGTTTTGGAACAAGTAAATACTAGGTTTAGTACTGATGAAAAAATTAAGGAACATTTAAGAAGGAAGGAAGCAATATTTATTTTAAAATATGATACAATACTTCCAAGAGGTTTGAATAAGGAATTCTCTTGGAAGCATTTAATATAAGAAGGTTAAAAAGAATATTAAAAGTTAACCTTGTTAGTTGTTTTTTTTTTTTTAGTGAATTCTTAATTGGATGATTATTTAATTGATCAAATGCATGTATTTAATTGTATACTTACCAGCAGAAAGATGCACTCTGAAAACGCTTTTCTGAAAGCTGAGGCACCAGTGAAGTGTTACTTGCTCTTAATGGAATAAGAGTTTGAAGTTTTGCTATTTACTATTACTGCAGAAGGTATTTTTTTATTTTAATAAATCAGTTGTTGTTGTTGTGTCTTTCAGCTTTTCCTGGTTAGGGGTCGCCACAGTGGAAATCCAGTCCGCTAATGATTGGCAGTAGATTTTTACGTGCCGAGTTGCCAGCTCTAACACACA
The DNA here is from genome assembly GCF_019279795.1 of Protopterus annectens. NCBI lineage: Eukaryota > Metazoa > Chordata > Ceratodontiformes > Protopteridae > Protopterus > Protopterus annectens. The sequence goes on along the minus strand of NC_056744.1, from coordinate 1,105,955,325 downwards.
ACCTTCAATGAAGGTACGCCCATTCACGCATGTCTCCGCACAGAAGATGCTTTAGCTGAGAATCGAACAGGACAACGTCTTACTGTGAGGCGACAATGCTACTGAAGCAGTCTGTGTCCTAAACTGAGTGATTCATCTGCCCTGGAACTTGTGGTGTGAGGTTTGATTTGTTGTACAGTATAGTACATAGTGAAACAAATAAAAAAACAAGCCATATTACACTTCTTCAACTATACACAGGGGGGCAAGCCCCCATGCACCCCACACCCCCTACTACTTAAATATATTAACTCCGAGATCACACTACACGGAACAAAAGCAGCAAACATACCATTCCACGCTTCATGACTGCCTGTTTAAATTGTAAAAAACTATCTTCAACCTTCTCTTAGGAACACTACTTCACTGTTAAAATATTACACATTTTTATATATCTCTCCGATATTTACCGGAGTTTCATAGGTAACCTCATTCATGTTCCCTCCTTACTTGATATAGTACAACGTAACACATCTTAGTGTAGTGTAGTGTGATCTCTGAGTTGATATATTTAAGTAGCAAGGAATGTGGGGGGTGTTATTTGTTTCTGTACGTAGTTGTGCTGGAATACAATACTTGTTGCTTTCCTATGTTTTTTTCAAAGTTATAGGATTCAGTGTTTTGAGTTTTCAGTGTTTTGAATTTTCACGATTTTGGTTTCATTGTTTTGAATTTCAGTGTTATGGGCTTTCGATATTCTAAAGTAAATCCATATACACACATGCATGTAACTGGGTACAGTTGATTTCATTTATTTTTTTTTTATTGAAGATTGATAAAGCTGATTTGAGCTTATCTGGATTTTTGATAGAGATAACCATACATCAGGGTTTGGCAAATTTTACCATTCCCCACTATTGTGCGATGGAATTTGCATGTATAACTAACAGGGGGCTGTGTGTGCAGGGGAGCTTGAGCCAACTTGTGAAAGCAGGTGCACTTTTTGGTGTGTGTGTGTGTGTGTGTGTGTGTGTGTGTGTGTGTGTGTGTGTGTGTGTGTGTGTGTGTGTGTGTGTGTGTGTGTGTGTGTGTGTGTATGTGTGTGTGTTTTGATGTTTTCACTTTTGAACTTTATAGGATTGATGATTTCAGCTTCAATTGTATAACATT
>NC_056744.1:1105949176-1105951676 GCF_019279795.1 Protopterus annectens | reverse complement strand
CCTCCATAGACAGCACAAGGAACAAGAAACTAAGGGTAATGCTGCTAAACGCCAGAAGTCTTAACCTCAAGATGCATACACTCGAAGCTTTCCTCAGTATGGAGAACATCGATATCTGTGCAGTGACAGAAACCTGGTTCAAGGCTCCAGAGAGCACCCCAGCACTACCAGGTTATACCTCATATCATGCTTTCCGGCCCCAAAACCTGGACCGAACCACAAAAGGAGGGGGAGTTTCCATATTTATCAAGGATATCCACACCTCCAGGTTAGTGGCATTGCACGAAGTATCGGAGACCATCCATGTGCAACTGAAAGTGGGCAAGACTGCTTTTCAGTTTATAGCATCCTACAGACCACCCTCTCAAAGTCAGGAATCCCACTCGGCTTTCCTGAAAACATTGGAGAACATGAAGATCTCTACGAACACCATTATATTGAGTGACTTCAACTACCCAAACATAGACTGGGAGCATTACTCAAGCCCCAGCACCTTAGCCCAAAGGTTCCTGGAATTTATAAACTCAAATGCTATGGAACAACTAGTCACCACTCCCACAAGAGGGGAAAACATACTAGACCTGATCATTACCAACATGGGAACTCTATGCCCCATACCAGAAGTATATCCCTCATTGGTAAGATCAGACCATAAATTAATTTCACTGGATATCCACATCCAGACACCACCCCCAGCCCAGAAAACCACAGTGAAAAACTTCTCAAAAGCAAACTTCACACTTCTCAAAACCGAAGTGGAATCCTTTAAGGCCCCAGGGCCAGTGGAAACTACGGCCCAAACTGCAGAATCCTATATAAACGCATTCTACGGACATCTCCAGGAATGCATGGATCATGCTATCCCAAACAAAATCAAGACCCAATCATCCAAAGGCAGGCGTCCAGTCTGGTGGACCCCAGCCATAAATAAACTGTACAACAGAAGGAGGAAGCTACTACATGATAGAGCAAAATCCCTAAAAGGGAAGACATCTCTGATCAGTACTAGCAAAAAATTACGATCCGTCATAAAATCCTCCAAGGCCAGCTTCGAGAGAAAAATTGCACAGGACACTAAAGACAATCATAAGGCTTTTTTCAGTTATGTTAGGAACCTGGGATGCAACTCCCAGACTTGTTCTGAGTTGATTCTAAATGATAAAAAATACACTGAACCCACAGACATCGCCAATATCCTGGCAGACAGGTTCAGTGCAAACTTCTCCCCTCCCCAAAAGAGCAAGTATCTATCCCGGCAGAGTGCAGCCTCCCAAACATCTCTGATGCTCAGATGAAGGCTGCCCTCTCCAAAGCAAAAAACACTGCTTCCATGGGACCAGATGGCATCCCGGGTTGCGTACTACATGAACTCCAAGAAGAACTAATCCCTCAAATAAAACTGCTGTACAATCTCAGCCTCACTACAGGATATGTGCCCAAAGAATGGCGTACAGCAACAGTGGTCCCACTCCACAAAGGTGGCGCCTCTGCGGACCCTGGAAACTATCGCCCCATAAGCCTGACTAGCCTAGTCTGCAAGGCTATGGAGAGGCTCATCATGGAACTCATAAACAAAGACATTGGGGACCTACAGACACTAGATCCTACCCAATTTGGCTTTGTCAAGGGCAGATCCTGCCTTTTGAACCTGGTCGACTTCTTCGAAACAGTCACCAAGGCCATAGATGAAGGGAAGGTAGTCCACACAGCCTATCTGGACCTCACAAAGGCATTTGACACAATACCCCACTCAGACATCATAGATAAGCTATCCAGCCTAAATATAAACCCCTGTGTCACAAGATGGGTCGCAAACTGGCTCAAAGACAGAACCCACAGAGTCAGAGTTGCTGGAGCCATGTCAGACTCGAAACTGGTCACAAGTGGCGTCCCACAAGGTTTTGTCCTGGGACCTCTCTTGTTTGGTATTTACTTTTCTGAGGTACAGGCCAACGTGGGAGGACTATGGCTCACCAAGTTTGCAGATGATTGCAAACTGGGCGCCATAATCGACTCTCCAGCTGACACAAACATCCTTCAAAAAGGTCTCGCAGAGATGGATAACTGGTGCCAGAGCCATGGTCTAAAGCTAAATGCCAAAAAGTGTATAGTCATACCCTTTGGCAAAAACAATGTGCCCACAAATTACCACATAGGTGGTAACCCATTAAGTACAGAGAAAGTAATTAGGGATCTGGGGACCCAAGTTGATAGCAATCTCTCCTTTGACAACCACATTGCCAAAGTGGTTAGAAAGACCTTCTACATAGCCCACCTCATCATGAAAGGATTCACATCTAGATCAAGAGAGGTAATCGTGCCCCTTTATTCATCCCTCATCAGGCCCATCATAGAATACAATGCCCCCTTTGGGATGTACCTTACCTGACACCTGCAGCAATTAGAAAGACCCCAAAAGTACCTCACCAGGAGAATCAAGGGACTCAAACAAATGCCATATGCTGCTCGGTTAAAAAAACCCAGCTCTACTCAGTTGCAT
>NC_056744.1:1105826676-1105944176 GCF_019279795.1 Protopterus annectens | reverse complement strand
AGCCATCTGACTGGCTTCCTTGACATACTGGTCCGGTCAAAAGTCAGCGTGCTGTCCATAACTCAGCCAGTACACAGTGAGGTGTACCCTCATTCAATTGCTCAGTTGCTCACTCACTGTAAGCTGTAAATTCCATTCCATCACAATTTGTCCACCCTCTGTTTCTGTTCAGCCCATGTCTCATTCCCATAGCGTGTAGATATCCACCTGTGTTTGTACTGTTATACATTTGTGTGCCACTTCTGACTACATTTCCCTACATTTATTCCCATTGGTTCCCATTCACTTTCCCATCATGCGTTCTATTTCCGTATTTATAAAATGTGGGTAGCTAGCCCCATACAAATGCAGCATGCCTTCCTTTTCCATCTCCTTTTCCTTTATGCTTCCCTCTTGTCATGTCTCTTCTTGCACCGCTCCCTTGTTTCCTGCTGATCTATGTTCCTCTTCTCCTTTATCATGGAACTAATAAACGTGCAAACAGCAGCTGTTTACAATATGCTGCAAGCTATTACTATGTAGTAACTGCTGACAGTCTGCTCTTTGGTATGCCCTACATACTGCCTTATAGTCTTATAAGGCTCAAGCTGGACCGCTCTTGACCATTCTCTTGCTTTACAACTTACCTTTTTCTCCGCTTTACTCTGGCTGCTTGGCTTACATCTGTGTAACATCGCTTCATTTTCCACATCAGATCATAGCTGGCTGTACAGATGCTGACCATGTCATCATTTGGATACTTGTACACTGAAGAGTATCACTGCTATGCGTTTTAAGCCTTGGTCCATACACAGGGCACCTCTACGACACCCAGCCCATGTAGATATCTAGCAAGAAGACTGTCCTGTCAAATTAGATCTTGTCTATAGCTAAATGCCCAGCTCTTTTGGGTGGTTGAGAGCTTGAGTAAGCTGTATTTTCTTTGCACCTGCTGACTGCTTTCATCTAGTGAAGTTATTTGGTTTTTAGCTCTTCACAGCTAAGCTAGCCTCATTGTGGACTGTGCTATCTTCCACTATAAGCTCAAAAGCCACTTGGTGTACTTGCATGGATTTTCCAGCTTGGTGTGAGATTCAGCATGCCCAGCAGGATTAGTTCTGACTTGTCTTGATATGTTTGAACCATTGATCTTCCAAGTTTCCAATACTTGTCTTAGTATTATTTTTTTTCTGGATACTTTAAATGAAGCCTTGGTTTCTGCAGAATGAAAAAACATAGGGGCATATTCAATAATGCCTATACTGTGTACACTAAGTGTGCACAATATGTATTCAAGAACATCCCTGCCACATTTATTGTGCTTTCTAGTCACTCAGAGAAATAATTCACTAAGTGTATACTCAGTCAACACTTTGTGGTAACCTTTATGAATCCCTGTCAGTATTTGAAGCTGCAAGAACATCAGTAGGAAAACTAAAATTAGGAGGAAGAAGGTGTGAGTTACACTGTGTTGTCTGTTCACTCAGAACTGTGAACACTTAGTGTACACTTACTGTAGGCTTTACTGAACCTAGGCCATGCTCTTGATCTAAATGACTTGAATAAATTCACCCCGTCTCCACAAGGCTGTCAAGAAGATAATTTGCTTGCAGGCTGAATCTGTACCCAGGGATAGTGTACCAAGGATCCTTTCTAGTCCAGTTTTCAGGCACAGTAGTTAGCTACACTTTACTCAGGACTGGAATGATCTACAAGTGGTGAGGGTTTAGCTGTATTATTCTGTGTTGGTCCACTTTCATAAGTCCTCCACATTTAACATAGTAGTTCATAAGATTCTTCTCTATCAGATTCAAACATACTGTGGAACTATGTATAATGTTCTTGAATGCTTTGCCTCCTACCTTACAAGTTTTAATCAGAGGACTGTATCCAGGGTAATCTCTTCAGTTTACCCTGAGATACATGGAGTTCATCAGGATTCTATATCAGGCCCTTTATTATTTTACAGCTGCATTTTTGTTTCTTTAGGAGAGCTTTTTAGAGAGTGAAAAAGCTCTTTAGTATCACAGTTATACTCATGATACTCACTCAGGGTAACATCCCTTTTCCATGGAGTATGTTGTCTGCTCTAGATTCTTATAGGTGAGGATTTGCAATGCATTCAAAAATCAGTTCATTGCTAAACAACCTGCATCTGAACTAATCAAAGATTAGAGGCACAGCCATTTATTCCAACCCTTGAACCTATTTTGACATTCTATGGTTATAGCTTGATATTTGTAAGAAAGGAGACTTGTGGGGCAAAAATGGTGCAGCTGCCTAACAGCATAGTAAATGTTCAGTTGCTTGCTAAGTCACAGTGCCAGAACCAGTTAGTCATAAGAACATTTGATATAATTGCTTCAGTCATTTTTCTGATACTTCCTTTATTTTAATGGGGACTGAGGAGGATTTGGAGCCTATCATGGCAAGGAAAGGGTATAAGGTAGGAAAACAGTCCTATACGGGGTACCAGTCCATTACACACACACACACACACACACACACACACACACACACACACACACACACACACACACACACACACACACACACACACACACACACACACACACACACACACACACACACACACACACAAATACAATGAAACACACACAATAAGCTACAATTTTTGGGCCAGAAACCACTCCTCTTATGGTAGATAGTTACCTACTCACCACTCCCACTGACAAGCTAGAAAGCTTGCCTCTGACACAGAAAGGCTTGGGGGGCTCAGAAGCTTACAAACAGTCTTAGATACAGCAAATCTGTATCTGGATTAGATTAGTTACAGGAAAAGTGGGAAACAAGCCCAAATGTGGGCTTTTAAACCAGAAAGTTGAAAGAGATGGAAAAAAACTGCCCAAATGGCCAATAAACTACAATTTCTGGGCCAGAAACAGATCACAGATAAGTGAAAGTTGGGAAAGCTATTATTATCTCCCCATGTGATGTTGACATCCTACAGAAAGGTCTCACTGAGACAAACGACTGGTGTCAGAACCATGTCCTTAAGCTCAGTGCCAAAAAATGTGTCGTCATCCCCTTGGTGAAAAACCCGGTTCTCATGAATTACCACATCGATGGTAGTCCACTGAACACAGAAGGTGTTATGACATGTTATGACAGATTTGGGAACACAGATTGACAGCAACTTCTCTTTTGATCACCACATTGCCACTGTGGTCAGAAAATCCTTCTATGTGGCACATCTCATTACTAAGGGTTTTGCATCCGGGAAGAAAGAGGTCATTGTCTCCCTCTACTCTTCCCTCATTAGGCCAATCATTCCCTCATTAGGTCAATCATCGAGTACAATGCCCTATTTAGCATGTACCTTACTAGACACCTACAACAACTGGAGAAGCCACAAAAGTACATCACAAAAAGGATCCTATGCCTTAAACACTTGTCCTAAATGGACAGACCCAAAAAACTCCAACTATTCTCTGTCTCATATCGCCTACTTAGAGGCGATCTCTGCTCAACTTAAAAAGCCATGTCTGACCCAGCTCTGTTAGAAATCCTACATCTAAAGAAATCCCAATCCCTCTGCACTACACGCTCCAGTGATCTCAACCTCATTACCAAAATCCACAGAATGTGCTGGAGCGACAGGTTCATAACACAGAGACTGCCCATGTTATGGAATAGACTTCCCATACATGTCAAATAGAGCACCTCACTGGCCCTCTTCAAGCGAAATCTTGATGAGTGGATGGGAAATAGAAAATTCAGCCCGAGGATCACTCCAGTGGCTCTACTCGACAAACACACTGGGAACTAAGGTCAGGTGGCATGATGCCAGGGTAATCCTATGGGCTAGGCTTGTAAAGGCTCCAGGGCCATTAGCCTAGAACACACCTATGAACCTATAAACATGAACACACATATACACACACTCACATCTTAAAGGATCATCAGTTTACCTATTGGCCTGTCTCTGGGATGAGGTTAGACTCCTTAGAAAAAAACCCACAAAAAAAACAAGGAGGACACAAAGAATGTACTCCAGGAATTAATAATATTAACTGATAAACAGATGTGATATGAACAGCAGTTTTAATATTAATAAACAATAAAAATTAGTGGATGCTGATCAGTATATATGTAGTAGCTATCTCTGCCTCATATCTGTTTAAGGGTCATCTAGACAGACTGTTTTGATATTATTTGGTCTAAAGCCTGCAATGCTCACCTTCAGCTAAATTCATATTATCTGATGAGTTATGGTCCAACTCATGAGAAGCAATATATCTACAACCAGCACTGGTTTATGTCATGCCTATTGTCTTGAATACCTGTATGTGAGCATGTTCCCCTGTGGTTGAAATGATTCCATGTGCATTTCCTCAAGGCTCCAAGAAATGGTTGTTGTATAACCAAGTATAATGCTCTGTTGAAAAAAATGCAACACATTTATAATATCGAGAAGAACTTTCCAATATACAGTCTGCAAAATTGGTGTGAGAAGAAGGAAAACAAGATAAAATAAATCCCCTTGATGACATAATGACAGGCTGAGAAGGTTAGTTGCATTTGTGATTTCTGCATAACAAAGTCACTAGTAATTGGCTTGAATTGAGATATTATTTATACACTGATTTTTATCTGCATAGATGGTAATATCTATTATAAAAATATTTAACAGGAAATTATCCATTATGAGGTGTCGATGACTAATTGCAACCTCAAGAACAAAGTTCAGGAGGTTATAATTATTACTTTACAACTCAAGAATAATAACTTACTGGGTAAACATTATAATAGCTATTATGTAGGACAACGTTTTTCTTTGTGTTTCATTTCTGCTTTGTGGATACAAGGGTCTTATATATGTTTGCTAGCTTACTTCTTCTATTTCTATTGGACTGTTATGAATTTTTGCCTGCTTTCCATAAATGCATTCAACTGTTGTTAGTTTGTAATGTCAGTGCATTCTCAGCAGCGCTTGTGTAATAGAACATTAATCAGGTGTAGCTTCTGAAACTGTAATGCAGTAGTTGTCCTTCTCATATTATCTTTGCCATAAGCATAAATACTTATAAATTAATTGTGTATATCCTCTGGGGCTGCTTCTTGTAAGTTCCTGAGTTCTTCATCTTATCAATTGTGTACACTCAGTGGTGTCTGAATTCTTTTCTACATTGGCTATTACTGTTTTTATTATGCTACTAGATCATGTGCTGGGATTCACAAACATGACAGGTGAGGTTGAGGACAACCTGCTACTGTATACCTGCTTGGCATGAATAAGCTCACAGCTCATTAACAATTAACAGCAGGTAAAATCAGTGTAAAATGAAGATGTCATTTAAATATCCCACTTGTGGCTGCAGCGAAACCTGCATTAAGGACACATGCACCTCAGTGGTCGTTGGGTAAAAAGGGCAAACAAACAATCATAGAAGACATACAAGTCTAACAAGGGAGATGGTGACACACTAAGAGTGGGGGGGGGGTACAGTGGAGAATGAGACATGACACAAACACAGGGAGGACTATGGTGATCAGGAGAACTGTACAGCAAACAAGCGGGAGCATAGATGCAAAAGGGAGGGGGACACTATGACGGGGATAGGGCAGGTATGGGGAGCAATACCATCCTACTTACTGTGGACTCAGTGAAAGATCAGACCTGACCCTGGGCACCCTCACCACTTGGCCTTGGTTTAGAGGTTAATGGCAGTGTGGGAAAGGGATGTGGCACTGTAAAATACATGAGAAGTCTCTCTGAGCAACTGATGCATGTCTCCATGGACTGGTGCACCAGCTGCCTGGCCACCTCAGCCAGTTCACTTTGTCAGACTTCACAGTCCTTACCCCTGGCAAAACCATCAACAAGAACCATGCAAGATTCTGCAGGTAAAACTCCCACCAAGAGCAGGGTTCACAAGCCTATAAGCTTCCATTATCCCAGATGCTGGTTGTGAGGTGACCTTGGCAGCTTTTTCAGGGCATGCCTGAAGTGACAATTGCTTTTGGGAGCTGTAGGGCCAGGGTGAGGCCGCAAGAGGTGTTGTGGATCTGGCTGCATAAAAAAGAAAATAAATGGAGAGAAACAACAAAAGAAACATAAAGAAGTAATAAACAGAAAGGATAGTGACAAGGAAGGCAGATGGCAGAAATATTACATATATATCTATATATATATATATATATATATATATATATATATATATATATATATTTATAGAGAGAGAGAGAGATGACCAAACACCAGAAACAGGAAATACAGCTGGTATCTTGTAAACCACTTTATTACACAAACAGCCCAACACAGCCACAACACTTTTATCCCTAAAATTCAATGTGATTTCTGCAGAGTAATGCCATCAGCAAACAATTAAATATATAAATAACACGGTCATCCATCAAAACTCATTTTCATGAATAATTAATCTATAAATCATGTTACTAAAAGCATTTAAGCTTGTATAAAAAAAAAATCTGACTCTAAATTTAAATTACTAACAAAACCAAGCCATTTGATGATAAATGACTTAAATGAAACAATATTAAAACTAATTATTTACCCAGTTGTAAAAACTATTAATTAAAATATAGATTTAATCTAAGAGATAAAACAGCCCACATAGTGTTGTGCTTTCTGAAAGAGCCAAAACAGTAAATGTTCAAAAAAAAACTCAAAAGTCACCTTCCTTAGGAAAAAGCCATAAAACAATACTGTGAATGACCACCAGCCAGAATTAAAGGGGTAAATAACAATATCCACTTTAATATTAAAAACAATAAAATGGTTGAGCACTTTCATCCATTAATTATAGGACTTCATCATAACCATTTGAATCAAGAATTGTACATACTTAAGCAAACTCTAAGAGTCACATGTTCATATTCAAATGGTAAAAAATACTCGTTGTTTCTTAAAATGCAAGGTACTCAATAAATGAATGCAATAGGAACAAAAGTAAAATAGTACTTCAAAGTCTGAAATACATAAGTGGAGAATAGAAAAACAGTAAAAATATAAGGAATGAAAAAATGAAAATATAAAAATGTATAAAAGTATGTAAAAACACAGCATGGGAAAATAGCACAGTTGTGAAGTGATGGCAAAAAATTTAAATAAGGCCTTAAAATGTTAAAATACCTGATAAGCAAAATATAAGTGAGCAGTTACATAATAAACAAATCACTATTGAAATAAAATACTACTTTGACATGTACAAAAATGATAAAAAACACACTTTGTAAAAGTTTTTAAAATGTCATTGTACTTGAGCAGCTTTAAGCTTTAACACAGGTACTATTGAATATTGATATATGTTTGTTGTAACACAGATACTATTGATATATGTTCGTTATAACACAGGTACTATTGATATATGTTCGTTGTAACACAGGCACTATTGATATATATTTGTAACACAGGTACTATTGCTATATGTTCGTTATAACACAGGTACTACTGATATATGTTTGTTGTAACACAGGCACTATTGATATATGTTTGTTGTAACACAGGTGCTATTGATATATGTTCATTATAACACAGGTACTATTGATATATGTTCATTGTAACACAGACACTATTGATATATGTTCATTGTAACACAGGTACTATTGATATATGTTCATTGAGACCCTTGTCATTTGCAGCATCAATTTTAAGCTGCCAAAACAGTTCTCCCATGTCTAATTTTGTCTCCCAACTTCTCCCTCTAACATCATAAGGTACTGTTTCTACAATAACAAACTAAAACTAGTAAATCCCTCACAACTTAGAACATGCCTACACAGTGCATTATTCATGATAATTTTATTGATAGCATAAATATGTTCATAAATTCTCTTATGAAACTGACATTCAGTTTTACCGATATAGAGACTAAAACAAGTTTGACAGATGGAAATATATATACATCCCTTAGTTAAACAATTCCCATATGCCAACCTGATGTTTGTTGGGTTACCTGTCTTGTCTGGAATGTACAATGGTGACATGCATCACATCTCCTAGTGCCTTTATTGTCATTATGATGTGGGTGGGGGGCATGGTATGGGTGTTCAAAATGTATATTTAAGTTATATCCCATTTTGAGCACAAATGAGGGTTTAGTACCTATAGTTTTGAAAATAACTTCATCTGTCTTAAGAATGCTCCAGTTCCTTTTAACAATGTCCTGAATGTTTTTCACATAATTACTTTATGTCACCATTAGTGCATGTGTAAAGTTACCAGTGGAAATAATGTTCAAAGTTACAACCTGTGTAAGTGTTTCCATAGGTGCTATTTTGTCATGACCTGGCAGTGGCAAATATCTTTTACTCCATAGTTGGGAGACATCAGTGACGACAAGCTTGAGAAAATCTCTAGGGTACCCCCTTTCCAAAAACATGTTTCTTAAAGTATCAACATCAACATTAAAGAAATCTCTAGTGAAACACATCTGAACAGCTCTCACCAGCTGACCTTTAAAAATGTTGCATTTAACATGCTGAGGGTGACAATTGTGACTTGGAAAAGTAGGTTTGCGAAATATTTTAGACGTAAGGTGTTACTAGCATAATCCTTGAAAATAGTTACATCTAGGTAATTAATGGAATCATAACCAAAGTGCCCAGTGAATGACAAAAAGGAGGAAGATTCTTCCAAAATGATGATAAAATTAATGTGACCATTGATGTCACCATCCCTGCATAGAAAGAAAATGTCATCCAGGTACCTCAGGTAAGTGTGCCATCTGGAAGAGAAAGAGAGAGTCTGACAAAACACATTTATTTTCCCAGTTGTATATCACGAGATTTGCATATACTGGGGCACAACATCCACCCCATGGCAACATCTTTAGCCTGTCTATAATATTCACACTCAAATACAACAAAATTATTGGTCAAAACTAGTTCCGTTAAATCAGTGATAAAATTAACAGTAAAGCCATTAAGTTCAGTAAGTTCATAAGTTCATTAATGGCTTCATTTAACAAATCCAAACCAGCAGAGTGAGGAATGGAAGAAAACAAATCCACCACATCAGTAGTAGAAGGAGTCACTGAAGGAACAAAACTTGTGTATTAATTTTACTAAGAAAGTTGCAAGAGTTTTTAATACATGATGAATTTGTTTAATAGATTCTTTAAGTATATGATCAATGTATATTGCTAAAGGCTATGTCTTTGAGTTGTTAGCCAACACAATTAAGTCTATATGAAGAATAGGAAATATCCTTATGTGCCTTAGGGATACCAAAAATGGTAGGGATAAATGGGGATTCATTGATTAAAAAGCTGTATGTGTCAATATCAGTAGTATCCTGCATCTTCCACAAAGACATCTATCCTTTTATATGCAATGGATATCTTAGTCCTAGAGATCATATTATACTTTTAAGTGTCCTGTAACATGCTGAATATAGTACATGTATATACAACCTTGTTTGTGATAAAAAAACCTCCCCCCTTATCTGGTTTCAGAACTCTGATTAGGGAGTTGTTCCTGAGTTCTAACATAAGTTCTTTTTCTTCTCTAGTCAGATTGTGACTGTAGGGAGTAAAGATGTATTCTACATTACAAAATTCCCTGTCACATGCTCTTTTAAAAACTGCCAAGGTGGAATTCAATGAAGGATTGTAAATACTCTTTTTTTCTAACTATGTTATCATTAGACAGGAATAATAGGTTTGTCGGAAGGTACCTTGTTATCCAGGGTGATCATAAAATTTAGTTTAGGTGTGTAAAGCTTAAGTTCAATAATAGCACCCATAGGATTAAGTTTGGGGCGGGGGAAGAACTTAAAGCCCTTGCTAAAAAGACTAAAAAGTGCTGAGGAAACTGTTAAATCAGTATAGTTAAGAATATTGACACCCCGGTATGTCAGCATCACTTCACCATGAGTCTTTATAATGCCTGAAGGGTCAGTGTAAATTGTGTGTATGGGGGGGGCATCCCCAGTTAGCTCTCCCAGTGCTTCCTCCCTTTCATGTTGCTCCTCCCTTGTCTTCTGCAAGTGGATCCCTGTTGTCTCAAGGTGTCTAAAAAAACATTGTATTCTGGTTTTGAATTCTTTCAGACCTCCTGAGGGGTGGGAATTCCAAATCAAAATAATTAACATCAAGTACTTCAATTCCATCTTTAGACTGTCCTTGTGAAGACAAGGTAGTAGATGGCACATTATGTCCATAAGTATTATAATTATTCCTCTGTGGTTCTAAAATACTAGACCCTTTAGAATCAGCAACAGTTTTAGGAAGTCAAGTTGCTTTAACACTAGAATATTCTGCCTGGTCGCTAGGAGTTTCTTCTGCTTCCTTTGTAAGTTCAAATTAACCTGCTGCTATATTTTATCAACAATGGCATTATATTTAACATTATATTGTTCAAAAAGCAAATCAGCAGTAATTATCTTGTTTAAAACATTTACATCATTCAACTGTTCAGTGTTGTCTTTCGGCTTTTTTCAGTTAGGGGTCACCACAGCAGAACTCCGGTCCGCTCCTGATTGGCAGTGGATTTTTACAGTGCTGAGTTGCCAGCCTGATGCCCAACCTTCAAAGAAGGCACACCCATTCACGCTTGCACCCACCTGCAAGTCTTTAGTGTCACTTGACCACAGGGAGGACATGCAGACTCCACACAAAAGGCACACCAGCCGAAAATCGAATGGGAGAACCTCTTGCTGTGAGGCAACAACGCTAACCACTGCACCACTGCAGCTCTTCAATTATTCATTGTTAAAATTAATAATGAACTGATTCAAACCCATGCCTGTCAGACAGTTCTAAAAGTTCTTTATGTGCCTCAGTCCTGCAATAAGTCCATTCATAAATTTATATACACATAGTCCTTTAGGTACAATTTTGTTTCTCAAACATTCAGTCAAGTATAAATTATCAACCTGAAGGTTATGTACCTTCAGCATTTTTGCCTGAAAGGCATCCAACATACTCTGTAAATTGTAGTATGATGGAACAGAGGTGTTTACATGAAAAAAAGTTATTTCTGAAACCAATCTTGCAAATTTAAATGTCTCAGCTGTTGTACTTGAGCCCCAGTTGTACCGTGCAAAGGAGAAACTCTGTTTTGTTTATAAGCACCATTACCAACCACCATAGGTCCTTGTGTTCTGTTAAAATCAACAGCAAAATTGTCAGAGGTTGTACAATTTGGACATTAATTTCCTGAAAGTAACTGGTCAACAGAGTTTTGCAGAAAGTTACATTTTTTGTGTTAAAAGTGCAATAAGCTGAATAAAATCCCCCTGGGTGGTCGGAAGGATGTCTGAGTCAACAAACATATCACTTTGTGATACTGGAGGACCAGAAGCCATGTTATTGAAACCTCCTGTATTTTCTATAACAATGGTATGCTCCTCAGACAAAAACAGAACACTGCCTCACTAGGAAATACTAAAACCAAAGAAAATGCTGTGTGAATATGCAGCCAGCCAGAAACACAAACAAAAAGAAAAGATAGCCCATGTATTGCTGTGCTTCCTGAAGGAGGCAAAACAATAAATGTTCAAAAACAAGTTCAAAAGATGACTAACAGCCAGAATTAAAGGGGGTAAATAACAAAATCCACTTTAATATTAAAAGCAATAAAACGGTTGAGCACTTTCGTCCATTAATTAATGATAGGACTTCATCAGAACCATTTGCATCAAGAAGTGCACACACTTAAATAAACTCTAAGAGTCACATGTTCATATTCAAATGTAAAACAGTACTCCTTGATGTTTCTTAAAGTGCAAAGTACTCCATAAATAAATAGATGCAATAGGAGCAAAAGTAAAATAGATATTCAAAGTCTGAATTACGTAAGTATAAGATCGGAAAACAGTATATAAAAATATAAAATGTATAAAAATATGTAAAAACACAGCATGGGAAAAATAGCACAGTTGTGAAGTGATGGCAGAAAATTAAAATAAGCCCATAAAATGTTAAAATGTATGATAAACAAGGAAGGTGACTTTTGAGCTTGTTTTTGAACATTTACAGTTTTGGTTCCTTCAGGAAGCACAGCACTACGTGGGCTGTTTTTTTCTTTTAGTTTGTGTTTCTGTCACACACTATTTTCTTTGGTTAAAATATAGAAGAATCAAAGCATACTAGTTGTCATCTTTAAAACGCTTACTAAAAATAAAAAAATCCTTGACACCAGGTGAATTATAAGCATTAAGCCTCAATTGCCCAAAAAGTTCTATGAACTCCAAACTCCAATAGATTGTCAATGTCACCTCCCCTTTCCCAAACTTACAACACCATCAATGACAAAAAAGTGAACTTTTTAAAACTAGTGCAATGCATTTGATACCTATTTAAGGCATTAGTTGAATTGTTTCTTCGAATGTCATCATTATGGTCCCTAATCTTGTCTCATAATATTCTGTTGTTTTTTTTCCAACATAAAACACAGGACGCAAAGTAAGTGGTATCACAGTTGCATCTACCTGGACAAGATAAACTGTTTTCAATCCATTCTAGCAATGTACATCAACCTTCATGAATAAGTGAACAATATGTACACCTACCACAAAGGCTCATTGAATTGGTCCATCCAAGAAACTTTGCACCCCAATAATGTCCATCTATGAATTGTTTTATGCTTTGACCTTTAATGAAAATTATTGAAGGTTGTACACTAGGTTTTTCCTCTAAATCCCCTGTAAAAGCTAAATTCCATAAACTCTTAAAGGAATCAACATATTCTAGTATATCCCTACTATAGGGCAAAACTAACGAGAGGTTTTTGTCACTATATAATTGAGTCATATCACCAAATCAATTCTCTGTTTTTCTAGCTTGATTACTTACCTAAATAAGTGGTAAGAACCTACTGATTCTATCTATCACCACTTCATCTTTAACTGACAGGAGTAAATACTCTGGATAATCCCTGTCCTGAAACATACACCGATGATTATGCACCTCTTTGGCAAAAACCTCCTCATCAGTAATCAGTCCAGCAAAATAGAACATCTGGCCTTCCACATCCCTATTTTTGGTGGATGTGGTGATAGCTGTCAAAATGTAATTAAGAATAAGAGAGTATTTTTTATAATAAATGGTTGAAGTAGAACTTTGAGCACTGTTCTTCCCCATAATAACATACAGATAGCTGATGCTAGAAAAAACAGTTTGATGTATAAAACTTAAAACAACTAAAAGTGCCCGCCAAATATGACAAAAAAGCTGCCTATTGGTCTAACGATCCTTTCTATAATATCAAGATGCCACCAAAAAATCTATAGTAAGCATAAATCAAAGGTAGACAATCAGGCATAAACACATGCAGTTCTTCCCAAATGGCCAAAACTGTATTTGCATATAATGGAGTACAAGCTGCCCCTATAGCAACACCAAAAATCTGGTGAAAATATTCCTGCTCAAAAATTAAAAAATATTAATCAATACCAAGTCTATAAAAATTTCTATCAACTGAACTTCAGCAATGAAAATTGTTTTTTGACCATTTAAAAACTATTTAAAACATTCTAAACCCTCGGCAGGTGATATAACTGTAAATAAATTAATTATATCACAATAATGAAAAATAGTATCATCAAAGGGAGTCAATTTTAAACTTTTCAATAAGTTCCACGAATCATGTAAAAATATTAGATTTTGTTCCTAATAATCCTTTACACTCCCAAACTATGTATTTATCCATTGGCTCTGTTTTAGATCCCCTGGCAGCAATGATAGTTCTCAAAGGGGACTCAGCTTGACACATATATCTTAGGAATACCAAAGGCTGGAGGAAACTAAGGGATTCAGAACATTAAGAAATTCAAAAGTCTTCCCGTCCAAAGATCCCAGTAACACCAGGTCCCTCAACTGTAGGCAATATTAATTTCATTTCTGGAAACTCTGCTATATGTAAGTTCATTTGATAACAAATTTAACATTTTAAAGGAATAATCTAAGCTGTTCATTAAAATAACCCCCCATCAGGTTTCTTGACCCATGTGCTCCTATCCTTCATGAAGTTGTTCAAAATCTGTCGTTCAACAATAAAAAGATTATCAGTAAAATTATGATTAGCTTGTATTGTTGTCTAAACTTATCTTCAACAACTCTTTCAAAGGTGCCTTCCATGAAGTTTTGCGGAGGTAAATACATGGTTTTCCTTTTTAATTATATCTCTGTAATTTTACCGGGTTTACTAGCAAACAGCAGCCTCAAATTCAAATTCCTAGTAAATAGCTTTAATTGAATTAATACTTTAAAACTGTCTAATTTATAACTGAGTACAAAATTATAATCATTTTTTAAACAAAGATCTTTCTGATAAGGATGTGTTAGATAAATTCTGTAGCAAACATTCCCTTGCAACCACAAGAACAATAACCATTAATGGTTATGATCTCACCTGAAAAATATCTAAAAAAGGAGATTCAACCTCATTCTCAAGGTGCCACAAAGTGCATTGTCATCCCCTTTGGTAAAAACTCTGTACCCATGAACTACAACATAGGCAGTAGTATACTTAACACTGAAAGTGTGATAAGAGACCTTGGGACACAGGTGGACAGTAGTCTCTCCTTTGGTAATCACATTGCCACAGTAGTCAGGAAATCCTTCTATGTGGCACACCTCATCACAAAAGGTTTCTCATCCAGAAAAAAAGAGGTCATTGTTCCCCTCAACCCATCACTCATTAGACCCATTATAGAGTACAATGCCCCTTTTGGCATGTACCTCACAAGACATCTACAACAACTGGAAAGGCCACAGAAACACCTCACAAAGAGGATTTCTTGCCTCAAACAGATGCCCTATGCAGACTGTCTCAAAACCCCCCAGCTTTACTCTATCGCATATCGCCTACTCAGAGGTGATCTCTGCCTAACATACAAAGCTATGTCAAACCCAAAGCTGTTGGACATGCTCCACTTAAAGAAATCTCAATTCCTCCGAGCTACATTCTCTAGGGACCTAAACCTTGTCACCACAATAAACAGAACATGCTGGCAGGATAGATTCCTGTCTCAGAGACTTCCCATAGTCTGGAATAAACTACCTATCTATATCAAACAAAGCTCCTCATTAGCACTCTTCAATAAAAATCTTGATGATTGGATGGGAAATAGGAAATTCACCCCGGGGATCACTTCTGTGGCTCTGCTCGACAGTGGCACAGGAAAATTATTTTCTTGGGTGGCAAAAGCCAGGGTACCTTTTTGGCTGGGCTTGTATAGGCCCTAGGGCCGATAGCCTAGTACCTACCTATGAACTTATGAACCTATAAATGGGGCTAATTAATATTTTTCCCTTTTCCTTTGCCTCTTCACTGGTGACTAGGGTGTTTGATTTTCCTTGAATTCAAAGCAGTTCCTTGCAAGTGACTGATCTGCTGTTGTGCTAGTCTCTCCTACAATCTTACCTGAAAACTATCTAAAAAAGGAGATTCAACCTCATTCTCACAAAGTGATTCAGTATTAACTGTTTCAGTGTTACCAACAGAGGAAACAAAGTTAAAGAAATAAAGGCCAGATTTTCTCAATGATGTGATGGGCTTAGGATAAGCCCATCTCTCATCATATTGCCACTTATCCCTTTAAAGTTTCTTTGCCTTATGCCCCTTATTCTGCCTCACTGTTTTATCATTTTTGTTAAAATGGTGTTATAGTCATCCTTAACTGTGGGAAAATCAAATCATTAACCACAGAGTCATTCAGTACCTTTACATCCCTATTAAGCATATTGCATTTCTTTTCTTTATCCTTGATCAACACTTCCGTTAATTTTAACCCATAATTTTAACACTGTATAGTCAAAGAGTTCTAGCAATTCATTGTGAAACACAGAGCTCGGCTCAAGACCAACAGGAAATTTCCATAATGTCATGCCCTTTGGTACTCGTTTGAGATCCACACACTCATGCAGATAACAATTCTGTAATTACAAATTCCTCAGTTTAAGAAGTTTATGCTCAAACTCATCCAGTTTGGCTTTAAGACTAGTCCTTGGAACCCCACAGGAAGAATTGAATGTAAATTGACAAGCTCTGTCAACTAATTGTTAAAATCACTAAATTGCAGATGATTACAGCTTGGCAACCTAAACCCTACCTCACTTGTAGTGTAGTATGTGGGGACAAATACAGTGTGTAAAGTACCTGTTGCGATATATGAACTTGAGGAATATAGAGTGTTTGGTATAAATGGCAATGATGTTAGGTGTTATAGCCATTGTGTCAGCAATACCACAAGCTATCTGAATACAGTATCTCTGATATCAAAGACGTAAATACAGATTAATATCTATGATAATGTAGATGCTTCCCCCTGCTCTGAAGAATGTAATATACTATAATATTCAGGACTATAAAACTTAAGTTGGCAGTACCCCACACATCTGATTCCTGTGGGAGTCCTGCTAATATGATACCAACAGGGAAATGTTGTGCAACTTACTGTCTATATGATTAGAATACAGGAACTGAGGACTTGAATTTTCAGAACATTACGTGAGCTATCTGTTAAGCTATCTTGGCAGCACTGCAGTAACACAACTTCAACGAGCTACGAATTATACATACCATGGATACCACTTAATCGGCAACCAGTTCAACAATCACATTAGCAACAATTCAGTGGGACAAGTGGAGTCATTGACCTATAGAGACACTAACTGTTATATATCACAATAGCTAGTATACTGACAAGGATGAGAAGATGACCCTGAACAGGAAAGAGGTGCACACATAACTACATATGTATCTCATAAGAGGTGTAGCTGGCTGTCATTGTGCCTGGTGCTATCCTCTGATCTGGTGCCTCCACTCATCTTTAAGTTGAGGTGCAAAAAAACTCCTTTCAATTTAAACACATGCAAAGCACAGCTCTGATTATATATGCAATATTGGCATTTCATTTCTAAATACTGGCAATTCATTGAAGGCATGATGGACTAGATTGCTTTAATTCTGACTGCAAATGTGAGGAATTCATTGAAGACCAATCACGATCTACCAGTCATACACCCAATACTTTTCCCCAGAGCAGCTTACCTTTTTGCCCCACCTAGCTAGACCTCAGCACCCAAAGAAAGAAATCATAACAGTTTAAAGCATCTAAAACCACAGGAAAACTGCAGACATTAGTTATAAATTGCAAATAGCATTTAAATAATTGAACTAAAACATTCATGTGACCTCCCTCATCTAGTAAGTGATCTGCACTTAATAACATGCACAATTTTCTTTCAGGACCCGAATCATTTCCTTCGTGTACATATCTGTTTGATTGCATGCACCTTCCCTGGACTCATGTAGCCTGGTGTGTGTGTGTGTGTGTGTGTGTGTGTGTGTGTGTGTGTGTGTGTGGTGTGTATGTGTGTAGGGTTAGGGCTAGGGTTAACATTCATTAGTTAGGTGGGCTGAGAGCTTCACACTCTTGCCCACCTCACTAATGGGTGCCAAACCTAACCCTAACCCTAGCCCAGCACCTTGCCTTAGAAAAACTCTTTCCTTAACACTGCTACGATTTAGTCAATGTCCTATGGTACTACTATGGTTTAGGAATTATTGTTTGTTTTAGAAGAAGTAGAGTATTTTTTTTGCAATTTGTTCCAAGTGGGTTTGACTTTTTTGGTCTGTATTTTGAGTGCCTCTATTTTGATGTGTTGACATTATGAAATATCAGTCTCTGAGTCATCATTTTGAATGTCTGCATTTTTAACTGTATTTTATATTTATCTATACACATATATGTATGTACAGCAGTATATGTCTCACGTTTCTGTTACATCCATGTATCATCATCATCAACAACCCCATTGTTTTTTTTTATAAGGGGTTAAGGTGTCACATCAACATTAGTCAATTTGAGCACATCCCCTACAGCTTATATTTATAGATATATGGCATCTTTTATGTTTACCTTTATTTATTTATTTTATACAAAAAAGAAGAAAAAAACGTGCTCAGCCCTGCACCTAGCACTACCCCCTATTCTTGGCAATGGCCACTGAAGCGGTGGGAGTAATAGAAACTAATTACTCTAGTACACACTCAACTGTAAAGAGCTAGTACAGGAGAAAATAAAAAAGAAATGTACTTACAGTGCTTCTCCATAGCATTCCTATTTATCTCTTCTTCCCATTGGCAAGCACGATCTGAATGGCGCCTCTACAGATCACTACAATGGTGACCACACTTCTTGCCAGGTCTTGAGATGCCAGTAGCATATTTCAGTGACCTAACAAGATGGAGTGAGGCATTCACTTTATACTGGGGGCATTGGTAAGATTATCATAACAAACATTCATATTTTCCTGAAAGCATCACCATGGTGCCCTGCAAGTATCAGTGTCCCCTTAATCCATAGTCTCTAACCAGAGAAAAATGGCAGGCATCTCACAGTCATACATATTTCCTGTGGTGAAATAAGTTGCAGTGTTAAGAAACTCAAAAGCACAATTTGTGTCAGGTCAGATACAGTATTGTACCGATCTTGAACTTCTGAAGTATAGCAGTTGAGGTATTAAACATGGCAGCCATATGCTCACACTGAAGTAGGATTTCTGCTCTAGGGTGACTCCAGCCTTTACTAGCTGTGCCTTACATATGCACTGAAAGCCCTGTTCTCTTTCCCTATTATAAACATGCACAATGCTCCTTGCAGGTGTGCACATGAATTTGCATTGAATTGGTCATGTTATTGGTTTTTTTTGACCTAACACACAGATTTATAATTTCAGAAACATTCTGGAAGTGAGCCCTCATTTGCATAATCTCTCATCATGCTACAGATTTGCTAGACGCACGTGGGCAAAAGCCACTACAGGTGTTACCACTGTGTGACTAGTTAGAGGTGCAGGGGAATAGCTTGTTAAATGTAATTTCTATTTTTTCAACTTTACCCTTGCAATTGTGGTTGCATTAACTCTTATTTTAGTGAAGTGCATACTACATAAGTTCTGGCAGTAGGTTTATAAAATTCTGTGTATTACAGACCCCATGGCATTTAATGGAGTTATACTTTTTTTTGGTTCACATACATTTACCCAGGTCCCCAGGTGCAGCCTTTATTACAGTGTGGGTGCGGTTTACTGCCCCCAGTTCCTTGGGAAATGGGCTATTTCTTAGAACTCACTCATGGTGTTTGTTCTCTTCTCAGTGGCATGTTTAGGGCCCATATTCTTCCCCTACATGCTGCAGCTAAGCATTGAAGAACTGAAGGAGTATTTCTTGAGGCAGATGTCTAGGAAACCCCCATTTTTTCCCCGGTTAGTTATTGACAGTTCTCTATAACTACTACACATAAGGCCACAGATAACTTGGAATCCACTGGAATAGGAAAGCTACAACTTCCACAGGCCTGCAAATGAGGCCAACACATATCCACCAGGTCCTTATGGTGTCCCTATCCACATGGTATCACTCCACATTGTTGATGTCATGGAGTCCATGAAATGCTAAGCATGGTCAGATGATTTGGTACTTTTGGAGGTAGTGGTGCACATCTCTATGCCTCATAACAACAAATATAGCTTCTTGCATACACACATAAACTAATGTAGTGGCAACCTCTAACATATTTTCATGATGATGTAATATGTATGCAATGATTTAGCTGCAGTCATTGTTTCTAGTGCTAGTCCATCACTTTGCAATCTTTGCACATTTCTGAATGGCTTTGCCATCCTGAATTACCTCATTTGCATACATGCCACTATTCATTTTAATAGTAATGCTCATTACCATCTGCTTCTACAACCACTGGAATATTCTACGACCAGCTTTGTTACTTGGCATACACCACTCAGGGTTCATGTACCTCTAAATCACCCACATTCATGAACACTCGTCACACACAATCACTCCAATGTGGCTAGGGTTTCTGAATCCCAATAACTGCCTTTATCCCTCTTTAGGACATGACACCTTTTACTTTATTTCTTTATTTTATTACTTTATTATAATTTCTCTTTCGTATTTAATTTGATTACCTTCTTTTCCCGATTATATAATCTTGTAATATACTGAAACAAGGTGAATTTATCAGCATTGTGCATATGCTACTTTTTAGTATATGCTCACTCTCTTTTTACATAACTAACCCTTGTTCTTCCTACCCTTTCATAGGCACTGAAGTGCACCTTACACTTCACTTTGTCTAAAAGGGTACTGTGAGTGAACATCCCTCTCCACCCAGCAATGTTCCAAGTGAAAGTGTTATTCTGACGAGTTGGTTAGGTAGTGTTCACAGCTTGCTGCGATATGTCTTTGTACACTGTTTTGATCATTTGATTAAAAAGGCATTACACAACAATTCCTATGTCATTTTCTCTTCTTTTAATATATACCCCCATGTTCTGTATATTTGGGTAATATCTATGGCTTGCTGCAAGTAAAAAACTTGTACCTCTCTTTGAATTCTGTACCACTCTGTTCTCAGCTCTCTCAGAAATTAACCCCATGCCACCAAGCTCTGCACCAAAGAGGGATGAAGCCCTGACTCTAACCTAGACTGCCCAAGTTCATCTAACAGCTTTAGTGCTAAAACAGTCAAGCAGGGAAGGATGAGAATAAGCAGCTGATGAGACCTTGATAATCCTGGTGGAAGGGATTGGTGGCTCTGGTTGGCTGATCACCCCCATGCAGAGGACAAACCTGCTGGCAATGAATAGTGCTATAGATCATGGATGTAAATTTGGTCTAGCCAAGTTGGTGATGGTAGCCTTACATAGCTTGTGTGTGGAGCACACACACACATTGGGGGATGGCATAGCTAGACCTTCTGCAGAGAAATGGATGTTCATGTAAGTCACCAGGGGGCATGGATAGGATAAAAAGCTCTAATGGTTACCAAAATGACAGCTCTGTGATTGTCTCTCTCCACTCAAGGAATGAATTGACTGGGAACATGCAGATTGCACACATTTACACTAAACTATCTCTTCACATTTTGTGGGTCTATTTACAATTGTATCTTCCAAAGTCTCTCTAACATTGTGGTTTGTTCTCACTCTTACCCTCACCTTTCTCAACTTTTACTGCAGCAGCAGTCCACCCTCCCTCTCAGTTTTAAAACTCTTACCACTTTACTGCCCATCATTCCAGCCTACATTCCTTCTTTTTATCTGTGGCTTCCACCTTTTATTAATTTCTCTATTGTATTTTAAAGTAGTTTGTGAAGATAGGTGAAGGCTGCCAGCCTAGCCAGATAGAATTTTGTAGGTAATTCTGTCAATTGTAAATATTAATATAAGCCACAGGCTTGTTCTCTTAAATGGGAAAAATGGTGTTAACTATGGAACTGCAAAAATATAACAGTGCACTCTCATGCAAGAAAGCTGAAAAGCAAAGCATTTTGTGACTGTCTTTGATCTCAGGGCTTGGAGCCAATATGTCTGGCTGGAGGAATTCTGCCTATTGTTTTGAGGCCAGAGTTAATGGCTAGAATTTGCATGTATAATTTATTTTATTGCTGTGGTTCCTGACTAGCTGCAAGATCAAAGGGGCTATTAACCTCTAAAAGTCTGTTAGCCTGGAAACCAGAGAGAAATTATGTAATCTGAAATGAATCAGTGGAATTGTGTTATCAATTTAAGGATAGAAAGAATGAGAGCATTTGAGCATTTGTCTTGAGAACATCCAACTCACCACTCTGCCTGTGTCTATATGTAAATAGGATTTTTAGGACTGTGTTTTCTCTTAGATATAGCTAGGCAATAGGAAGATTAGACTAGTTTGTTTTTCTGAGATGTCAGAACTTTTCTACTGCATTATTTTAAGTGTTTCTCTGTGATCTCTGAACTCTTGACTAGCACTGTATAGTAAGAAGTATTGTCTTGTGTTTTTTTTTATTTATTATTAAATATTTTAAAACCTTTCAACTGTGGCTGTTCTGTGTAGAGATAATTTAATTTCTAAGTGTACATTGCATGTATATAGTGATACTGTACCAAATCACTCCAAATAAGTCTTGACTGTTTGGTTGCACTTACCATTTGAATAATAATATTGCCAGTATAATTGGACACCCTTTCATAATGGCCTTTGAGTAGCTGATAAATATTAGCTGGGTGGTGGCAGTGTTTTCTACCGTATAGCCTGGGCAAAAGGGACACAGCTGGTGAACCTGTGCCAGCCTTCCCCAGGAGCGTTTGTGTGGTTATATAAACTCTTATCTCAAAGTGTGTGTGTGTGTCAGGTACTTGGGCAGGGACACAAAGCACTGGTTGGACAGAGAGGGTGCTGGAGGTTATAGCTTGCCTACTAGGTTGAGATCTGGACCCTAAACCTGTGCCAGTGGGGAGTCTTTTTGGGGACCTGAAGAGAAAGGGGAAAACCATCCCCAGACTGACTGTGATCTCTGTGTGCTCTTAAGGGAAATTGTACTTTACTGTGTGTGTATTTATTATCCTTTCCATATATGGACACCCCTCACTGGTGTTAGTGGTGAGGATTGAGGCTCCTTGATTTCTGGGCCAGTGCACAGGCATCACATATTAATTGTTTGGCAGTGGTGAGATATCCACACCACATATTAATTGGTTGGCAAATACTAATTGACTTGTAGTGGTGTGGGTAGAGTGAATTCCCGTAGCTTGTGTACAGTGATCACTGAAGGTGTTTTGTACTCTAAATCAGCCACACAGTGAATACTCAGAGTTCAGATCACAATTGTTTTATTTCTTTTGTTAGCTTAGTTAGTCAGGGAGAGCAGGCAGCATGTCAGCAGAGGAGTACGGAAAGCAGACAAGGAGCCAGCTGGCTGAGATGTGGCAGGTTAGGGGACTGGTGCATGCAAACCTGACTAAGGCAGACATGATTGCAGCTTTGGTCACAGCTGCATCAGAAAAGAGCAACCAAGAGCATGATCACACTATCAGTGGAGAAGTACCACCTTCAGAGAATGGACAGCTCAACCTTTCTGCAGAGGACTTAAAAATGTATCTGGAGCTGAAGAGACTTGAGATGGAGGTCAGGCATTTGGAAATAGAAGCGGCTGAAAGACTGAGACATCGGCAGGCTGAGGAGAATGAGAAATTGCTTTGCCTGGAAGCTGAGGAAAAGGAGAGGCAGCATGATAAGGAGATGCTGACTCTTTGCCAAAGTCATGGAGGTAATGGGGAAGGGAGTAACTGGACTGCAGAGCACAAAAGGTCAGTAAATTTCTTCTGCAGTTTAAAGAGGGGGATAATTTTGATAGTTTCATTCATATGTTTGAGAAGGTATGTAAACAGTATGATGTTGATCAAGGCTTCTGGGTACGGTTCCTGACCCCCTTACTCCATGGTAAAGCTGTAACTGTGTTGTCTAAACTTGCTGATTGTGAATATTTTGAATATACTGCTGTTAAAAATCACTTGTTAGAATGTTTTAAGCTAACACCTGAAACTTATAGGAAAAAGTTTTATGAACAGACGCAAGGCAGATGAAAGTGTGTATGAATATGTTGCTGAACGGAGCACTTATTTTCATAGGTGGGTGAGTGGATGTCAGGTCACCACTTTTGAAGGGCTGGCAGACATTTTGGTGAGGGAACAAGCCCTTAGCACTTTGCCTGAGGACATAAGGATCTGGTTAGCTGATAGACAATGTGCTACTTCAGAGGAATTGGGGAAGAAGGGAGACCTATACCTAGCAAGCAGGGCATCCCGGCACAGGAAAGGGACCCCCAGTACTGCTCATGGTTCTAAAGGAACCCATGCCGGGCAGCACAGACTGCCCCAACAGAATCTGCCAGTAGCAGGGAAAGCCACTAGTCCAGGTACACATCCAGGACCTAGGATTAAAATGTTTTGAATGCAACCAGTGGGGCAATGTGGCATACAGATGTCTACAGAAGCAAGGTGGGGAACAAAAGGTGAGCGGGCCAGTAAGTGGGAAAGACAAAATGCCAGTAGTAGGCTGTCTTGAGACAACAGGGGTACTGAAATACCATCCTGCAGATGCCCTGATAGGGAAGTATTTAGATGAGGCAGTACTATATGCTTATGCAGTTACATGCAGTCAGGCTAGTTGACAAGCATGTTGGTCTGGTAGCCTGGGGGAGACCCAGACAGACTGCATACTTGCAGCCAGGACTGGTGAGGTGGTTACTTCAGGGAGGGAGCTATTCTGTAGCAGTGAGATTGAAGGTGAGCCATAGCTGCTTGTGGGTACTGATGTTCCCTTTGACAGAGTGACTGCAAAGGTAGAGGTGAGTAGTAGTATCCAGGCTGACAGTGAGGCACCACTGTCAGAGGATGCCAGACTTCCTGCGGAAGGGGAGCTGGGAAGGGTTACAAAGAGAGAGATGAGACAGGCTCAGCTCTCAGACACTACATTGCAAGGCCTGAGGCATGTAGCTAGTAAGGCATCTGATTCTCAAGGGAAGGGGGATTCCGTATACTGGGACAAAAGGTTATTGTATAGAGAGCGGACCCCTGAAGGATGGCTAGAAGCTGAGAGAATACAGCATATGGTAGTGCCTAGAGCCTACCATCTGACGTTTCTAGCCATAGCCCATGATATTCCCTTTGCAAGTCATATGGGCATAAACTGTACAAAGAGACGTATTATGCAGAAAGCCTATTGGACTGGAATTTCCAGAGATGTAACAGGATACTGCAGGACCTGTGAGCAGTGCCAAAAGGTAGGCAAGGCAGGAGAAAAGGTGAGAGCTCCTTGGATGCCTTTACCTGTGATTGAGAAGTCATTTCAAAGGGTAGCTATGGATATTGTGGGGCCTCTGAGTACCCTAAGTTCCACAGGGAAAAAGTATATCCTAGTAGTAGTGGATTACACTACACGATACCCTCAGGCAGTGGTTCTGTCCTCCATTGAGGCAGAAAAGGTGGCAAATGCTTTGTTAGAAGTTTTCATCAGGGTAGGTTTCCTAAAAGAAATACTAACTAACAGAATTGCCAAGTTCATGTCAGACCTGCTGCCTTGCCTGCGGAAGTAGTGTGGGGTGAAGCACTTCAAGACCAACCCCTACCATCCCCAGACTAATGGTCTGGTTGAGAAGTTAAACTCTACAATCAAGTCCATGCTGCAGGCATTTGTAGACCAGTTTAAGAGGGAGTGGGACAAATATTTGCCCCAATCTGTTGTTTGCTTACAGAGCGGTTCCCCAGGAATCCACAGGTTTTTCGCCCTTTGAGTTGCTGTATCGGCATAGGGTGAGGGGACCTCTAGATTTAATTCGAGAAAAGTGGGAAGGTGAGTGTGAACCTCACAATGAGTCTGTTGTGGCATATGTCCTAAACCTCAGGAAAAGGCTCAGGGAACTTGTGGGCTTGGCCCAGGAGAACCTGGCAGAAGCCCAACAACAGAAAACAGTGTGGTATGACAGGAATGCTCAAGAAAGAGAGTATTCTGTGGGCAGCAGGTAATGGTTCTCCTTCCTGTCATACACAACAAGCTGCAAGCAGCTTGGGGGGACCCTACAAGGTGGTAAGAAAGGTAAGTGATGTTAACTACATGATGGAATTGCTAGGCAGGAGGCAGAAGCACAAATTGTACCATGTTAAAATGATGAAACCTTACCATGATAGGGAGGCCCTTGTGCTGAGCATTTGCACTGGATTGCAGGAGGTGTCTGAGGGAGATCTGGTGATTGATCTCCTCAGTGAGGCTCGGATTGACACCTCAGTGGAAGGGGTAGCAATGTCCCAGCAGCTATCCCCTATGCAAGTTCAAGAAATCTGAGCAGTGTTACAGGAGTTTAGGGAAATTTTCACTGGGAAACCAGGGTGCACCCACCTGGTGCAGCACCAGGTGGATACAGGACCCCAAAGGCCTATTAGACAGGCCCCTTATAGGGTGCCTGAGAGAGTCAAACAGACTCTGAGGGAGGAGATACAGGAGTTGCTGGAACTAGGGGTGATTCAAGAGTCCAACAGTCCCTAGGCCTCCCCGTGGTGCTAGTGTCAAAGAAGGATGACAGCATCAGGTTCTGTGTGGACTGCAGGAAATTAAATAGTCACACAGAGTCAGATGCTTACCCTATACCTAGGACAGATGAGGCCCTAGATCAGCTGGGTGAGGCTAAGTATCTTAAAACCATTGATCTTACCAAGGGTTACTTGCAGGTGCCCTTGACTCCCAGTGCTAAAGAGATGTCAGCCTTTGTGACTCCTTTTGGCTTTTTTAGTTCACAAAGATGCCCTTTTGGGATGAAAAATGCCCCAGTGACTTTCCAGAGGCTGGTAGATCATATCCTAGGAGGAGCAGGAGGGTTTGCCCTTGCTTACCTGGATGATATTACCATCTACAGCCATTCTTGGCAAGAACACCTTCAGCATGTCAGGGAGGTGCTGGGCAGATTACAGAGGGAACGGTTGACCATTAAGTCCAGCAAATGTCAGTTAGGTATGGCAGAGGTCTCCTACCTGGGACATAGAGTGGGGAGTGTTAAAGATCAGGCCAGAACCTTCCAAAGTAGAAACCATTCAGGCATGGCCTGCACCTGGTACAGAAAAGCATGTGAAGGGGATTCTTAGGGACAACAGGGTACTACAAAAAGTTCATCCCCAGTTATAGTACCATAGCTGCTCCCCTCACAGACCTGATAAGGAAGAACAGGCCAGATAAGATAGTGTGGACCAGAGCATGTGAGCAGGCATTCCAGAAGCTTATAGAAGTTTTGTGAGGACCCCCTGTGTTAGCCAGTCCAGATTACAGCAAAGAATTTGGGGTACAGGTGGATGCTTCGAACCATGGGGTGGGGACTGTACATATCCAGATTTCTTCACAGCGAGAAGAGCACCCAGTGGTTTATCTCAGATGTAGTCTTCAGCCCAGGGAGGAATACTATACAGCTGTAGAAAAGGAATGTCTAGCCATAGTGTGGGCACTTCAGAAACTTCAGCCTTATCTGTATGGAAGAAAATTCACTGTAGTGACAGATCACAACCCTCTAACATGGTTACACAGAGCCAGCCAGCAGAATGTCAAGTTGCTAAGATGGAGCCTAGGGTTGCAAGCATATGATATGTCAGTGCAGCACCGCAGTGGGATTAGCAATGCCAACACAGATGGGCTCTCCAGACAAGGAATGGGGTAAGGTATACTGAGATAGTCCTAACCCTCTCAAGCAACATTTCTCAAGGGACACTTGAAAAACTAGCTTAAGTTCACCCGGGTGGGGGGTGTGAAGATAGGCAAAGGCTGCCAGCCTAGCCAGATAGAAATTTGTAGATAATTCAGTCATTTGTAAATATTAATATAAGCCACAGGCTTGTTCTCTTAAATGGGGAAAAAATTGTGTTAAATGTAGAACTGCAAAAATGTAACAATAGTGCACTCTGATGAAAGAAAGCTGATAAGTCAAGCATTTCATGACTGTCTTTGATCTCAGGGTTGGAGCTGATATGTCTGGATGAAGGAATTCTGCCTATTGTTTTGAGGCTAGAGTTAATGGCTAGAATTTGCATGTTGCGTTGATATTACTAACAACAACATTTTTATTCATCCTGTAACACATAGGAATTATAAATTTAACGTAGCGGCCACTTGTGTTAGCAATAATGTGGTCTATTTGGCAACTTGCGTTTCGTGCCCTTCTTTCTATGTGGGAAAAACCATTAGAAAGTTAAAAGAACGTATTATTGAGCACAAATCTGAAATCAGAAGAGCTAATGAAAAGAACGCATTGTACAAACATATAAATGCTTTTAACATTGAACATAAATTTAAATTTAGGGTCATTGATAGTGTATCTTTATCCTGTAGAGGGGGTGATATTAATAATCTATTAGAAATTAAAGAATATGAGTGGATAATACGACTGGCAGCTGATCATGCACCAGGGCTGAATTCCACTATTACTTTAAAACCTATTCTAGTTAAAATACAGCGCACTAAATTAAATTAAGTATTTTTATCTTGTAGTATTATTATTTTTATACTATTATATATATATATATATTTTACACTTTTTTATATATATATATGTATGTAATAGATGTCTGTAGCAATGTTTTTTGAAATGCATTATAATTTTTGTCATATGACTTTGGCTGCAGGTCATGTGATTATTTTGGCTCCTATTTAAATTGTGTATGTAAATTGCAACCTGTTTTAGTATTGACAAAGGGCTTGTAACCCGAAAGCTTTGCTGTTATAAAAAGGTTTTTGTTCTCGACATCTGTGTTTTTGTTGTCTCTTAGATAGCTAGGGAATAGGAAGATTAGACTAGTTTGTTTTTCTGTGATGTCAGAACTTTTCTACTGCATTATTTTAAGTATTCTCTGTGATCTCTGAACTCTTGACTAGCACTGTGCAGTAAAAAGTATTGTCTTGTGTTATTTTATTTATTATTAAATATTTTTAAACCTTCAACTGTGGCTATTTTGTGTAGAGATAATTTAAGCTCTATGTGTACATTCCATGTATATAGTGATACTGTACCAAGTCACTCCAAATAAGTCTTGACTGTTTGGTTGCACTTACCATTTAGAAAATAGTATTGCAAAGTATAATTGGACACCCTTTCATAAGGGCTTTTGAGTAGCTGATAAATATTAGCTAGGTAGTGGCAGTGTTTTCTACCCTATAGTCTGGGTAAAAGGGACACAGCTGGAGAACCTGTGTCAGCCTTTCCCATTAGCATATGTGTGGTTGTATAAACTCTTATCTCAAAGTGTATGTGTGTGTGTCAGCTACTTGGGCAGGGACACAAAGCACTGGTTGGACAGAGACGGTGCTGGAGGTTTTAGCTTGCCCACTAGGTTGAGATCTGGACCCTATAGCTGTGCCAGTGGGAGTCTTATTTGGGACCTGGAGAGAAAGGGAGAAACCAGCCCCAGACTGACTGTTATCTCTGTGTGCTCTTAAGAGAAATTGTGATTTACTGTGTGTGTATTTATTATCCTTTCCCTATATGGATGTCTCTCACTGGTGTTAGTGGTGAGGACTGAGGCTCCTTCATTATTAGGCCAGTGCATGGGTGTCACATAGTCCACAATGAATTTCTCATTATTATGCTGTTATTAAAATCATTTATTCTGAAATACATTTGCATTAAAGGAAGGTTCTAGGTAAACAACCATTAGCTATCCAGTCTGTGCAGCAGACATATATGCAATCTGAATTCACTAAGAAATGTGCAAAGGGCAGGGCACAGTCATCATCAATTGCACTGGATGGGGAGTGGAGGTGAACAGGAGGGCAAACCTGACACCAAAGAAGTGAGCCTGTGCAAGAAAAATAAAAATGTATTCTGTAAGTATCAAAGTTGCAGGACCAGTAACAAGATATGTTTACCAGCTTCAGTACTGCTTAGATAAGTAGTGTGTGTGTGTGTGTGTGTGTGTGTGTGTGTGTGTGTGTGTGTGTGTGTGTGTGTGTGTGTGTGTGTGTGTGTGTGTGAGTGTGAGTGTGTGTGTGTGTGTGTGTGTGTGTGTGTGTGTGTGTGTGTGTGTGTAAGGTGGTATGTACAAGCATTTGTTAAATATGTGTTCTGCATGAACACAGTCAAGCACTGTGCTAGCACTACATCCTAGCATGTCACACAGTTGTGAGCCATATATGATAAACTAATCAGATTTACTTCATCATACTCGGCCATGAGAAATACCTCTGCCAGGAGCTGCAGTGTTAGTTCAAAGGCATTAGCTAGAATTTGGTGTGCTACATGAACATGACTGATGTCTGCAGGCTGACCTTTCATCACGACTACATCCAAGACTGCAACCAAGTGGCCTACCATGTCTAGGTGTTAACACTACAATAACTGACAGAGTAGTGGAAGTAGTGTCACCATAGAAGCGGAATGTTGCATACACACATCTGCTAACAACAGATGTAGTGGCTCTGTGGTCATGTAAATGCTGACCCTCCACAGCAGATGTTCTATTACAGACACTGCCAGATCCAATGTGTCATTCATCTTATCCAAGGAGTCATCCATATGGTCCAGGTAGTGATGCAAGTCAGAATGCACAATGTGTATTACTTGCACTACCTCTTTTGAGGGCCTAGTTGAATGTGCCAGTGCCCCCATGATGGCCCTACATACACATTGTGAGGCACATACTGACTCACCAGCATCAGCAGCAGGGTGGAGAGCATCCATCCTCTGAACACCTCTAACAACCCATGTGGCACCTTGCCCTCACAATGGCTATAGGAGAAAAACAACCAGTTCTGCAGCTGGAGTAACCACACTACTCTGATCAATTGTATCACCGTCAACCTGCCCAATTTCTGATGTCTCTGCTTCATGGGTATTCGTAGGTATACTGACTGCATCTGAAATAGGGGCAAGAAATGCTGGACGCATAACTTTAATATTAGACTGACCCAATGCATCTGCCAACTGTGCCTCGTCATCACCTCTATCATCATAAGAAGCTATCAATACTCTGACATCAGGTATCAAGACTTCCACTGTGCCACTGACAGGCTCACCTATGATGACAAGTAAGCAAAAAAAAAATAGAATGAACAATGATCAAACCGATGTTATATGAAATGAATTACAAATTAAAAGATGCTAATGGAATGAAATCAAATAACTTTCAGTTACATGTATAGCTACCTTTTGGATATTAACAAGAAGGCAGAAAGTGTGCTTACCATGTCCAGGTCATTGTGCAATACAGACTCAGATGTGCCAGCATATAAAAAAGGAGATAAAACAGGGATAATAAGCATTATAAAGCAAATGACAGAAGAAACAGAAAAAATACATTTACAGCTGCAAAATAAAATACTTTTTCATAGAAATTGTTACTGTTCACTGAATTACTGTCCACTCAACTTCTCCATCTTCTCTCTCTCCTTCTATGTTTCTTCCCCCACCACATCTTTGTCTCTCTCACTCTCTCTCTCTCTCTCTCTATATATATATATATATATATATATATATATATATATATATATATGTAAATATAAAGATACATACATGTATGCAATGACAATTATTTTTTTATATAGCATACCTGTTAGGAGTCAGACTAATATTAGATACACTACTAAGGCCAGGCATTTCATATTGAGTTGAAGACATGGATTAGGATAATCAAATTAATATTTTAAGAAGACATCTTACAATAAGAAGCAAAAGTATTTTAAAAAATACAGAAAAGCAGATTATGACTCCATTCTAGTGACCGACATTATTATTTTCGTATGCATTAAGTTGTCATGTACTATATTATCCTATCATTTTAATTTCATTACAATTTAACAACAAATATTACAAATTTTATTGTATTTCATATAATTTCACATACTAGAATATTATAAAAGACATTAAAACAAAGAGGTACTTTAAAACTATAAGGAGAGTATAGTGCTCATTTATATTAATAACTAAAAGATTTAGTACTATTCAAACATTAGATTTAATTAATCACTGGCAGATGTACGTAAAACCGTCCACCAGATATAATTATCGCATTATACTTCACCTCATCTGAATTAATACACTTTTATTTTTAACTGCTTTAGAAGCTATTTTTCATATGCCTTACAACATGAGTTTTCATCTCATTTCTAAAATATAAATCTCTAAGTACTGAAATTTTAATTCTATAACTATATAAATTACTCCATTGTCAGATGATTCAACTTTTTCAAGATGTTTTATCTGAAATACACACTTCTGGTAAGATTCACCTATCTTGGAAATACTCTGTAATAACTCCTGCTATTAAATAAGATAACGATCCTCAATTATGCTCGACCTATAGACCTATTTTTATTATAATCAACTATAAAAATTCTATGGCTATTTTAGCAAATACATTAAATGAATGTATGCCACAGAGCACCATAAAATTTTAACATTAATTGATATAATAAACCATAATAAAAAGTGCTATTTATACATCTTGATATAGAAAAACAAACCTTTGATTCATTAAACTGCAACTGTTTATTTAAAACATTAGTTATTTGATTTTTTCAAACATATTCATACTTCCAATAGAAAATATTTATAAGTAAAACAAAGCCTATGTCAAACTAGCTATTTCACTCTGAAATCAATTTAAATAAATAAAGTAACCTGCAAGGTTATCCATTGCCTCCATTCTTTTTTGCATTAGTAACTGAAATTTTAGCAATCTCTACCAGAAATAATCCAAAAATAAAAGGTATAGAACTAAATGAAAACTATAATTGCAGAATGCTGCATTTTGCAGACAATATTATGCTGTTTTAAATATAAATGATTCAATGAATCATGAATTCATGTTAAGTGTATTTTGGACAATTGGATAGGTAACAGGAAAGTCACCCCTGGGTTTTTACTTATCACCATCTTGGACAGTGGCAATAGGTTTTGATTTTAGTGTCTGCTTGAACCAGAAACCCTTGGGAACATGGGTTGAACTTGTCAAGGCTTGTAGGAGCTTTGGGGCCATTAGCCTAGCAACATCCTATGGTCCTATGGTCCTATAATCCTATGAAATCAATACAACATTCAAAGGATTTGAACAGCTGTTCAGTCTTCATTTTACTACCTTGAAGTAAAAAAGTATATGATTATTTCAATTTAATTTAATTGGGCATGAATTTCAATGTATACCTTATCTAGGAGTCTCCATTACCAAATCATTAGATGTTAATAAGGATGTTAATTATGAAATGTTACTAGAAGACATAACATGATTTTCATTGGATTGGGACAAATTAATAATATCTTTTGAAAACAGGCTCCAATTAATACCAAGTGTCTTATTCTCAAATATATTCTATGTAGCACAAACCCTAGCAATTCCTCCTAATAAGACACATTTGAAGAAAATTAATAAATCACTTTTAAACATTCTTTGGTTTTCCAATAAGGCCAGAATCATAATTGGCAATTATAATATACCACAGAATCTCAGGGAAATTAATTTTCTTCATATAAAATTATATACCAAGTCATCAGTTTTCAGACGGTAATCAACTGGTTAGATAATTCATACTTTTAAATCTGAAAATCATTACATGTATTTCTCATTAACATAAATAAGATGAAAGCTAGTCCAGTTTAGAAATCATAGATAATATAACATGGTTTTATATTTGAAATTTCATTCAGTATTGTATTAGATCTCCAACAACATCAAGTATATGAACTTAATCTTAAAGCCCTTCAAATCCATAATTAAAAGTCCATATCTGAAGATGTGGTTTGATATTTTAACTCCTTTCATAATTACTAAAGATTTGTTGATTTTTTTCCTCCCAGAAATTTGCTTAGTGGAAAAATACTGAGTATAATGCATTTGAGCATACAAACATTTAATCAATAAATTCAATATTATTGGAACATAATTTAGATTCTCAACACTAGATACTTCTAATGATTATTAGATAACATGATCTAAGTAAATTTCTTCCTCCCATGCAGTCTACCCATATGGAATCTTCTAAACCAATTACATACTTCCATTAAATTACATATAATAATGCAAATTCATACATATTTCCATTAAATTACATATAATAATGCAAATTCTAAAAATACAATCTTTAATTTAGATTATCTTCTGACATTATATAATAATAATGATGATTATGCTGTTGATATAGGCATTCAGTTTTGGAATTTTATATCTAAAGAGGATGCTTTAACATTTTCAGAAAAGAGCAAAGGATATACCTTACCATCCAAGAGGAATACTTCATTATTTCATTATCGGTGCATTTTTACTTGAAGATTTCTTCGTATGGTATTTTTAAATCCAGAAAAACGAGCAACATTTGTAAATGTTAAAAAGCAGTGCATGTTGGAAATGTTTACAGAATGGCAAAGCAGATGGGAACATATATTTTATGAGTGCTCTTCAATGTCTATATATATTGATTCTCAATTGCCAACTTTTTCCAAGCCTAACTAACTTTAACCCCTCTACCTTCTCTGACTCCCTTAAGCTCACTAACTGGGACCCAATAAAAACCCTGCCTCTAGACGAAGCTGTAGACTTCTTCAACTCTACATTCCTTTCTGTCCTAAACTCCCTAGCTCCAACACGAACCAAAAGAGTTAAAGCCAAAACAGCCCCTTGGCTTACATAAGCTACCAAGAAAATTATGCAAAAAAGAGACAAATCTTGGAAAAGCTATCTCCATCATAAACAGCTTGAACTGTTACTAAAATACAAACAGCTGCAAAACTTAACCAAAATACAAGTCATTAAAGACAAAAAATCCTACTACAACCACCTACAAATAAATCATACAAAGAACCACAAACAATTTTGGAACTCTATAAACACCCTTCTCAAGCCTGGTACCACAAATAACCCATGTCCTGACACTAGCAAATCTGACCAAGAAATTGCCAAACTATTTAATACCTTCTTCACCTCTTCCATTGCTGAGTTGACCAAAGCCTTCCCCAATAACAACCCCCTACCCACCTCTTCCCAAGCTTCCACCCCATCTCCTCCCACTCCCCCTATTTTTGAACTTAAACCTGTATCCACCAACCTCATAAAGAAATTTCTCTATAAACTTAAACCTTGTACCAATGCTCCTGACAACATTCCCTCCTCCTTCTTAAAAATTACCTCTGGCAGTATTGCTCTCCCTATCAGCATCCTGATCAATAG
Source organism: Protopterus annectens (assembly GCF_019279795.1). NCBI lineage: Eukaryota > Metazoa > Chordata > Ceratodontiformes > Protopteridae > Protopterus > Protopterus annectens. Next base: position 1,105,909,731 of record NC_056744.1, on the reverse strand, counting down.
ATCACTACTCGAGTCATATGTACCAAAACTATGGCATTCTGATTTTATTCTTCCACTCCACAAGGGTGGCAAAAACTGTAACTTCTCCAACTTCCACCCCATAGCCATCCTCTCTCCCATCTCTAAACTTCTTGAAAAATGCATTCACATACAGCTCATGCCATTCCTAACCGAACATCAACTGCTCTCTCCTACCCAACACAGCTTTTGCCCTGGACACAATACCAACACAGCCTTTCTCTCCTTTTTACACTCTATCAATTCAGCCCGAGATTTTGGTAACTTAATTTCATCTGTTCTATTAGATTTATCTAAAGCTTTCGATACCATCTCTCACACCCATCTACTAAACCATCTATCTAACCTTAACATCTCCCCAAAAACTCTTTCCTGGTTCTCCAGCTATCTTTCTGACAGGTCCCAAGCAGTGAAATGGAGCCAATCCTCTTCCACCTTCCTTCCAACACCCACAGGAATCCCCCAAGGTTCCATTCTTGGCTCTCTGCTATTTAACATCTTCATTAATGATTTCCACAAAGCCATTCCAAACACCAAAATTGTCCAATAGGAAGACGACTCTATTCTGATCTGCTATGCCTCCAACCAAACTGAACTCAAGTCTCTAACTCAATCTGCCTTCTCAACCACAGACAAATGGATGCTCCAAAACCACCTCTCACTTAATTCTAACAAAACTAAAATCCTCCTATTCACTCCCTTCAAATCCACTCCCATTGACAAAAACTCATTTCAAATTACCAGCCTCAACAACTCTATCATTGATATTGTTCCCTCCGCCAAACGTTTGGGGGTCACCATTGATGAACACCTAAAATTCAATACCCATATCCAACTTAACATCAAGAAAACCCACATAAAACTCGGGCTACTGTACAGGAATAATCACGTCCTCTCTCCCTCTACTAGACTGACCCTGGCCACTACATATCTTCTCCCATCTCTTCTATATGGTGCTCCTCTGCTTACTAATCTATCTTCCACCCTTACCTCCAAACTAGAAGTATGCTACAACAAAATCTCCACGTTTGACACAAAAGCAAAAGCCTCCTCTCACCACTGCTCCTCCCTACTAACTTTAAACTGGCTTGAACTCCCCAATCAACTAGACTTCTTCCACATTGTCTCAGCCCACAAGTTACTATTTCAACCCACCAGCTGCCCTGCTTTATCTAATATCCTCCTACCTTATAGCCCCCCAAGACCCCTTAGATCCACTCACCAAAACCTCGTTACCATCCACTAACCTAAGCGCCCTGCTGGTCAACTTTTACTTTCCTTCACCCTAGCTAAAAATGGAATGCCTGCCCTCCACTTTGAGGGCCTGTGACAACCTAAACACCTTCAAAAGACTACTTCACTCCTACCTGTTCCTTCACAGAAAACGTAACTGCACTCTTCACCCCATACCTCCCAACCTCCCCTCTTCCTTCTCTCCTGGCTAACCTCCTTCCCTTCAAACCTCTCACTTATGCCCAGACTATAAATTATAACCAATCTCCACCCAGCCTCTCGCTCTATGCCTCTCATCCTTTCCTTCATAACTACTTTTTAACATCTTAGCTACTAAGTATTGGATACCTTTTCTTTCTACTACCTGACCTGGTATATAATTGTACGACTACATATTGAATGCAATGTAAATTAATATTTTTTCCTTTTGTTATTTCAATTTGTTATGTAACTTAGCAATCTGAAAACTCTATATGTTATGTAACTTGTTATGCGGAGCTTCGCAGCTTAGCAATGTGAAAATTATATATTCTATGTAACTTGTTATGTGGAGCTTTTCTCCCCGGGCCTCCACTGAAAACGGGCTCTCAAGCCCAATGGACCTCCCCGGTCACCAAACTGGAATAAATAACTAAATAAATAAATAAGATAATGTCTCCTCAAATAAGAAAATAGTAATATATAATAGTCCACTGATTACTAATGTAAACAAAGAGAGTTATTATCTTCTCTGGACTATTTTGGCTGAAGCCAGGAATATTATAAACAGGAAATGGAAAAATTCTGTCTCCCACATTTGCATGAATTTTGACATCCATATGAGAAGTCATTGTAAATGAACGTACAATCAAGAAGGAAAAAATATCTCCCAAAACATTAACAAATAAACTGTGTGTTAAAGGCATATCATAAATTTATTTTTATCAGGGAAATGATAGTTTCTCTGATTGAATTCTTGATTGTTTTCTTTTTGTCTTAATGTTCAAACTCTTGCTCTTTTCTAAGTTGAAATAAGTACAGTAGGCTCCCTCTTATCCAGTCTTGCTGGGACTGGACCTTAGGCTGGATAAATGAATTGCTGGTTAATCAGAAAATGCATACAAAATAGCATTTATATGTTATAAATCAGCTAAAATAACAGGATTTGTGTTAGTATGCATTTTTTTTCTAAAGAATATGAAGTCTAATACTCAAATATCTGTCATTATTTGGTCCAGAGGAGGCAGGAGTGTTGTTATTCTCTGATGTCTTTTGCTAGGGCTACGGCAGAAATTTGATGGCCGGTTAAAGAGAAGCCACATAAGAGCAAGTCTACTGTATACATTTTGCAGGATTTCTGAGAATTAAAAGGAATCTTTTTTATTTGTAGATATATATATTTTAGTATCTCACTTTCATACATAAATTGTAGATATTGCTAATATTTTGGTGTGTTGTTTATTGCTTCATTTTTTTGGTAGTTTATAATTTATTAAACGTAATAAAATATATAAATAAAAAAACTTGCATGGAATGAGTTTAAGAGCAAGAGCAATCATGAAATATGGAATGTTAAGTCTGAATATTCTGCCATCTCTTGCCATATTCTGGGCAACCATCAATGGTTAAGCAGAAAGCAACTGTTTTCAACATGTAAACTGCTAAAGAACAGTTTAGCACTGCTATTATCCCTAAAACGCAAACTTTCTGAATGTAGCTTAACTTTCCAAACCAGCTTACTATGATTCAATAAGCCTATCAAAGTACTTTTGGGGTGCTGTACCATCTCAAGTTACTTTGTCCTATTATACACCTCAAGCCAAATCTTAAAACATCATTAGTTTAATTTCACTTTTCCACATATGCTGTAACAGACACAAACATGTCTACAAAATACTGCATACTGCTTTCATTGCCTCACAAACAGCTTTCTGATTCCAACACCAAATGGAACAGGTATAGGAAAAAGGGTGGGATGGAATGGGACACATGATGTAATGTCGAACAGATCCAATTTCAATTATCCAGCCATTCATGACCCCCAACTTATTATTTTAGAAATATAAGGGAAAGTCAATTACTATGTTTCAGGTGGTACATCATTTGCATAATGCTACCAAATAGCCTTAAACAAATTATAACTGGTGACAATATCTTAAATAAAATGCTATTACTTTTCATCTGTGAATCAAATGATAGCATAAATCAGCACAGTTGACTATATTTAGCTTAACATTAAGGATTGTCAGGCATATATACAGCAAATATACATACATACATGTACACACACATGCAAATAATTCAAGCGCTGTCATTAATGCCCTTCTAGCCAGTCGATATACCAAAACAGTTGTTCCCAGAATACGTGGACAGGATGTTCTTAAAATATTTGAACTAATGTTTGCTTTAATGTAATTTGCTTGTCTAATTTACTTTTCCACTGTGAATGTTTACTTAACTTGTCAAGATCTATTTCAAATATTGTCAAACTAGGGGCTTCCACAAACATTTTTCTCATGTTCTTGCTTTCTTTTATAACTGTTTATGCATACTGTATATCTTTCTATATACTGTATATCTTTCTCCTTAACTGGACTGCTAAATGTAATAATAAGTAATATTGAACATGTATATAACCTTCTGACATTATGGAGCTTTTCTCCCCGGGCCTCCGCTGAAAATGGACATGTATCCAGTCGGACGATCCCGGTCAACAAATGTAAAATAAAAATAAAATAAAAATAAAAAATACCCACTTTTTGTGACAGTCTTTATTTTCTCCATAGTAACAAGTCTGGCAATTTTTCACAAGACAAAAACAAAACAAAAACATGCTGCCAGATTCCCAGATATGCATTCTTGCACTTCCAACAGGTTAGATATATACCAGGAAAAAATCTACTCTTATCTAGAAAGAATTACCATATCTGAAGACATTGCCATCCAAAACACATTTATCTTCCAGATTTAATATGATGAGTAAAACGACCTAAAGGTCTCTCCCAAGCCTATATGGCCAAACCCCTCTCTTATAATGTTTGTAGCTTATCAAAACTTGTTGCATGCATACCTACATCATCTTATATGCACAACAATCTAGCCTGTGGAGATGGACACCATGAACTCAAAAGTCAATGCTTAAAAATGTCTACACTGTTCCTGTATTACTTGACACTTCATCTTTTGAAGCTGCTTTTACCAAAGTACTCATTTAAGATTTTATATTTCATCTTACTCTAATCCCAAGTCAGTAACTGACAATCTGATAATAAGATGTGACAGTTTACTTAATCATTTGGATATATTAACCACTTGAAGCCACTTGTAGCCACTTGTAGCTTTGATATGCTAATTGAGCTGAATCTTCTATCCAGCCTACCATATATGCTTTATGAAGCATCCGTTGCAATTTCTTAATTCAGCGTGCCTCTGAAGCAAAAGCTTACATTTTACTGAGATGACTGTCAAGGTAGCAAGCTATTTTTGAGTGTGTGTGTACTTCATACTGCTGGTTAGAAATATATATTATAGATCAATTTAGGAGTACCAAGCACCATACAATTCCAGGTTTGGGACACTCATCTATCACAGATCTAAACCATTAAGCTCAAAACCATTAGTGCGTAATTACTGGACACAACTGAGTTTGGTCCTTTTTTTCAAATCTATTGCCATCATAAAAGAAACTGAAATAAAAATGAAAGTATACATAAACATGTGTCAGAACTGAACAGAGAAGAATATAATTCCCATGTTGTAGTAGCAAACCTGATATATTATTGACTTGCATATAACATGCTTTGTGAAAGTATACAAAAAGGATATTTAAGAGAAACAACAATAACCTTAATCCTGCACTAAGCACTGTAACATCATTGAAAACAGACACAGAAGATATTAATGATCTGCAAAAAATATGCAGAGGGTGCAAGGCTGCTATTAAGCAAAAACAACAGACAAGCAAGTTTTTGTTGTGGAAAGGTATGTCATAATGCTAGTGGTTGTTGGTTAATAGAAAAACAAAATGTGACAGGATGAGCGATTCTAAATGAGTGTGCAGAAGCAACAATGATAAATGAAAGCCAGTAGCAAACATACAATACAGAAATATAAATGTAGAATAACCGGCATGCATAACGTTCTTAACATAAATAGTGAAACCATCTCACAGAAATGGAAGGTCTTACCAAATCAATAAGAAATATTTTAATATGTTTGAATAGTACATAACTTAAGGTGACTAAACATTAATATGCATCAGTCCAGAGAGGGCAGGGGTGAAGCTGAAAATGGAACTGAAACTGAATACAGGGTAGCATTACCAGTAATTTGTATTGCTAATTTTGAAAAAAAAAATGTTTCAAGCTATTCCATGAGAATGGTTATATGTAGTATTGAACACCTAAAAGAAGGTAAATTGAAGGCATCAATAATGAGAAATGCCAAAAAATAAAAGTTTGACTTATGCATGTATAATAGAGAAGAGCAGTCGCATTTAAAACAGAGAAGATGCTGACGCATTGGTTTGGTATTCTGTTAAGATGCTAAATGTGCCACCAGAAAATACTAGCAAAAGGTCTATGGCTGGAAAACTGTTACTGAATGATGATATACAAGTGTTTGTCAAAATAAATGGAGATTTTAAAAGGCATTCAAGACAGTCATGTGATAAAACAAAATCCAAATCCAAAGTTTCATACAGGTTGTATATAATCATATGAGCTCCAGACAATGGGAATTACAGAAAGTGGAGAGTACTGGAATATTCTCCAAGATGGAACTGAGAGAGGTAATCATAACCAAAGTTCCTGTTCTAAAGAAAGGCAAAATGAGATGAGTATATTTGTGGAAATGCTGACATGCATATTTCTGAAGACTTTAAAATTGCCTTCAGTATTATACACTGCATAGTATCAGTTATTATGAAGTTATAATTGGATGAAGTGTTTTATGCAGAGATGGTTAGTACAATTATATCTGCACATTGAGGTGGAAGACCTTTCCAGGAGTTTTAGAGCATTAACAAGTGCAAAGGTAATTGTATTTCAATACAACTGTCTTTTGGGTGATGTTTCCTTCAGTTCTTTGTAATAGACAACAGCCAAAGTCCTGTAGCAAATTCTCAATTCCCAGTGCTACTATGATGATAGCATCATGGCAAGCACAGGAAATGAAGACAACTCCAAGAAATCATGGCAGTCCCGGACAAACGAAAGGAGAATGAGCTTTGAGCTAACAGAAACAAGTATATGTCCTTTAAGGAAGAAATGCCTTATTATTCAGATTTACTAGAGAAGATAAACATTGCAAGACAGTGAAATGAAGATGGAAAATAATCTAAAGAAATTGAAGACAAGTTGGAGGCTGAGCTAAGGACATCCACATTTTAGAATGCATCACAGATGACGCTGTATCTCAGACTAGTAAAAAACTGCAAAAAATTAGTACTTTTCTCTTGATAGTACTGCAAGTAGTGAATGTGCTTTTGTTGAATAGGTCTACCCAAAAATGGATAAAAAACAACAAACAGCATTCTTGACAGTCAATAGATGCTTATATTGTAAGAAGTGCTTGCTTACCTTAATCCTTCCTTTTAGCCTAGAATGACGTATAATGGAATATGGAATGGGTAATATTTAATCACACAAGGTAGTTTGTTTTGCTTTATAATGACTTGATGGAGACTTAATGTACATATACACCAATAGAAAAGGAAGACCTTAACCTTATGTGGGAGTTGAGATTAAACAAGCATAACTGGTACTTTTATATAAAAGACACACACACACACACACACACACACACACACACACACACACACACACACACACACACACACACACACACGGGTGGTTGATCATCTGTCTTCAATGCCCATTTTTAATCCAATAAAATGTGTATCACTTTTAAGTGCAGCATGTTTCCTATGTTTGGCATGATTCAAATCAGCACATTCATATTCTGAACTAAGTGACTAAGCAGCATGTCAACACTGGCCCTTTGTCTATCCCCTAGGAGACACTACCTTGGGACATTGCCCATGACAACAAACAACCTCGCTACAGCTCTGCATCAGTAATCCATTAGATGTGAATTATGGTACCATAGTCAAACAGCTGCTTGTGATTAATGATGCAGAGAGGTATATGCCAAGCAGATCAAAATACACAACCACAGACACCTCTTGGAGTTGTTTTCTGAAACCATGACAGTGTTTCCATACTAATTTTTCATGATTGCTTATGTATTCTGCCTTCATAATTGCAGTAGATGCACAGTAACGGTGGCCAGAGGTAATTTTTATGTCATCAAGTAGCTTTGAAAAGGCTATTGTAGTACTGCAAATAATATTATGAATGACCTTCAGAACATATTGTTAATGAAGTAGAATACAGTTTATTTTTATCTTATTTTGAATTTGATAAGCAGGATAGAGCATTGATCCCATTAGACTTATTTCTGTCTCTGCCCAGAAAGGGTTTACCTGTGAAGACTTAAAAACTTTAAGATAAGACAATGGTGTCAAAAGTTCACATCTACTATTGACTGTCAAGCAACAAATATTTTAGCAGAAAGATATATGCATATGTTCAAGGAAAACTTTAAAGCTATGAGATCTAATTACAAAGCACTGCAGTACAAAGTAACTATTTTTTTCACTGCGAAACACAATCTACACAGCCACTAATTAGATACCACAATGTTGTTCTAAAATTGGAACTTAAAGTCCAGTTTGAACTTAGTGAAAACTGGACAAACAAAAGCTTATTGTACTGGGCTACACATGGTAGCATGTGACTGCAGTGCTGACAAATTGCAGCTGAAATAAATGTTCATAAGGATTGGGCCTCTAGTGACCGCAATTAATGTTTGAGAATACCTGCACACTAGAAGACCTAAGACCTGTTGCAAGAGTACTGAACATTGATGTTTTTGCAGATTGTCAAAAATGTATTCCAGCAAAGAAGTAGGATGGGTGGCCAGTACTGTGTCCCAAAATAGAAGCATTGCACACTAAAAAATATAGATGAACAGTGGCGTATTCCAACATATATTAATGGTCATTTCTATACCTCCACATAGGGGTTGGGATTTGGCATAATGTTTAAGGTGTTTACCTCAAAGACACAAGGTATATGGTTTGATTCTCACCTCTGGCTGCTGGATATTGGCCAGGCATGTAATAGTCTGCAAACTAATTGGCTAGCATTTTAGGGGAGGGTTTGGCATAACAGTTAACTTAAGTTCTTCATCTTATAAACATGAGACACAGCGTTTAATTCTGACCTTGAGTTATTGGCTAAGCTTAAACTGGCCCTTCAGGGCACTTAGCTTAGTATTCATAAGTTAACCTATGAATTTATAAAGATGGATGATCAATACTGCCCTATAAGAATGATGGTAGACCAATGTTGTACATCTAGAAATGTGTATGACCAGTGATATATCTACTCTCAAGATATGTCAATGACCACTACCATACCTCAGCAAGGATGGGTAATTAGTACTGTACTGTCCTGTCCTGTACTGTAAGAATGATGGAATAACAATGATCAAGGAGGATGGATGATCAGTGCTGCACCCCCAAGATATATGAATGACTGTTGCCATACCGCAAAAATGGATACTCAGTACTGTACGAGTGATGGATAACCAGTCCTGTACCCCAAGAAGGATGGATGATCAGTGCTGCACACCAAGATATATGAATGACTGTTGCCATATCGCAAAAATGGATACTCAGTACTGTACGAGTGATGGATAACCAGTCCTGTACCCCAAGAAGGATGGATGATCAATGCTGCACTCCAAGATATATGAATGACTGTTGCCATATCGCAAAAATGGATACTCAGTACTGTACGAGTGATGGATAACCAGTCCTGTACCCCAAGAAGGATGGATGATCAGTGCTGCACTCCAAGATATATGAATGACTGTTGCCATATCGCAAAAATGGATACTCAGTACTGTACGAGTGATGGATAACCAGTCCTGTACCCCAAGAAGGATGGATGATCAGTGCTGCACTCCAAGATATATGAATGACTATTGCCATACCTCAAAAATGGATGCTCAATACTGTACTGTAAGAATGATGGATAATCAGGGTTGTACCCCAAGATGGATTAATGACCAGTGCTGCTCCCCATAATTTATCAAATAGCATTGCCCTACCCCAGCAATGATAGATGATCAGTACTGTACTGTAAGAATATTTGATGACCAGTGTTGCACTCCATAAAGTACTGATGATCAGTGAAGTACCTTAGCAAAGATGGATGCCGGCACAGTATCCCAGGTTATATTAAATGACTATTGCAGTACCCCATGATGGATGAACAATGTTGTACTCTAAGACATAAGGATGACCAAACATATTAACAAAGTAAAAATGCTAAAATTTTATATCAGTTGACCCCCATATAGAGGACTTGGTGTTGGAAACAAACTCACTTGATGTACTTATCCAGGTCAGTACTCTTAAGTCATATGTCTTTAAAGATGCTATACTGAGCACCTGAGAAGACACTGTCAGAGAATCATAATGTGAGGGGGAAAAGTATAGAATGCCCTATACATCTGTGAAATGTGATGCCTAATGTTAAATATTATGCAGTTAGCATTAAAAATGTTTGAATGTTGATATAGACATCAGTGCAATAGGATCTTTATTCACGTGTCATTTTCAAAAATATCTTTAACTTTTAGTATTTCAGGCATGGAGAATGTGTGTTTGTAGGGTGGTGGATATGTGTGTGAGTGTATCTATGTGTCTGTTTATCATAGATTCACATATCTATAACTACATCTATATCTATATATCTATATTTGTATCGCTATCTATCATTCTCTATATATATCTATCGTCTCACCCTATGATAGGTCAGAACATTGGAAATATCATTATTGTACAGAAAGTGCTTTTATAAAAAACATTGTAAATAATATTGTTGTATGTTGAATGTTTGATAAATATGGTATAAATGCTGTGTTTCCCTAAGACAGGCAGGTACATTTTTTGTATTATTTATGAAGTTTCCCCACCAAGAATCCTGTTAACAATCATACTACTAGAGTGGTATACTGAAAGGAGAGCTATGGCCCTAGTAAATACAGAAGTTGACCTCTTGATGAAGAAGGAGTTTGTGCTTAGAACTATCATTCTGGAGAGTATGCTATACCAAAGAAGAGAAGAGAAAAGCTAGAAGAAGCTGAAGTAGCCTGGAGACCTACTAAGTATCCAGCCAGAAAGAGGTGTTTTGAAATCATCTTGGGACTATAGCAGAAGTGGAAATATTCTACCAAGAATCCAGACGGAGTAGGAACATGTGTGAAACAGCCTTCAGAATGCATCAGGACTGGTATGGTGAAACAGTAGAATTGTTTAGTTTTTGTTACTTTATCTGTGCTAAAGAAGAGTCTGTATGAATGTTTTCCTATATGTTAACATTTTAAAATTTTATGGAGTAGTAGTTATCTCTGCTGCTTTATTTCATACTGCATTTGTGGGTGCATCTGGCATATTTGATACAATTTCTCCATGCCAAAATGTATTTTGGGTTATACTTTTTGCTGCCTAAAAAATTAGCTGAGCAATTTTTTTTCACCATTTCAGAGTTAACAATTCTGTGATGTCAGCTGGAAGTTTTTTTTTCTCTGCAGTACATCTGTGTTTTTCCTTGTGCATGGATAATAACTGTGGAGTAACTGCTTCAGACTACTGCGACTGCACCTGAGGGGATGGTGATGAATGCCAAACTCCGTGGCATTGACAAAGACAGTTCTACCTATTAAGCAACTAAAAAGAGTAAGACATTGAAGTATTCTTTGTAACTTTTGAATTGTAAACCCTCCAGGAGGGATGAAGTCAGAGTGACTGGGATAATATCCTTTCAGTGCAGCTGACTGGCAAGCCTTTAAAATGTGTCTTGGGCTTGGAAAGGGCTCAACATCAGGACTATAACAAAATTAAAAAAAAAGGACTGTTGACTTCAGTTGGTAATACCGCTGAGATACAAACTAAAAAGGTTTCATGCTGAGCATTTTCTCCAAAAAAATAGTAAGATCTCAAGGATATGATCTAAAGCATGTTCTTAAATTATACTTCGATCCTCAGAGTCAAAAAACTACAAGTAGATAGAAATGTTAGCCACTGGAAATTTTTAAAAGGGCTTTTCTTGCTACTTTTAGAGTATGGGTATCTCACAGTGGCACTAAAAAGTTGAACATTTTCTAATACTTGAAGAGAGAGACAAGTATAGAGTAAAACACTGTTAAAACTGAGCATTCTAGATCAGTTTAAAATCTCATAACAAATTGTCAACTATAAACATACTCTACCATAAATGTAGAAAAAGCTGTCATACAACAAGACTTTGTACTAGTAATAATAGCAGTGCGTATGCTATAAATCTGAAAGAATGGGAGTTACATTTTTTATTAGTAAGTATACAAAGGTAGCTCTTTAGTATTCAAAAACGTGCACACTAATTGGTCAGCCCAATCAGTGTGCCCATTGTAAAATCGAACATATACCAATAGAAAAAAGGTCTGTTGCAGCTGGACTTTCTTCTATTAGTATATGGTATGGAAGTAAATACACGATAGCATAAATCTTGTTATTCTAGTAGCTTTCTAAGTTTATAAGAGCAACATTTACAATAGGGACATGTGTCCCCCTTATTTAAGGATTTGCACATTTCTTGAGCTAAGAGGTCAAAAGGTATATACAGAGGACATAGAAAATACATGGAAAATCAGGTACATTCTTCAAACTAAAGAAAAGTACCTGATTTTCCTTGTATTTTTGCCCTGCCTCTCTTATACCTCTAAACTGTCTGGATTTTGCAGTTATTTTTTTCAAAAAAAAAAAAAAGACAATAGAGATCTTCCTTTCTTTGTTGCTTGCTTTCGAAATAATTGATGTATTGTGTAAGCATGGGAACATAAGTCCCATATGCAAGTACAGTACATCAACAAAGCGGAAGAATGCAAAAACAATATGGAGGAACACCACGGCGCCATTATACAAAGACATTATTTAAGAAAAGTAAGTAATGACATTGTATAATACTTCACTTCGCCCTCATGATCAAATCAATACAACTGTGGGTAAATCTTCAATATACCAAGCCCACTCATCAGTTACTGCTTATTAATAACATTGTTCCACCTGTGGAAGCTATATCTAATAAAAATAACTCTAAAATGATGCTGAGCTCATGGAGTGTGATAAAACAGTTAAATAAATAAAATAAATGGTTGACACAGCTGTCTGCTGTTGTCGTATTGCAAAATTAATTAAGTGTAATGTCTTAATTGTTGACAGAGGGTCATTAATTTCTTTGAAAAAGTTAACAAAGGAGTGGCTAGCAGTTACGCAACACACTCAGCATATCAGGACCTGGCCAAGGCCTTTGACATGCAGGAATTATTTAGCAGATTTGTAAATCCAAATATCAATCCATATATTGTGCTGTGGATACCGTATACTGGTTGTCTGACAGTACCCATGTCATTAGAGTCATGAATGCCACTTCTAAAAAAATATATACCAGTGGTGTAACACAGCACTCAGTGTTGGACCGTCTTCTATTTGGCATTGATTTCTCTGACCTTCGGCCAATACTCCTGGCTCATGGTCATCTATGTTTGCAGATTATTATAAAATGGAATTTTTTTTTTTATTCTCCAGTTACTCTCAATTGCTCCAACATGGTTTAAACTATGTTAACAACTGGAGCAAGGATAGTACTGTCAAATTAAATCTTAGTGCTACTGTGGGAAGAAATAGCTAGGGAATTGTTATGGCTAGGCTTGCATAGGCCCTAGGGCCGATAGTCTAGTACCAACCTATGAACCTATAAAACGCAGCCTAATTCATTTTGGTAAACAACATATTTTCACATACCATATAGGTGGCATATCCCTTCAACTAGTTACTGTTGTAAGGGATCTAGACACTTTTTAATAATTCCTTATCATTTAACATTCATGCAACACCAGTAGTTCAGAAAGTTTTCTGTCTAGCTCATCTAATTTCCAAAGACATCTCCATTAGATCCAAAGAAGTCTTAATTCCACTTAACTCCTACTTCTTTAGACCCATTATTGAATATAATTTCATGGACTATATTTGTCTAAACATATCACTCAACTTGAGAGATTTGAGAGATTCATTACAAAACAGATCAATGGCCTCAAAAATCTTGGGTTAACAAGACATACTTTCAACCATATCTCTTTACTCCAGCTTTTATAAACTCCTCTGTGGAGATCTGTGTCAAGCCGTTTCAGCCATGAAAGATCCAACCTACTTTGACCTCCTCTTCTTTCACAAAACAAATGGTACCTCAAATGCCTGGTTAAAAAAAAAAAAAAAAACTAAACCTTAATCAATAAGACAAATAAGGCATATTGGCATGCTAGATTCATATCCCAACATATCCCTTACCTCTGAAACAAACTTCCACTACATGTCAGAGTAGCACCCTTGCCACCTTAAAGGTAAACCTAGATAATTGGATGGACAGCCTTAAGTTCTACCCTGTTCTAACTTGCCTTGCCTTCCTTGAAGCTGGAGGGAACTTCTGAAAAAAAATTATATACATACACACACACACACACACACACACACACACACACATATATATATATATATATATATATATATATATATATATATATGCACAATTATGTACACACAAACACACACACACACACACACACACACACACACACACACACACACACACACACACATATACATATATATTTTTGGCTAGTGATGTAATGATCTGTAGACTGACTGTCCATTACTCACCTATGAATCTGTGTACCTGTGCAAGGACTACAAGAATCTGGAGGTTGAGGTAGTCTGGATTCATAGAGACAAAAACCATTATCCCATTAATCAAGTAGAAATACAAATGGATTTGGAAATGTAGTTCATCTTTTTGTGATAATTACCAGCTTATTTTTCCTGCTATAAAGGTTTGTGGAGGCAAGTGGGAGAAGATTAATCCTTTTGCTAGACTACATTATCTGTGCAGGGAAGGGAATCTGCAAATAAATAAGCCTACAGATAAACATGTGCCCCACCTGGAAAAGGAGGGTGGGGGGAGTGTTACCCACCAGATACATTCATAATGTAATCCCAAAGAGAACAAGGTATAGTGTAGGAAAGCCCTAAAGATGCAAAAACTTGGCATGCATGTGAGAAATTTTATGACTGCATTTATGACAGGCCAGTCATTGCCGAATCTGCCCACAGACCATTTGTAAGCCATTGCACAGAAGATTATGTAGCTGTTGATGATGTTACTCTTCTTTCCAGTGATTTCACTTTACTACTGAATAGAGAACTGGCAAAGAAATGTATATTGCTGATGCACTACCTAGAAGATATCTCAAAGAAAACAAGAAGAATCTCTTCAACCATGTATCAGAAACCATGACAGCTGTGTTGTATGTTCAAAAGTCAAAGGAGAGTCTACAGGATTTTTATTACAATACTAAAAATGCACAGAGCTACAGATGCTTAAAATACTTGATTTTCAGAATGGTCAAATTAAAAAAGAACTACTACGAGTCTAAATGTACTATACTTTCCATGATAAGACTCATGAGTTTCAAGGACTGCAGCTTAATCCATCATAGTCATAGTGCCAAACAAAGTACTGAAAAAAGTCCAGGATTTGCATATAGAAATAGCAAAGGATAGAGAAAGCTCATGTGAAATTAAGTTTTACTCTGGTGTGTCTCATTAAATAGAACTTAATGTCAAATACTGTCAAATCTGTTGCATGTTTCTCAAAACCACACTAGAAACATTATGAGTGCAGAGGAAATGTCATACAGACCATGGTGTGACATACTAATGGCATAAGGACTGTATGCTGAAAGGCATCATAATGTGACAAGACTGTTGCACTGGGGATTGTGCAAACATTATGGTACTGAAGTGGCTGAAAAACACTGAAAACATGAGCCACAAAACAAAATAGAAAATGATGACATTTATATCACATGGGATCACACATTACCAACAGTTCAAAAGACAGATGCTAGAAAAGTGAATACAGTAGTGCATGAAAAGAAAACAAAAGTAGCATCGATCATTGAAATCGCCACACCCAGTGACTGCAGTGTCTTGTGTACAGAAAGACACAGAGTCATAAAATACCAGGATCTGCAGGCAGAAATGACAGCAATGTGGAAGGAAAATACCCAGACAGTTCCAACAGTAGTAGGAGCAACAGGTCTTATAAAAAAAGAATCTACAATCATATTTAGATATGTTACCGATACATGTAATGCCATACGAATTACAGAAGGCGTCATTATTAGGCACAGTGCGGGTGCTGCAAAGACTGAAACAATACTAATTTCATGAAGCTTAATCATACTTTGACTTAGGAATGGGGTCCATTCCCGAAATGGTATTAGAAACCCAAAAGATTTGGAGAAATTAAAAAGAGAGAAACCATGGTGTAAAGTAGCATCTGTGTTGTTTCAGTTAAAGCACATTGAACAGCTTGTTTGTGTTAACTGTTACACAAGTTATCCAGATGTTCATAGGTTCATAGGTTCATACTAGGCTATCTGCCATAGGGCATTTATAAGCTTAGCCAGAGTGTGTTTGGCTTTCACCACCCATTTTAAATTAATTTTGCTATGCCCTTTTTCGAGGTTAGTATACTGTTACTCTGTCTAACAGTGACACAGAAGTGATACCCGGGGTAAACCTACGATCCCCCATCCACTCATCAAGATTCCTCTTGAAGAGAGTCAATGAGGGACTCTGCCTAACCTGGACTGAGATTTTATTCCAGAGGGAAGGGAGCCTCTGGGTTATGAATCTGTCCCTCCAGCATGTCCTATTTATTTCAGTGCTGAGGTTCAAGTCTCGAGCGTAGCTCGATGCGATTTGGATTTTCTGAGGTGCAACATGTCCATTAATTCCGGGTTGGACATGGCTTTATACGTCAGGCACAGATCGCCTCTGAGCAGGCGGTATGCCACTGAGTAGAGCAGGAGTTTCTTTAACTGGGCAGCATATGGCATCTGTTTGAGCCCTTTATCCTTTTGGTGAGGTACTTTTGAGGTCTTTCCAGTTGCTGCAGGTGTCTGGTAAGGTACATCCCAAAAGGGGCATTGTACTCAATTATGGGCCTGATGAGGGATGAGAAAAGAGGCACGATGACCTCCCCTGATCTAGATGTGAATCCCTTCATGATTAGGTGTGCTATATAAAATGTTTTTCTAACCACTTTGGCCACGTGGTTGTCAAATGAGAGATTGCTATCAACTTGGGTCCCCAGGTCCCTAATTACTTCTTCTGTACTTAATGGATTGCCACCTATGTGGTAATTTGTGGGCACTTTGTTTTTGCCAAAGGGGATGACTATACACTTTTTGGCTTTTAGCTTGAGGCCATGGATCTGGCACCAGTTGTCTGTTTCTATGAGGCCCTTTTGGAGGATGCTTGTGTCAGCTGGAGAGTTGATTATAGCGCCCAGTTTGCAGTCATCTGCGGACTTGGTCAGCCACAGTCCTTCTATGTTGGCCTGTACCTCCGAGAAATATATACCGAACAGGAGAGGTCCCAGGACTGAGCCTTGTGGGACGCCACTTATAACTGGTTTGGAGTCTGACATGGCTCCAGCAATTCTAACCATGTGGGTTCTGTCCTTGAGCCAGTTTGCAACCCATCTAGTGACATAGGGGTTTATATTTAAGCTGGTGAGCCTATCTATAATGCCCGAGTGGGGTATTGTATTGAAGGCTTTTGCGAGGCCAAGTAGGCTGTGTGGACCATCTTCCCCTCGTCAATGGCCTTGGTGACTGTTTCAAAGAAATCGACCAGGTTTAAGAGGCAGGATCTGCCCTTAACAAAGCCAAACTGGGTAGGATCCAGTGTCTGTAGGTCCCCAGTATCTTTATTTATGAGGTCCATGATGATCCTTTCCATAGCTTTGCAGACCAAGCTAGTCAGGCTTATGGGGCGATAGTTTCCAGGATCCTTTGAGGCACCACCTTTGTGGAGAGGGGCCACTGTTGCTGTACGCCACTCTTTGGGTACATATCCTGTGGTAAGGCTGAGATTGAACAGTAGTTTTATGTTTGGGTTTAGCTCTTCTTGGAGTTCATGTAGGACACAGCCTGGTACACCGTCTGGTCCTATTGATGCTGTGTTTTTTGCTTTGGAGAGGGCGGCTCTTACCTGAGCATCTGAGATGCCAGGAGGGCAGCACTCTGCTGGGATAGATATTTGCCCTTTGGTGGGGAGTTTGCGCTGAACCTGTCAGCTAGGATGTTGGCAATGTCTGTGGGTTCGGTGTATTTTTTGTCATTTTGGACTAATTCTTAGCATATCTGGGAATTCCTACCCAGGTTCCTAACATAACTAAAGAAAGCCTTGTGATTATCCTTAGTGTCCTGTGCAATTTTTCTCTCGAAGCTGGCCTTAGACGATTTTATGAGTGCCCGTAGTTTTTTGCTAACACTGATCAGAGATGTCTTCCCTTTTTGGGATTTTGCTCTATCATGTAGTAGCTTCCTCCTTCTATTGTATAGTTTGTTTATGGCTGGGGTCCACCAGACAGGAGGTCTGCCTTTGGAGGATTGGGTCTTGGTTTTATTTGGGATTGTATTATCCATGCATTCCTGAAGGTGTTCATAGAATGCGTTTATAAAGGATTCTGCAGTCTGGGCTGTATTTTCCACAGGCCCGGGGGCTTTGAAGGATTCCACCTCGGTTTTGAGGAGTGTGAAATTTGCTTTAAAGAAGTTTTTCACTGTGGTTTTCTGGGCAGAGGTTGGGGTCGGGATGTGAATATCCAGTGAGATTAGTTTATGGTCTGATCTTACCAGTGAGGGATACACTTCTGGTCTGGAGCATAGAGTCCCCATGTTGGTGATGATCAGGTCCAGTATGTTTTCCCCTCTTGTTGGAGTGGTAACAAGTTGTTCCATAGCATTTGAGTTTATAAATTCTAGGAACCTTTGAGCTAGGGTGTTGGAGCTAGAGTAATGCTCCCAGTCTATGTTTGGGTAGTTGAACTCACCCAATATAATGGTGTTTGGAGAGACCTTCATATTTTCCAGTGTTCTCAGGAAGGCCGAGTGGGATTCCTGGGTATGGGACGGTGGTCTGTAGCAGGCTATAAACTGGAAGGCAGTTTTACCCACTGTTATTTGCACATGGATAGTCTCTGATGCTTCGTGCTGTGCCACCAACCTGGAGGTGTGGGTATCTTTGACGAATATTGATACTCCCCCTCCTTTTCTGGTTCGGTCCAAGTTTTGGGGCCGAAAAGCATGGTATGAGGTATAACCTGGTAGTGCTGGGGTGCTCTCGGGAGCCTTGAACCAGGTTTCTGTTACTGCACAGATATCGATGTTCTCCATGCTAAGAAGAGTTTCAAGTGTTTGCATCTTGAGGTTTAGACTTCTGGCGTTGAGTAGCATTACTCTTAGTTTCTTATCCCTTGTGATACCTATGGAGGTGGGTTTGACTTTTGAGCCTTGCCTAAAAAAGGCACTATGGGGGTAGCAAGAGCCTTTGCCAATATCCGAAAGCCCAGGGGTGACAGGTGCAAGCCGTCCCTAGCGAAGCATCGTGGCCTGTCGAGCATGTCATCCCAGGCTGACAGGCATTGGATCCCCTTTGAATGACACCAATACTTAAGCCAATTGTTGAAATTGATCATCTTGTCTTCATATTGTGGCATCATTCTTGGTGAGGTAAGATGCTACTCAAGGTCAGGGTCATACCGGCCTGGGCCACATGCTCAGAGAGCTCCTTTATGTCTCTTTTCATGTAGTCCAGGGAGGTATGTCTCAGGTCATTCACACCAGCATGGACAATGACTGAGTCATATTTGTACATGCCTTGGAGTGACCTCAGTGCTTGTGTTATGTGGCGGATCCTATCGCCCGACAGGCAGCTTACCGTGACCTTCTCCTTGTTCAGCCTGGTGAGCGGGACATCAGTGTGTCTGATGATAGAGTCACCTATTACAAGTGTATCAGGTGTGTTGTTTAGCCTTAAGGGCTATCACTGTTCGGCACACTGGCTTTGTGAGCTATGTGTTGCACGTGTTTTGTTTTGGGGTAGCGGTTGCTTGGGTGTCTGCTTTGGAGGTCTCTGCTGCTTAGACAGATTTTTATTTAGAGCCTCCGAGTATGTTTTTGCGTGTTTATGTGTTTGGTTTGCTGTTGTGGTAAGCCTATGTGAGACTGGAATTGTAGTGTGTGTGGTTACCTTCTCCTCCTGACTGGTTATGCCAGTACTGAGTTGAGAGAGCTTAGCCTCCAGTTTGGCTATATGGTTGCATCTCTCACATGTGTTGGAATTTGTTGGGAGGAGGAGAGAGTTGTCTGTGTACATGAGGCAGTTGTAACATTGCCTCAAGATTCCCAGATTCACCAGCTGGACCGGAGAGGAGACTGACAACTGACTTTTGGACATGCTAGAATAGTATAGGGAATTCCTTTATAATTGAAAATAAAAGGGCCAATGGGGAACGAGGTACTCAAGGGGAGTTTGTGAGCGTGTAGTGCTTTTATTTTTTTAGTGCTGACTTATATAATTGCTTTAGTGAGCAAGTGCCAGGTAACTTAAATGCAATGTGTTACAGGTGACTTAAATGCAAAAATGACAAACAGTAACTTTCTTTCAAGTGAAACAAGGAAATAAGTACAGTAAGCAATGCAGATGTCACTAGGGATCCACAGAAGCACTGAAAAGCCGCGCTTTAGGTGGAATTAGCATTTCAGGGAAATAACAAGCAAACAAACAAAGCTAGATTCAGCAGGCCTGGATCTAGTCTATGCTACAGCAAACAATGTGTACCAATTCCAGTAAGAAACAGTTCAAATATGCAGGCACTATAAGCCTTTAACCAGAAATTCCCAGCTCAGAAGGGCAGAGTCCAGCCTCTCCTCCCACAAGAGTGCAGACCACGAACCTTCTTAATGTAAAATAACTGGCCTGAAGCCCAAGTGCTTAAACCAGAACTAATACACTTTTAGAATAACAGACACTGAGCCCTCAATCAGCAGTTCCCAACTTAGAAGGATGTAAGCTACCTGTCCTGCCACCACAGTGCAGGCCACAAACCTTCCTAATGTAAAACAACTGGTCTGAGCCCAAGTGCTTAATCCAAAAGACTTTGAATGATAGCTACACTTTAATCAAGTTACTACCAAGCAGTAATAAATACAACTGAATACTTTAAAGAATGCCTGGATTAGTGCTCAAGTTATATAAACAAAACTAGATTCAGCAGGCCTGGATCTAGTCTATGCTACAGCAAACAAGGTGTACCACAAACAAGGTGTACCAATTTAGGAAGAAGCAGTACAAATATGCAGGCACTATAAACCTTTAACCAGAAATTCCCAGCTCAGAATGGCAGAGTCCAGCCTCTCCTCCCACAAGAGTGCAGACCATGAACCCTCTTAATTAAAATAACTGGCCTGAAGCCCAAGTGCTTAAACCAGAATTAATACACTTTTAGAATAACAAACACTGAGCCCTCAATCAGCAGTTCCCAACTTAGAAGGATGTAAGCTACCTGTCCTGCCACTACAGTGCAGAGCACAAACCTTCCTAATGTAAAACAACTGGTCTGAAGCCCAAGTGCTTAAACTAAAAGGCTTAGAGTGAGTTACACCAAGCAGTAATAAATACAATTGAGTACTTTTAAGATGACGCAAAAGCAAAATAAAGTAGGAAGAAACACAAATACAGTAAAAGCAGATAATTTTTTTTTTTGAGTGAGCAAATGAGATGGACCCAGGAGGAGTATCCAAGTGCAAATTTACAAGAGGGGCTGGCAGTTTCAAAGCCACCAAGATTAACACCAAGACAAAAACAGGGAAGGTGGTGAAAAAACAGACAACTTCTAGCTAGATATTGCTCAATGCAACACAAATTACTTTAAAAAGTGCAGATAAAAGTTACTTAGCTACACTTATGCGTTCAATTGATATCATGCAGGTCTTAACCGGCCAAAGCTCACAGTTTAAATTATCAAACTAAGAGATATGTCTTCACAATCAGTCAATGCATTTATGGCAGGCATTATTTTACAACATGGTATTCCTGATACTGTATTCTCAGATAATGGTTTGCAATTTTTGTTTGCAGCCATGATTTTTGAACATGTTCACAGTTCTAGGAATTTCAGCATCTAACCTTTTCATCTAGACATCTACAGTCCAGTAGTCATGCAGAAAGATGTATGCAAACTGTAAAAAAAAAATGATCATGAAAAATGTGTATTGTGTTAGAAACTTAAGGCACAACTGTTATTTAATTCTGCTTGGGAAGAGAAATATTCCATTGCAACCAGAGGGACAGTCTCCTGCTCAACTACTGAACTATTGATGAGAAGAATAATGAAGGCAACACTCTCTAACTTGTCTGTTATATTTCAATGAGAAAAAATGACAAATATATAGTCAAGCTAACAGAAAGCTCAGCAAAGACAGCAAAATCCTTTAACAGTTAGTCTAACTGCCCACCATGAAGACTGGAGAGATAGTATGAATACAGTATCTGTTAGGCAAAGTACATGGAACAGCTGGAAGTTTTGGTGATATATCAAGCCGATGTAGTGAGATTCTACACTGCTACATTGCTGAGGCTTGAGATGGTCTGAATCTCAGGCATAAACACAAGCATTTATGTAGGACTGGACTGTTCTCAGCAGAAAAAAAGATGTCTGAAAGGAATCCATTTCACGACAGTATTAGACAAAAAGGGACACAATCACCACTGAAATAGATGCCAAGAGTGTACTCCTACCTTTATCATGACCAGACTCAATGGATAAGACTATATAACCTGGACATGGCTTTATACTAGACTTGTTTGTTGTACCTTTAGTGAATGCAAATACCACCAAAGATGCTAAACTCAAGAACTATTAAAAAAATCCAGAAGGAATAATGTTATGATTGCAAAGACTGATTTTCATAGCTGTTATCAAGCAAATGTATATTTTATTTAAATTTGAAAAATACATGAATTGTTTACTTCTACTCATATGCATCAATTTTTATACAGGTATATTATATGATTTCCTTTCAGTCCCACAGTGTATGTGTTGATTCACAGAATGTCAAAAGCACTGAGGACTTGGGTTGTAATGTATAGTACAAGGTAGCTTTACGTGTACTCAGAAACCTAAGCTTCCTTGTGGGATGTAATGTTTTTCTATCTTGTTTTTCATTTGTTGTCAGATAGTAAAGGGCATAACCAACCACTGTGTGACCCAGAATACCAGGAATGTGAAAAATGAAAGGCAGCGGATAGCAGTTATAAAAAACATGTAGGGCTTTAATGTAAGTACTGATTAAAACCAAAATAAATAAATAAAACCTACATAAGACCCAATAGTTAAGTGCTTATACCCAGTAAGCTGTAACAAAGACTTCTTCATTTATTCTGTTTTTTATGAGTTGTTAATGCTATTGGCTACCTTCATTTTGGCTTTCCTGGAGGTCCAGGTCACATGGTGGTTGGTTATATTGTCGTTTTCTTTGTGTGGAATCCACCTCTTGGGTTTGGATGATACTAAAGGGTGCCAACACATCCAGCATGAGTCCTGTCTACATCTTGCCATCAAGACTGAAATGCTGTGCAAAGAAACAGAACCCCAAATAAAATGGGCTTTCTGTCTAGTTCAAAATGCAGTATATATTACAACCCAATATAAAATGAGCTTTCTGCCTAGTTCAAAATGCAATGTATATTACAACATGCTTATTAAATGTGAACAAAAAAACATGCAGTGTTTTTACTTAAAAAGATTCTTAGAGAAGGATGCTCATCTTACATTATGTAACATGCAGTCCTGGTACCGGGCAGAGATAATTATTTCGATACTTCAATAATATTGCCGTGCAGCTTCATCTATGTCACAGAAACTACTAAGCTGCTTTATGTACCTATGTGAAGGTGTGTAACAAAGCAGAATGCTGGCATATGGTTTGGTATACTGCATGAGCAAACACTTGTATATCATGAATAACATGGTGTAGGTAACCTTTTTAGGGGTTGCTAGGTTACTGAGTCAGCCTCTTGAGTTTCATTCTTATGACTGCTGAAGTAATATTGCAACCATATGAAAGGTTATCTGCATTACCAATATTCGTTCTCTATATATTTAATTTTTCCAATGTCATATAAAATGTGTTGATTATAGCAAATAAATGGATGTTTTTGTTCATTTGCATAAGCAAACGATGAATTCTTATTTTTCTCATGAAAGAAACAAATAACTTTTTACATTCAATAATGTTAACTTACTTTTTAAATGGAAGACTAAAACCATTGAAACAAGGAAGTATAACTTTCTGGAAGGTTAAAAGTTCTGAAACCAAGATGAATCAATACGCTGAGTTCTCTGAAATTAACCATTACGTAAAACTATTGCCACAGCTGAAACATTGCTACTGGATCCATGAGCACTGTTACGTGGAAGGCAGTGCCTCACTGTGTAAGCTCCAAAACCAGAATAAATAGGACACAGACATTCCCCATTTAACAGCCCTTTAAGGATAGTAATGCATTCTGCACTTCTGTGGGATTGCTCTTGAATGAAATACAACTGATACAATGCTATTATTTTACATGCAAAATATAAAACAATACTTAATAAAATAAATCATATTTTTGCAACAATATATAAATGTTTGAAGCTATAAACTTAACTGAGATGTTGAATCGACTATCAAAAGCAACAAAACAACAATCTATTAAACAGGAGAAAAATACTGAATGTACAATGTGATTCTGAGTCTAAATTAAAAACACTTATTCAGGTAATATTTATTATAACATTTTTCATAAACCAAGCAAATTAAACATATATGAGCTTTCAACAGTAGTTCACGAGGGTAACATCAGTTATGTATTTTGCATATTTTATTTGATATATCAGCTTTTATTTTCTTGGAATTTTCCTTACAGATTATCTCAGTAGACACTGAAAGTTTATGTCATCACCATTTGCTACAGAATGATTCACCAGTGCATAACTTATCAAAGCATGACTCAATTAACCAGTAGAACATCTATGAGAAAAAAATCCTTATTACGATGAGGGACAGATTCCCCTGACTTATATAACTACATTCAAGACTACTAAGACATTACAGTTCCTGTAGTAGTAGCAATAAAGAAAATAATTTATTCCCAACTGAAACAATCATTTTTGCTTAGCTGAACTTGTCAATGATAGCTGCATGTATTTTTATATTACTGTATTAGACGGTTGTCATATGCCATACATTTAAAATTTTTGATGATATGCTTTAAATGAATATTGCAGACACACTAACATTATCATGAAGTTGTAATTATTCCTAACATCTAAAGCATGGCTACTCTGCTATTTTCACTTTAATTTGCATAACTTGATAGTGTTGTCTGCATGTACAATCTCTGTGGTACTTTGCACTCTACTTATTTATGTTTTTTTTTTCTGTTTCCCCACAAGTAAATATTAAATACATTGTTTTGGCAGGAAAATGGCTGCAGAGTAGGGTCAGATTTTTTGATAGGGCTTTCAGTCAAGATTATGTGGAGCCAAGCTATATATTCAGTAGTGTCAGTGAGGCAATAGGTAGCACATTCAACTCTGGTGCAGTAGACAGTGGGATTGCTGCTATTGCATTGCAGCATAAGGGAAATACTGCATGCTTAAGTATGTTGTCCTGTGGATGAGATGTTACAGTAGGGTCTCATCTGCTTGAGGTGGTGGTAGCGCAAGTTGATGAAAAAGATCCCATGGCACCTATCGATAAGAGTAAGGGAAGTTCACTGAGGCCATGGCCTATTTTCCCCTACTAGTATAAATACCACCTTGGGTCTCCTTGAAAAGAAGGTACTAGCCTTGGGGGACTAACCATGGTCAGTAATGGATAATAAATAAAATATAAATAGATTATTCAAGTTACATTCTTATAGTTCAGCATAAACAATATCAATTAACTCAATATATAACTTTGCTGTACTTTATAACTGCAAAGAGCTATTGCATTCAGGTGATCTTTCTACTGGCAACTGGACTGTGGAGTAAGTTTTATTAGAGTGTTTCCTGGTTTAGTCCGTTGTTTGTAGCTTATGTTTTCACCTTTGGGCTTTGTCTTTGTGATTTTACATTAATGAGGCTCAGAACTGTGCTCTAGTGGGAGTGGGTGACACATTGCTCTGTTCTGTGTTGGGAGTCACAGAGAAAAGGTTCAGCTGTTACTCTTTGATTGCCCACAAGGCTGTTTCATATGCATTATCAGTTTTCTGAAGCTGTATTAAGTCGGCCTGTATGCATGACAGTGCTCACTGCATAACGGGTTTCACCAGTGCCCTGTATACATGCAAGCACCTGGAACTGACATCTTCTCTGTAAAACTACCCTTAAAGCTTCCCCAGTCCCCAGTTGTGCAAAAAGAAACAAGCAGCACAGTGACAAGAAATGCCCAATGAGTTTTGTATTAGATACTCCTGCTTTAACTCTGCACTCCTTCAGCAACTTTATGATCAAGTAAAAGAGCATGTAACCATGGATACAATCTCCCCTGCTGTCTCTGCAGTCAACTTGGTGGATATGAGTATCCTAAGGCAATCTAGCAACTGCCTTGTGTGTTGTTGACAACCAACTAATTCTTAAACAAAGTGATAAAGTATGTGACAGGTGTAATTACACAATGTCCCTAGAGGTAAAGCTCTCATGAGTCATATACAATCAATCAATCATAATAACAATCAGGTTGTCAGTAATGCAGTGGGCAATACATGCAGGAAGGAGCAGATACATAAACCCACATATGTTGAGGATTTAAAACATAATGTTCCTAAACCCAAAAGACTGGTCAAACAGGATGATGTGCTTGAACATCTCCATGTTCAAACTACCACAGAAAAAGTCCTGCACCATAGCCTTGCAAGCTATATATCCCTCTCTATGATCTAGGAGACACTCACCATCCAACCCAATATCATATTAATTGGTGACTTAAACTACACCATAGTAAACTCAGAATCATAAAGGACCCCAGGCTTGAGACTCCTGGATTTTGTCAATACACCATGGACCAGATAATCCAAAAGTCCATTAGGAGTGCAAGCATTCGGGATCTGGTCCTCACTAATATGTGAGAATGCTGTTCCCGCTCTAGTTTAATGTCATCTCTGGTAATCTGGTAAGGTCAGACCATAAAGCTGTCTCCTTTGAAATAAAAATAAAACCTGGGATTAATGCTAACCCTGGAACACTTAGAAACTATTCTATGACAAACTATCTACTACTAAGTGATAACCTGACAGAAATGTTAAGCCCCACCCCCCAAACCCTGAAAACACTGCTGCCTATGTGGAATTGTTTACAGAGACCCTTTTAATATATGCACAGATACAAAAACAAACCAAAATAACTCAAAGGACAAATCAAGTCTACCAAGGCCAAATTTTAGGTAAAAATAGCCTTCCAGGCCAAAGACAACCATAAGGCTTTATTTAGCTATGTCTGCAACCTCACCGGTAGTACACAGCAGTATGCAGAACTATTTATAAATTAAGCAACCTATGCTGAGCCAGAAGATACAGTAAATCTATAGGTGACAAATTCATCCCCAATTTTACCCCTCCCCCTAGTCACCTCTCAGGAAATAACATTGAACATAATCCCCTCAACTCTCGCTAGGGATAAGGATGTTGCCAGGCTCTCCAAGGCCAAGAATACAGCATTTTGGGCCCCAATAATATTCCACAATACCTCCTAAATAGCATAAAACATTACCTATAAGGACCACTAGTCAATATTTAACCATAGCTTCCAGATATGCTTCAACCCTTCTGAGGACAGATATTCTCAGATGATTGATGTGGCACTGCTAAATTATGCTAGGGGCCACTTCAGCCATGTAGGACATTGGTCCAAACTGCTCTTTGAGCTGGAACCCATTTACAATCTCCTCTGTAACTGTAGTTGAGTACTGTCTGCCAAGTTATATGGTGCAAGTAGTCTTTTTTGTTGCCTTTCCATCTTGTTTAATTTAATACTCTGAAACAGTATATTGAAAGTTTGCTAACAACAAGTTTAGTCTTGAATAAAGATGACTGGCCATGAACAACATGGGCAGAGTTTGGTTAGTGGTACCAGGAACAGCTTTCTGCTATGTGATCAATAAAATGGAAAGCTTTTACTGGAGGAAAAGCTTGTCATTCATCATGACTCTCAGAACTTTTTAAGACCGGGCTCAAACTTATCAGCAAGTCCATTAGTTGCTGGATTTCAGAACTCAGACGTAATGAATTGTATGCCATTTTTCAAAGGAACACCTGAAAGACAGATTCCATTACCACTTAGTAATTGCTGTGGCATGCCAGGTTTGTCAAAAATGTGTCTTAGTACATCAGTGGTATAAAAAGAAGTAGTACAGTTCATGGTAAAACCTGCTGGCTGTTTAGAAGATGCATCAAATGTGAATAGATATGTTTTTTATAAATAGCACCCCCATAAAAATCAACATGATATGTGGGCCACTGACACAGATGTAATGTGGCATATTCTGGCTATTGCGTGCTACTAAATGTTGCATCTGTTAATCAGTCCATGGCCACTACACAACTTCTAACAAGTTTCTTCATTTTTACCATTCCAAGATGAAGTTCTTCCATTACTCTGGGATGTAATTCAATAGGTATGATAATCCTTAACTCCCATAGTGAATACTTAAATTCATGTTATTCTGGATAATAGGCATATAGTAAAGGCAGTAGTAGGCTAATAGTAAAGATTTATGTTAAACTGCCCAGGCATTTTCTGTCACAATATACAATTGTGATAAAACTTTGTGACATTTGCTTTCTGCTTTTGCCATGTAGACTATAGCTCTCAGGATCACAATTTGACTGAAGGAGAACATATTCAGTGCTTCATCTTCTTAATGTTTATCACTTTACAGTTGCTAATAGTATTTCAGACAAACAATCAGCATTTGCATGGCATGCAGTATGTTTATACTCAGTTTTGTACTAGTGTCTATTCAGGAGAAAAGCAGATAATTGAAAACAGGCCTTTGCTGTGATTTGAATTCCCTTATGTGCTCCACGAATGGAAACTAGCATAAATTCTCTGCTAGTAAGTATTTTTATACTTCTTGGCATCCTAATGTGAAGCCAGTGTTGTAGGCCTTTCGATGCCATCTCTCATCGCATGTGACATCAGTGGTCCAATAGAAAATGAGGAATCATTACAGGCCATTTTTACTGGAAGAGATTGGATACAGTGTGTTAAGACCATTTCATATGTGACCAACTTCTCTGGCTCCCAAAATAAATGTTCACTTTCATTAGTCTACTTCTCTGGTCAAGTAGCTTCCAATAGTTCATTCAGAGGTTGCAGGCCAGTTGTCAAACTTCATAAAAATCTTCAGCAGAAGTTTACAAAGCGCACACGGATCTGAGCTGTGAAGCATCTTGTTTATGTGGAACTCTCAATTTTTTCTTGGCAATTATACATTTCTTGGGCATTTATAACATACACACAAAATGTGTCACTGAGCCTTAAGAACTCATATATGTCCCTTCTAGATCTTAACCTATATTCCTGCAGCCTGTAGAGGAATTTTGTGCATTTCAAGATGCTCTTCATCCTTAGCTACCAGTGGCAATAATATCATGAAGGTAACACTGGACTTCAGGCACTCCTTAAAAGACTTGATCCCTTGCCACTTGTCAAGCAACAGGGGCAGAGGCTACCCTAAATATTTTGTTGCCATGGTAGAGGTCCTGAATGAGATTAATTGTTATGAGCACCTTTGAGTCTTCTTTCATTTTGTCTGGAGGCATTCATAAGCTAAATTCACCTTTGAGGCAGGCAGAAATATCCTAAAAACAGGTAAAATATGTGCTTTACTTGCAGTCCTGGCTTAATTGTGGCTTTAAAGTTTGTCAACAGTCTGACCTTTGCATCTATGTTTCCTACAGTGATGGCTGATGTCACCTGTGCACCGAAGTCTACTCTTGAAAATTCCAGTCCAGCTCCTTTGAAACCAGTAAATCAATGGCATAGAGTACTGGATGTGGTTTGTAAAACAGTGGAAGCACATTTTCTTGTTTTCTTTTAAGTTTAATTTTACCATTAATGTACTGCATTGTACCAGGATATACTATAAATGCAAAAGAAGTATCTTTTAATATCAACTCTAATTTTACATCAGTAGTTTTCAATACACTATTCTGTAATACAGATGACCATGCCCAAAGCTGATCTATCTTTGTCCAATCAAATTTCAGCTTCCTTAGCCACTCATGAGCTCATAAGTGTTCAGCACCATTTTGCACAGTATACAAATCTAACACCCATCTGTGAATATTATACTTTACTATCAAAGGCAACACTCCCCAAAATGTAGCATTCTTACCAGTTTTTGCCTTGAGAAGGACAGAAAATGGGTTCAGCTTTTCTTTACTGAAACAATTCTTTACTAAAATTGCTTTACAGTCAGTTTGACATATTAACATAACAAGTGACCAGATTTCCAGCTTCAAGTTCATGAGAAGATTGGATATTCTGGCATGAGTTAAAGTGCTTACTTACTCTGTCTCATGTATGTTATCAGAAAACTTCTACAACATTATGTACATTTATTTTTTATTTTCCCCTGTGACACACTTCACCATTTGCATTGTAAAATAATCTCAAGATATGGGGGGTAATTCAGTAAAGCCTACATGGAGCTATTCTCCATGTAGGAATAGTATTAAAGCTCATACTTGGAACATGTCCGCTGAGCAATCCAGGAAACAAGACTGGGGCCATGCATGAGTTTCCTAGCACTGCGCAGACATGGATATAATCACAGAACGCAAATCACCTCATTTTCTGGTGAACACCATGCAAATGAGGTGATTTTGTGATCCAGGAAGCAGACAGGCATCCATGTAGGTGCCATGTCTGCAGGAAAAATGTATGAGGTTACTAACCATTTACTGGAATATAAAAATAAAACAGGGGTCATGACAACTCAAATAAAAGCATGTATTAGGTGCAGTAGGCATGCCATTGGCCAAAACTATGGCCTTTGACATTTAAAAGTGATGCAATTAATAAAAAATTAAATCCTTTTTTTTCACATATGTCACGTTTAAGCAGTGCACAGTGACGTGCAAACATACTAGGTTGCAAAAAAAAAATTAAAATAGTAAAATACATTTCAAACTATTTTGAAGTTTCCCATTATACTGGCCAGCATGCAGAGTCATACAATGGCAGGTTATAGTGGCTGCTAAGGACATAGGCTCTGGTGTAGTGCAGTATCTAGGGTATACACAGTTAGGGGTATATAAATGAGATAAGTTTATTGAATAGCAAAATGGGCCACCGTGTCCGCAGGTACTGACTGTGTAAGGGCTAGAACTGTGTTAGTTTAGGCAGAAGAGACAGCTGACATGAAGGAGGTGTGCTAAGCTCTTCTTGGCTAAACACTAGCTCAGCAGGTTTGCATGGAGCAATGGAGGAAAAGAAAATAGCTTAGAAAAGCCAATCAACTATAAATGACTAATAAACCCTCTACCACTAACACTGGCCCATTCAAACCCCTCAATAATGTAGCTGGCAGGTGGAATGCATCATAGTCAGCCAATCACATATCCTGCATCTGCAGCACACCAGAATAAAGTATGCAGACAACTGACAAATGATAGGGCCTGCTGCGGCTGAGGTCATTGATGATGATGATGATGATGATGCTAACAACAGGCCTAGACTGGACCTTTCAGGGCTATATGAGCTGCCAGAGCCACAGAGGGGAACCTAGCCTTAAGAATACTAGCCACCACCGGTGAAGAGGGTAGAGTCCATCAACTACCAATCTGGCACACAGCACAGCTGTACTCGGCATTTGCCAGGGGGAACATCCCATACAGCCATCTAGTGGGGGATGCTGGCTATGCACTGGAACCATGGATGATGACATCCATCAGAAATGCACACGCAACCACTGAAGAATGTCATAATGAGGCACACGCACAAACTAGAAACATCGTAGGGCATGTGTTTTGGCTTCTCAAGTCACAGTTCCGCTGCCTTGACATATCTGGTGGAGCCCTGCAGTACTTTCCAGTCATATATGCACACATGTTCATATTATCTGCCATGCTACACAATATAATACTGCAGAAACAGCTGTGGCAGGAACATCACAGGGAAGGGACACATAGCCCCCCACCATTGCCAAGGTTCCCACAGGCACAGGGGGACTTGGAGGAGGAACCCTCTGAGCCTGTCCCTGAAGGCAAACGTAGGTGTGCCCAGTATGCCCTGGCCTTGGCAAAGAGGCAATGAATAGCACATACACTGAAACCCTAGAGACCCAGGGACTGACACCTCACTCCAACTCGCAGACACAGTAAAAAGAATGCCACACACATCTCACTACCTGTACCTTACCATATATAGGCTGTGTACCACCTGCATCTGACAGAGTCAGCCCTGAAGTGCTGCCCTCACAACTGCTGCAGGCACAAGGTAAGTCACTCTTCTTAACAACAAATGAATGGAGTAGTAGACTGTAGTAGCATATCTATGGTATTGCTGCATGTATGCAAGGGAATAGGGTGGGCTACCTGGATAGCAGCAACAACTGACAGCTATGTAGGACAACAGGAAATGTCTGCCAACTACTGGCCACCCCAGAATATGCAGTAGTCCCCAAGGTGCCAAAACTCACTGCAGTATATGTGGGGGACTAAGAAACTGCAGGGTCATCGGTCACATGCATGGATGTCAATGCTGGAGTCCCATACACACTTCTCAGCCTCTCACAACAAGTCATCTATACAAAGCCATAAAGAAATGTGTGGCAAATGCCCACAAATAGGGACAGTTAGGAAATATTGCTCTTACAAAATTAGTGATATTATAACCGGTTTTGCAGTTTCATTAAGAATCTGAAGGGTAAGAAGTCAGAAACTCAAATGTCTGCCATTACTTTCTAACCTCAGTCTTTAATGATATGCCAGTATTTTCCAAGACAACCACAATACAATGCTAAATTGACTGAAAATATGAAGCAAATATCTGCACTGTCTTTGGAAATTTGTACAATTGAGAGGATTGCCTCCCTTGCCACAACACACCTATCTTCCCATAGAAATGAAGTAACATTTATGTCTGTAGGGTAATAGCAGCAGAACACACATTCCCACAGTTGTCCCAATCAACTTGCTAACTTGTTCCATGTTCACAATATGCAGGGATCAATGGGCTGTGTCTGTGTGTGGTTAATACTGTCAGGAAGTAGACAGCACTTACTGTTGGCAGTTGTGGCTTAGTGTGGTTGACAGCATCTGTGGTTCAAGACTGGCCGTGCCAACTATTTCACATGTTAGCTACATCTACGGTAGGAGTTGTACACACTGTCCAGAAGTCAATATTTGTTACTGCAGGAAAGCTAGACTACCCATATGGACAGTACACAGGTCTGAATAACCTACACAGTGCCTAGTACAAAAGCAGGTTGTGACAAGTCAGTGTAGTGCTAGGTTATAAATGACTGCCACGTTAATGTGTCAGTACTGACAAGTCAGTGGGCACCATCAATACCCCTGGAATGACAGGGTGTCACAGAATTTACACACGTATAGGTTCATAGGCTCATAGGTAGATACTAGGCAATTGACCCTAGGGCCTATATAAGCCTAGCCAAATAGTACCCTAAACCACCCAAGAAAATTATTTTCCTGTGCCCCTGTCAATCAGAGCCACAGAAGTAATCCCCGGGGTGAATTTCCTATCTCCCATCCAATCATCAAGATTTTTCTTGAAGAGTGCTAATGAGCTTTGTTTGATATAGATAGGTAGTTTGTTCCAGAGTATGGGAAGTCTCTGGGACAGGAATCTATCTCCCCAGCATATTCTGTTTATTGTGGTGACAAGGTTTAGGTCCCTAGAGCATGTAGCTCAGAGGGATAAGGATTTCTTTACTTGGAGCATGTCCAACAGCTCTGGGTTTGACATAGTTTTGTATGTTAGGCAGAGATCACCTCTGAGTAGGCAATATTCGACAGAGTAAAGCTGGAGTTTTTTTTAAACGGTCTGCGTATTGCATCTGTTTGAGGTTGGTAATCCTCTTTGTGTGGTATTTTTGTGGCCTTTCCAGTTGTTGTAGATGTCTTGTGAGGTACATACCAAAAGGGGCATTGTACTCTAAAATGGGTCTAATGAGTGATGAGTAGAGGGGAACAATAACCTCTTTTTTCCTGAATGAGAAACCTTTTGTGATGAGGTGTGCCACGTAGAAGGATTTCTTAACTACTGTGGCGATGTGATTATCAAAGGAGAGACTACTATCCACCTGTGTCCCAAGGTCTCTTATCATACTTTCAGTCATAAGTAGATGACCACCTATGTGGTAGTTCATGGGTACAGAATTTTTAACAAAAGGGATGACTATGCACATTTTGGCATTGAGCTTGAGGCTATGGCTTTGACATCAGGCATCTGTCTCAGTGAGGCCCTTTTGTAGGATGGCCACATTGTTAGGAGTTTTGATTATGGCTCCTAGTTTGCAGTCATCTGCGAACTTTGTTAACCAAAGACCTTGTGTGTTAGCCTGTACTTTAGATAAGTAGATACCAAACAGGAGAGGACCCAAGACTGAACCCTGTGGTACTCCACTTGTCACTGGTCTGAAGTTGGATTTAGAGTCTGCTGCTTTCACGGTGTGGGTTCTGTCAGTGAGCCAGTTGACAACCCATCTTGTGACATAGGGATTTATACCTAGTTTAGTGAGTATATCTATAATTCCAGAGTGGGGGATGGTGTCGAAAGCTATGGCGAGATCTAGATAGGTTGTGCGAACCACCTTACCCTCATCTACGGCTTTGGTGATTGCTTCAAAGAAGTCTATCAGGTTTAGGAGACATGATCTGCCATTTACAAACCCGAACTGGGTAGGGTCCAGAGTTTGGAGATTACCAATGTCATTGTTTATAAGTTCCATGATGATACGTTCCATAGCCTTGCAGACCAGCCTCGTCAGGCTAATGGGGCTGTAGTTTCCGGGGTCCGTGGTGGCTCCCCCTTTGTGGAGTGGGATAACCTTTGCTGTGCGCCATTCAGTAGGCACAAAGATGGAGGTGAGGCTATGATTGAACATGGTACTTAGGTGGGGTGCCAGTTCATTCTGTAGTTCATGTAGAACGCAAACAGGGATGTTGTCAGGTCTCACGGATGCTGTGTTCTTGGCTTTGGAGAGTGTGTTTTTTACCTGTGCAGCCATGATTACAGAAACGTTACATTTTTCCGGTATAGAGATGGGCCCTTTAGGGGGTGAGAGAGGGGTAAAGTTAGCACTGAACCTATCTGCCAGGATGTTGGCAATATCAGTTGGTTCTGTATATTTAATGTCATTGTGCTGTAACTCAGAGCAGATCTGAGTGTTGCCATTGAGATTCTTGACATAGCTATAGAATGCTTTGTGGTTGAATTTAGAATCAGTGACAATTTTGTTTTCGTAACTAGCTTTGGAGGATTTTATGAGGGATCTCAGCTTCTTACTGAGGCTGACCACGGACAGCCTCCAATCATGGGATTTTATTCTTTTTTGCAACAGTTTCTTTCTTCTGTTGTAGAATTTGTTTATGGCAGGGGACCATCAGGTTGGCTTCCTTTTTTTGGAGGATAGCATATTGGATCTGTTAGGGATTGCATGATCCATGCACTCGTGTAAGTGTTTATAAAGTAAATTTGTATAGGATTCAGCAGTCGTACCTCTATTGTCCATCAGCATGGGTGTCATGATGTTTGCCATTTCTATCTTAAGAAGCATGAAGTTGGCTTTGGAGACATTTTTTATGGTGATTTCCTTAATGGGGGGTGGGGGTGGGATGTGGATGTCTAGGGTGATTAGCTTGTGGTTGGATCTGACCAATGAGGGAATTGACCTCTGGTGTAGAACACCGGTTGCCCATGTTGGTAATGACCAGGTCTAGGATATTGCTGCCCCTGGTGGGGGTGTGGATAAGTTGATCTAAGGCGTTGGAATTTATGAATTCAAGAAAACGTTGAGCACAACAGTTGGTGCATGAGTAGTTTTCCCAGTTAATGGTGGGGTAGTTGAAATCAACCATTATTAGGGTGTAGGTTGTACCCTAATATTTTCCAGTGTATCAAGAAATAAGGAGTGGGAATCCTGGGGCATGGTGGGGGATCTGTAGCAAGCTACAATTTGGATTACAGTCTTGCCCAGAGTTAGTTGCACTTGGATAATCCGGATGCATTATGCTGAGCAACTAGCCTGGAGGTGTGGATATCCTTAATGAATATGGACATGCCCTCATCCTTTAGTTTTTCGGTCCAGGTTAGGTGGCTGAAAGGTGTGGTATGAATTATAGCCTGGTAATGCAGAGGTGCTCTCTGGAGCCTTGAACCAGGTCTCTGTCACTGCACAGATGTTGATGTTCTCCATTTTAAGGTGTGCCTCGAGTGAGTGCATTTTGAGGTTTAGACTTCTAGCATTAAGTAGCATTACCCCGAGATTTTTCTTGCTTGTACCTGTTATGGTGGTGAATTTGTCATTTGAACCTTGCCTAAAAAAGGCATTAGAGAGGTGGCAAGAGCCTTAGCCAGTATCCAGAATCCCAAGGACAACAGGTGCAGGCCATCTCTGGCAAAGCATGGTGGTTTGTCAATCGTATCATCCCAGGCAGACAGATACTGGTTCCCCTTAGAATGACATCAGAAGCTTAGCCAATTGTTGAAGTCAATCATTTTGTCCTTGTACTGTGGCATCATTCTGGGTGATGGCAGGATGCTACTCAGGGCTAGGGTCATACCTGCCTGGGCTAGAAGATCGGACAGCTCCTCCATGTCTCTTTTCATGTAGTCCAGGGAGGTACATCTCAGGTCATTCACACCATCATGGACAATGCATTATGTGGCGGATCCTGGTACCTGACAGGCAGCTGACAGTAACTTTCTCTTTGTTTAGCCTGGTAAGTGGAATATCAGTGTGCCTGACTATAGAGTCACCTATGACTAGAGTGTTGGGTATGTTGTTATGCCTTATGTTATGGTTCTCATAACACTGGATTTTCCTGCCAAACTATGTGCAAAACAATAAAGGTTGATGTGAAATATCAATGGCAGACAGTTGAGAAGCAGATGGCATACCCATAAGAAAATGCAAGCTAAGACAAAACCAATCTACCAACTGTCTATGTTTGGAAAATCAATATTAACACCCTGTCCCCATTTCTGGGCCTGTGTCTGACTGTGATATGTGGGCCTGTCCAGATGTCAGTCTGTAAGAGTTTGACAGCTATGGCCAACATGCAGCCTTATAACAACATTGCAACACAAACCATCTAAGGAACACAGCCAATGTAGGGATGCAATGAAGGACAACCTGCTAAACAGCTACAGTCAGGGGAGTGAAGTCCATAACCCTGTATGTAATGTTACAACTTCTACCCTACTCACACCATAACTACAAATACATAGCAGCGATTGTGGACAAATCCTGTGACTGGACTACAGAAGGACAAAGAGACACATATAAGGGGAATGGGAACCACTGGCCAGACAAACAAAAAATGTGCACGCCACAACAATTTGTGCAGTAACATAGGTTCCCTGCAGTGTATGGAGTCAGTAAACAAATGTCTGTCAGCAGTTCAGCACATCACTCTATACTGCTCTGCCACTCACATAGCAGGAAATCACAGTACTATGTAGAATACACCATACATATTATGGAAAACTCTGCTCAGTGTAATGCACTCTGTACCAACACCTGAATATGACCTAGTTAATAAGGATAGCACACAGCCAGGAGATCCCCAGCCAGCATATCACTGAGGTGCTGGACTGTTTACACAGGTTCAGCAGCCAATCAGCTGTAGCACACAAAATCCTGGTCCAGAGTACAGATAGCTCTGGAATAGAGTCCAACTCTTGCTATTGAAGGTCATACTGGGCATGCTCCTACACTTATAGAATTACAGGCCATGTGTAAACCCACAGCTGACTATACAACTGTGTTGTCCATATATGTATTTGCATACAGACAGCTATGTACACCTTAACTGTCTCTCCCACCCCCATCAGACAGGATTACCCTCAGCTATCTGGAGGTGGCACATATGTGATATATCTGCATCTGTTGAGTGTGATAGACATCCATATATATAGGTAACATATACAAATATACCAGTTATAGACAGGCAAAGACAGGAGGAGGGAAAGACAGACAGAGACAGAGAGAGAGAGGCAGACAGAGAGGAGAGAGAGGCATAGAGAGACACACACCCTGAAAGGCATAGAGTGATGCCCTGATGCAGACATTTGCACACCAATTGTAACCACTGGCATGTGCCAGTACAAAGATGAGCTCCATTGTGTAATAGTGTTGAGGTAAGGGTTGTGATTCCACATCACCTGCCTTGTGTGTGTGTGTGTGTGTGTGTGTGTGTGTGTGTGTGTGTGTGTGTGTGTGTTTCTAGGTTAATGCATTTTGAGGCCTTTTGCACCCAGTAAACCACCCATAGCCCTACTTTACAAGGCCTGCTGATGTCATTTACCTTAGAAGGGCCTCTGGATACTTGTCAGCTGTATCAGCTCTGTGGCACATGCAATAAGTCTTTAGCAGATTAGTACATACAACTAGATAGGTAGGGGCTCAAATTGCAGCACTGGCAAGTGTGTGTATATGTTTCTAGGTTAAAGCATTTTGAGGCCTTTTCCACCAAGTAAACCTCCCACTGCCCTACTTTACAAGGCCTGTTGATGTCATTTACCTTAGAAGCAACTTGGAGACTTTTCAGCTGTATAACCTCTGTGGCGCATGCAATACGTGCGTAGCACTGTAGTACATACAACTAGATTAGTAGGGGTTTTAAGCTCAGCACTAACTATGTGTGTGTGTTTCTAAGTTAAAGCATTTTTAGGCCTTTTCCACCCAGTAAACCTCTTATTGCCCTACTTTACAAGGCCTAGTG
This sequence comes from Protopterus annectens, assembly GCF_019279795.1. Taxonomy (NCBI): domain Eukaryota; kingdom Metazoa; phylum Chordata; order Ceratodontiformes; family Protopteridae; genus Protopterus; species Protopterus annectens. The sequence goes on along the minus strand of NC_056744.1, from coordinate 1,105,871,477 downwards.
ATGTCATTCACCTTAGAAGCACCTTTGGACACTCTTCAGCCATATAAGCTCTGTGGTGCATGTGATAGGTATGTAGCACTACAGTACATATAACTAGATAGGTAGGGGTTCTAATATCAGCACTGGCAACTGTCCATGTTTCTAAGTTAAAGCATTTTGAGGCCTTTTCCACCCAGTAAACCTTCCATTGTCCTACTTTACAAGGCCTTCTGATGCCATTCACCTTAGAAGCACCTTTGGACACTCTTCAGCCCTACAATATCCATAGTGCAAGTGCCATTCCACCCCCCCCCCCTCAGCTTCCCAACAAAAATCCCCAGCAGACATTGCTAATAACCTCACCAGCTTCTTCACAGAAACTATTTAGTCTCTAGCCAGTCAACTGTCTCCCAATGGCTCTAATTATAATGTAGCCACACCCAGTACCCAAACATACTTTACCTTCCAACCTGTTCCTACTCAACTTATTCATGCCCTACTTAAGAAACTAAGACCCACCACCCTGGCTGCCAACCTCCTCCAAGCAGACTATCTTCAAAAGGCTGCTGACACCTTAGCCTACCCCATCTCTAGCTTGATCAACAGAGCTATATCTGAAGCTACTGTACCAACTATATGGAAAATCTCCAATGTCATACCTTTCCATAAAGGAGGTAGTTTCACTGAACTGTCAAACTTTAGACCCATAGCTATTCTGTCACCTCTAGCTAAAATTATGGAGAAGTGTGTACACATACAGCTCATGCACTACCTCACACACAACAAGCTGTTGTTTAGCTTTCAGCAAGGCTTTAAGCCACACCACAGTACTACTTCTGCCCTCCTCTCTTTCTCTAATGTCATTAACTACAACCGCAATAATAACAAACTATCCTCAGCACTCCTTCTAGATCTATCCAAGGCTTTTGACATGGTTGACCACAAAATGCTTATAAATACCTTGAAGGCCTTCTCCTTAAACAACCATGCACTCCAGTGGTTTCAATCATACCTGCGGGGCAGGCAACAGGCAGTCCTATGGCAGGACAAGCTATCATCTTGCCTACCCATTACATTTGGAGTCCCCCAGGGTTCGATACTAGGACCCCTTCTTTTCTCCATCTTTAACAATGATCTTCATTCAGTCATCCCAGATGCTACCTGCATTCAATATGCGGATGACTCCACCTCGATTTGTTCTGACACCTCACCAGCTACTTTATTCACATTAACCCAAATTACCTTCAATACAATGGAAAAATGGCTCTCCAATCAACATCTAATCCTAAACCCCAACAAAACTAAGTTGCTCCTCTTCCCCCCCCACATGCAGGACCCCCCTGCCAGCTTTCAACATAACTGCTAGCAATGGCACTATCATCTTCTCAGAAGCCCAAACTAAACTACTGGGTGTCATAGTTGATAACCTGAAGTTTGATGCACATATCAATCAAACTATCAAAACCATTAATAAAAAACTTGGCTCACTTTACAAAATCAAACCTTTCCTTACCCCACTCGCTAGAACTGCAATTGCCCATTCCTGTCTGCTATCAACTCTTCTCTATGCCTCACCTCTATTCTCCAACTTAAACACAACAGCTCTTAATAAACTATCATCCTGCTATAATCACATTGCCAGATTTGCTACTGACACTGCCTACCGGACACACCACTGTCACAACATAAATTGCCTAGGATGGCTTGAACTGCCAAGCCTACTGCAGTTCAACCAGCTAATAGTGGCACAAAAAGTCCTTTACCAACTAGAAAATACACCTATACTAAAAAAATATTATCAGCCCCTACACCAGCACCTGGCCACTGTGATCATCCACTAGACTCCTAGTTCAAACATACAAATCCAACTACTCAGCTGGAGACTCTCTGTTTGCCAACTCTGTTGGAAAAATATGGAACAGACTCTCAGCTGACTTGACCCTAGAACCCTCACTAACTCAATTCAAAAACAAACTCAAGAAATGCTTCAAAACTCATTGGTTATGTCCTTACATTAACCCTGACTAGTGACCTCTCTATTTCTTAGGTGCCTTACCTTCAACTACTTCTAACTTTTTTCTACCACTCCATTTCAGGAAGGATCAATTGTATAACTGCTGCTCAGTGCGTCTTAAACCTGAATGTAATGTTATGTATGTTTAACTTAGAAAATAATGTTATGTTTTGCAAAGTGTTTTATAATAAGTACTGTATGTGCTAAATGCTAGTATTGCTTATGACTGTAATCTGCTTGAAACTAGCATTTACTAAATGCTCAATGTGTATTATTATTATCTTGGAGCTTTTCTCCCAGGGCCTCCGCTGAAAATGGACATGTATCCAGTCGGACTATCCTAGTCAACAAATGTAAAATAAATAAATAAATAAATAAATAAATAAATAAATAAATGTGTAGTACTATAATACACACAACTAGATATATAGGGGGTCTAATCTCAGCATTGCCAACTATGTGTGTTTCTAGGTTAAAGCATTTTGAGGCCTTTTCAACCTGGTAAAGTTCCCATTGCCCTACTTTACAAGGTCTGCTGATGGCATTCACCTAAGATGCACTGTTGGACAATGTCTGCAGTGCACCCAATAATGATGTAGCACTGTTTTACAGAAAACTAGATAGGTAGGGGCTCTAATCTCAATACCGACATCTGTGATACTGTGTGTATGAGAACCATATTCCCTGTGGCTGTTAGGTGTCTTAGTTATACCATTTTAAGGCCTGTTGACCCCCTCCCCATGGCATTACTTTAAAGGGCTTGTTGATGTCATCCACCTTAGATGCACCATTTTAAAGTGTACAGGCCATACCACTCATCTGTACAGATGTATGCATTATGTGCAGATGTCTGCAACATATATGTGGTCCATGTCTTATAACAATGGGGTTTTATGTCACATCAGTGGCAAATCCGTGAGGGTTGACATCACAAAAAATGACAGACATGTCAGGTTCAGATGTCATACCCTTCTGAAACATCATGCTGATGCAAAACCTGTTACCCTATCACTTGTCTGGGTTTCTAAGAGCAATATGTGAAATGTGTCCCTATTTTGGGAGGTTACTCCCAGTATTCATGAAGGCATTCCCAAGATTAATTGCTGTAAGAGGTTTTGAGTTATGTTCCTGGAATATAATGTCTGTGGCACATGCGATATATACGTAGCACTATAATACATACAAGTAGATAGGTAGGGGTTCTAATCTGACTATTGCCTACTGTGTGAGTGTATGTGTTTCTGTATTAATATCCCCTGTGGCTGTCTTGCCTGTGTGTATGCAATAGTTATACCATTTTGTGTGCCTGTTCTACCTTCTTAACTCCCCCATTGCCAACTTACTTAGGGCCCCTACAGATGTCATCCACCTTAGAAGCATAGTTACACATTTTATAACACAAAGGCACTGTGGTGTGTGCAATAGTCATGTCAGTCTGTATTGTATATAACAAGATAGGTAGGTGTGAAAAGTGTCAACTCTGTGTGCATGTGTGTTTCAATGCATGTCCCTATGCAGCAGTGTATGTGTATGTGTGTGTGTGTGTGTGTGTGTGTGTGTGTGTGTGTGTGTGTGTGTGTGTGTGTGTGTGTGTTTGAAATGGCTCTACCATGTTAAGGTATATATACATACTTTTTAGGGACTACAATGTATCTTGATATATAATAAGATGTTAGATCAAATTAATAATATATGTTTTTGTATTAGTTACAGTTGATTAACTAATTGAATAATTATCAATTGCTGCTTCTATTTAAATAGAAATTTTTGGGAATGTAATTGTACTCTGAAGATGCCCACTGTATGGGTGAAAGTGCTAAATTCCTTGTTGGTGTGTTACTAAGATTACTAGCAATAAACCAGTGTTCTATAGTGGATTTGGTTCATCTTGGCTGTTTTACTGTCTACCATGTTAAGGGCCTGTTAACCCCCCATTGGCAATCTTAACAGCCCCTGCAATTGTCATCCACCTGAATAGTAGTGGCAGACACTGCAAAGCTATAGTAGCTCTGTGGTGCTTGTGTTATGTATATAGCACTATCATATGTAAAACTAGGCAGGTAGAGGTTCTACTGCCAATAAGAGCAGATCATGAGTGGATGTGTTTGTGTGTATGTATGTATATCCCCTTGCAGCAGTCTAACTGTGTTATGGCCACCAGCATACCTTTCAACCCCTCACAGAAAGACATCTGGTTAAACCCATACAGAAAATGTGGGCAAATGCCAAACATTGAGCACAACCTTCATATATTGCTGCGACACATGTGGAAAGTAGATACCAGAACAGGATGTGCACTTGAATGCATTTTCCAAAGAATATGGCATGTGGAATGACAATATCCGTCATTAATCTTTAATGTTACTCTTTCATGATTTTCCAGCAATGTGCCAGAAAACCACAATGTTATGACAAACAGAAATAAAAAATGTGGCAAACATCAGGACATTCTACAGACGTATGTAGGGGTGAGAGGTGCAGCCACCATCTGTACTACCCTGCAGGCTGCAGCCCATGTTTGGCAAGGTGAGACCTGTGGCAAAAACTCAAACAATACAGAGGTCCCCAGAGTGTAGGACAATAAGCACTTCATGAAGTTGATTAATTGCATAGATCAGTTATTGCACATCTAAAGCACTTTAATGTTATGACAAATAACATAAGCTAAGGTAATGTCAGACAAAGAAACTGTCATATGAGCAAATCAAAGGACATCCTGTGTGTTGTACTTGCTGTATGTATGGTATGTCCTGACACCTGTCACGTTACTACAAGACATATCCCACAGTCCACATTTGATAAGGTGTCAACCACAATCTGTGTCACCTATGTGCATGTAATATGTAGACATGTGAAGGACTTGCCACTACCTGCTGCCCCCATTGACCCACATGTAACTAGGCATGAATGCTAACTGCCACCACACACATATGTAGGTATTGCCTAAGGCTGTGTCAACTGTAAGTAGTGTGCAGTCTCACATTAAGCCACAAACTGCTGTTAACACACTGCAATGGGCCATACAGTGGGTATGGAATGGTGCCAAGGTCCTTATTTATTTTATTTTATTTACATTTGTTTACCGGGAAATTCTGACTGGATGCAGGTCCTTTTTCAGCAGATGCCCAGGGAGAAAATCTCCACATCATGTACATGATAAATAGAGATACAAAGTTGCAACAATAATAAACAGCATTACAGATTGTTAGCTTTAATACAATAAGAAGATATTGATTATCAACAGTATATACAGTAAATGTTGCAAGTTAAAATAGTTTATTTTTGTTTATAATATTAGTAACAAAGTTGTCAGACAAGATTTTAAAGTATGTAAAGACAACTAGATAATTCTGACTGTGGTTAGTAGTGGCGGTAGTATAGTTGGGTTAAGAGTCTAGGTGGGGGGTAAGGGTGGGGGTGTTAGTCTGGATTAGAACAAGGACAAAGCCAGTGCAAATTTAAGTGGAATTTTAGTGCAGTCTTGAAAAGGCTGCTGGAAGGTAGAGTAGTTCTAGAGGGTGGAAGATTGTTCCAAAGTTTAGATATGGTACATTAAAATATGGTTTCTCCTGCTGAGTTTTTGGGTTTGATAACAGTGAATTGATTTTTGTTGCTTGATCTTAGGGGCCTAGTGGAGTGATAGGGTTGGAGAAGTGTTTGAAGGGAAGAGATGTTATGGGAGTGGTTAATACGTTTATGAGCGAGGGTGAGTTGATTAAAGTGACGGAGTTGTGGGACTTCTAACCAGTTTAGTTCTTAAAGGGAAATACAATGATGGCTGCAGTAGGAGGTTCTAGTGGCAAATTTAGCAATTTTGTTGTAATAAGCATCCAGTTTGTGTAGGTCTGTCTGTCTAAGGGTGGTAAGTATGTCGGATGCATAGAGTAGGGTGGAGATTAGCTCAGAATTGGCTATGGAGATTAATTGGCGGCTTTGATATAATGCACCAAGTTTCTTGTGAACTTTTTTTATTGTGAGAGTTATGTGGGTGTCAAATCTAAGTTTGTTGTCTATTTCCACACCAAGTAATTTTGTATGTTCTGATGGAGAGATGATGGTATTGTCTTTGTTGAGAATGTTTAAGTGGGGGGTGTTTTGGGTAGCTTTGGAAGGTTGGAACAGAAGAAGCTTTATCTTACTTGAGTTGAGTAAGAGCTAAGCATTGGATAGCCAGCTTTCTACAGAACAGAATGATTCCTGTGTGATTTGTTGTAGTTCTGGTAGAGTGGGGGCAGAGCAGATGAGAGTAGAGTCATCTGCGTACTGTATAAGAGATGCTTGTGTGATGGCAGTATGTAGGTTGTTAGTGAAAAGTGAGAATAGCAGAGGGCCAAGGATAGACCCTTGGGGAACTCTGAGAGTAACTAGGAGGCGAGGTGATAGGTTATCATCCCAGATTGCTGATTGCTGACATCCATGTAGACAGCTGTGGAATCAGTTGCAGGCTGATTGTGAGAAGGATAGGTTGGGGAGAGTAGAGAGTAGTAGCTCATGGGATACAATGTCAAAGGCTTTTAAGAGATCTAGAAATATGGCAGAAGAGAAGAGGCCATTGTTTTTCTAATGAAGTATAGTGTTGGTGAAGGAGAGCAGAGTGGAGATAGATCTGTGATTTGGCCTGAAACCATGTTGGGTTTTGGAGAGATGATTATTAGCTTGGAGGTAGTTGGAGTCCTGGATGTTGATACATTTTTCAAGTATCTTGGAGAGAGGGGAGAGGATAGCAATGGGGTAGTAAATGGAGAGGTTGGTGGAGGGGGTGCCTTTGTGGAGGGGAATGATGTGTGATATTTTCCATATCGATGGGACATAGCCTTCTGTTATGGAATGGTTGATTAGAATTGAAATTGGGTAGGCTAGTGTATCAGCTACAATTTTCAAGTATTCAGAGGGGAGGTTGTCAGCTGCGAGTTTGGTGGGTTTAAGTTTTGACAATAGTCTTTTTATGTTGGTGGTAGGTACTGAGGTGAAGAAGAAAGGAATAGTGGGGGGTTAGGATTGGGAGTTGGGGGGCTGTTGTAGGGAAGTGTTGTTTATTTAGAGATGTTATAGTTTCAGTGAAGTGTTTGTTGCATTAAGCACTACTGCTGTTGGAGGGGGTAATGGACGGCCAGGGGGTATGAACCTTCCCTGGGTGGAACATAGTGTTAATAGTGGACTTAGGGTTGTGGTTGGTAGAGTTTAGGGTGGATTTAAAGTAGAGGGATTTGACTAATTTTATTTGTTTTTTGGCTTTATTGTGCAGTTCAAGGAATGATTGCCTATCTGAGTTATTTTTTTGTTAGTCACCAGTGCTCCCAGGCCTTATCTCTGGATTTCATTAGGGTTCTGGTGGTCCTTTGTAACCATGGGGCATGGATCTTACATTGGCATTTCTTACAGGAGCATGGGTGTTTAGGATGGAGAGGAAGGTACTGTTGAAGAAGTGGACAGCCTCATCTAGGTTGAGGTATTTTAGTGGTGACCAGTTAATTTTTTGCAGGGAAGAGATGAAGGAGTTGGGGTGGAAGTTGGACTCGTTCCATGTTTGCCTGTGGATAATGGGATTGAGACTGTTTGTGTGGTGCCAAATTAGGAAAGTGGGGGAGTGGTCACTAAGACTGTCAGGTAGGCAGCCTTCTAGGTAAGAGTGAGGGGCTTTGTTGACTAGGGTCCATTCAAGTAAGGTATGATTGTTAGGGTTTTTGTTGATTTGGGTAGGGGATTGGATGAGTTGAGTGAACCCATGGAGATTAAGATGAATGGTTGGGAGATTGTTATTACAGGATAGCCAGTTGATGTTAAAGTTGCCGGGAATTATGGTTTCCTGGGGTAGAGATAGAGTAGCCCAGCTCAAGAGATTTTCTAGGGGTGTAATATTTTGCCCTGGTGGGAAATAGCATCCTATGATATACATTGTTTTGTTTGGGTTTAGTTTGAGATTGGCATAAAGGATTTCTTCATTGTTGTGGTGAGGGGCAAATGTGTTCAGTAGCTGAATATTGAGCTGGTGTTTAACTATCAATGCTACATCACCTCCTTTTTTGGACAATCTGTCTATGCGAAGGATTGTATTCAGGTGGAAGTATTACCTCACTTTTGATGTGAGGTTTGAGCCAGGTTACATTTAGGAAGAGAATATATGGGGAATATATGCCTATGTGCTGGCATGTAGTTCTTGGATTTTTGTTGCATATGCTTCTGATGTTTAGGGACATTATAAGAAGGTCTGTTGTTTTTTTGTTGGCTAGGAGCTGAATTGTGAAGGTTTGCCTGGACTAGGGTTTCTGGTTGGGTTGGATTTGGGAGGACCAGGGTTTAGATGGATGTCTCCAGCAAGGACTAGTTTATAGAGGGTGTTTAGGATATGTTTTATATACATAGTAAATTGCTTAAAATATCTTAGGGACATTTTATTTTTGAGTGTGTTAGGTGTTTGGTAATGAAGTGTGTGTATTGGGAGGGTGTTTTTGGTGGCAGGGGCTGTGCAGTTATAGTGTAAGTGTTTGAGGGAAGGTGTTGAGAGAGTACAGTGGAAGTTGTTGGGGCATATGACTGTGGAGCCTTGGAGGATGTAATGTGAGCTAGAACTACTCAGGTTAGGATTGTTATTATATTAGGCAGTAGCATAATTGTGTTGGATATATGGGGAGGGGGTGAATAGTGATGTAACCTAATTGGTGATAATTAGAGGTGGGTTAAGGCTAAGAATAAATGTAGAGGCACTGGGGTGGGTAGGAATAAATGGCAGGGAGGGGAGCAAAGTGAGCGTAGCGAACGGAGCGGGCTAGAACCCCCCAGGTTAAAGATTGCAGGGTAAGTGTCTAAATGGCCAAATTGTTAGGAGTTATTAGAATCTAGTAATGAAAAACAATCTATAGGCCTGATTTCAGCTGTGTCCTAGCTGGGTAGACACCTAGTTTGAAGCAGACAAAAAGTGGCAGTTTAAGTACCTTTTTGCCTCTATTTTACAAGTGGGCAATTCAGTGTATGCACTGGGTTATCTTTTTTTCACCTAGAGCTTTATCTTGGTTTACTGATAACTAAAAAGAAAAAGTTTAACTGGGGAATGTATTTACAGCTGATGGGGGTGGAGAGCAGCTGCTGTCCCTAGCCATGGTTAGAGACAGTTATTTCTGCTTTAGACCAGATACTTTCTACAGTAGCAGGCTAAGAGGTAAATGTAGCTAGACACCTACAGTAACTTACTTTCTTTTTAAAGCCCTTGAGTCCTTGTGGCCGGTTTCTTCACTGCAGACACAGTCAATGGCCAAGGATTCAGCAAGTGGGGGACTGAGAGAGAACCCGTTCGCAGGGACAGTGGTCACTAAATGAAAAGATGGAGACAAAAAGAATTATTATGTTAAGGTCTCTGAAAGGGGAATGAGAGAGTAGTGCTGTAAAAAGTAACTGAAATAATAAATAATCACCCAGGCAGGAAATGTATAGGGTTTAAGAGTAGCAGCACGTTATACTATTTACACAGGTACAAAGTGTTTAGTAAAAAAGGCTCAGGCAACTGTTATGCATTTGCATATGAATCCCTAGACATAAAAAAAACACCTTACTTAGTGTTATGTACCAGATAATTTAGGTAGCCCATGCATTTAAAGAGACAGTTCTATCACAGATATAGCAGTAGTAAACTATCACAGCAATTGTATATAACAGTAGTTAAATATCGCAACACAGACATTTACATATCTGCATTGCTAGAATATTTCTCATGGTAATGCAGTTAAAACAACTAAAGATCGCTCTGACTTGGCAGCAAAACAGGACTTTTAGCTGTAATATGGCATTCTGTATTTAACTTATGCTTTCCTTCGGTTTACTATTAAAATGTCGAACGGCACTACGTCGACTGTACTATAGTCGAACACGGAAGTTCGAAAATAGTAATGTCGACGTCAAAAAAACAATCTAGGAATGGTTTTAACATGGGTCGAGGTAGGTGTTCAGTATTATTCAGAACTACAAACATCTTCCCTACCTTGACCCATGTTAAAACACAGTCCTAGATTGTTTTTTTGTCGTCGACATTACTATTTTCGAACTTCCGTGTTCGACTATAGTACAGTCGATGTAGTACCATTCGACATTTCAATAGTAAACCCTTTCCTTCAAACTGAATCACAGAACACTCAGACTGCTTAGCCTCTATTTTAACTAAAAAGTATGCACTAAACAAAAGTGATGAGGAGTAGCAACCCAGTTTGACACTATAGCATCTGTAAGTGTCTAGCAGTATTAAGCACACTAAGCACCAAGTCAGACTGGAAAATGATACATTGTAACACTTTTTACAATTTAAAAAGTAAAGCTCAAACACTTACAATGAGATACAGCACGAGCTGAAGGGAATGGGCAGCTGCTATAAGCAAGCCAAGATGGCTCCAGGGGTTTAAAAAAAACTTTGCTGGGACAATATTGGAGGAGGGGGAGTAGGAGTTTGTCACAGGTAATGTGAAGTAGTTAGTTCTTGTAGAAAATCACACTCAGGAGAAATTGAGGAGCAAATGCTGCAAAAACAATCTATAGACCTGATTTCAGCTGTGTCTTTTCTGGGTAGATACTAGAACCCCCCAGGCCAAAGATTTCAGGGAAAGTGTCTAAATAGCCAAATTGTTAGGAGTTATTAGAATCTAGTAAGGAAAAACAAACTGTAGACCTCATTTCAACTGTGTCCTTTCTGGGTAGATACCTAGTTTGATGCAGAGAAAAAGTGGCAGTTTAAGTACCTTTTTGCCTCTATTTTACAAGTGGGAAATTCCAGTGTATCTACTGGGTTATCTTTTTTCACCTATAGCTTTATCTTGGTTTACTGATAACTAAAAAGAAAAAGTTTAACTGGGGAATGTATTTACAGCCGATGGGGGTGGGGAGCAGCTGCTGTCCGCAGCCGTGGGTCGAGCCAGTTATTTCTGCTTTAGACCAGGTACTTTCTACAGTAGCAGGCTAAGAGGGAAATGTAGCTATACAACTACAGTAACTTATTTGCTTTTTAAAGCCATTGAGTCCTTGTGGCTGGTTTCTTCACTGCAGATGTGGTCAATGGCCAAGGATTCAGCAAGTGGGGTACTGAGAGAGAACCCGTTCACAGGGACAGTGGTCAAGTAACTTATTTTCTTTTTAAAGCCCTTGAGTCTTTGTGGCTGGTTTCTTCACTGCAGATGCAGTCAATGGCCAAGGATTCAGCAAGTGGGGGACTGAGAGAGAACCCATTCACAGGGACAGTGGTCAAGTAACTTATTTTCTTTTTAAAGCCCTTTAGTCCTTGTGGCTGGTTTCTTCACTGCAGATGTGGTCAATCACCAAGGATTCAGCAAGTGGGGGATTGAGAGAGAACCTGTTCGCAGGGACAGTGGTCAAGTAACTTATTTTCTTTTTAAAGCCCTTGAGTCCCTGTGGCTGGTTTCTTCACTGCAGATGCAGTCAATGGCCAAGGATTCAGCAAGTGGGAGACTGAGAGAGAACCCATTCGCAGGGACAGTGGTCAAGTAACTTATTTTCTTTTTAAAGCCCTTGAGTCCTTGTGGCTGGTTTCTTCACTGCAGATGCAGTCAATGGGCAAGGATTCAGCAAGTGGGGGACTTTGAGAGAACCCATTGGCAGGGACAGTGGTCAAGTAACTTATTTTCTTTTTAATGCCCTTGAGTCCTTGTGGCTGGTTTCTTCACTACAGATGCGGTCAATGGCCAAGGATTCAGCAAATGGGGACTGAGAAAGAACACATTCGCAGGGACAGTGGTCAAGTAACGTATTTTGTTTTTAAAGCCCTTGCGTCCTTGTGGCTGGTTTCTTCACTGCAGATGCAGTCAGTGGCCAAGGATTCAGTAAGTGGGGGACTGAGAGAGAACCCGTTCACAGGGACAGTGGTCAAGTAACTTATTTTCTTTTTAAAGCCCTTGAGTCCTTGTGGCTGGTTTGTTCACTGCAGATGCGGTCAATGTCCAGGGATTCAGCAAATGGAGGACTGAGAGAGAGCCCATTTGCAGGGACAGTGGTCAAGTAACTTATTTTCTTTTGAAAGCCCTTGAGTCCTTGTGGCTAGTTTCTTCACTGCAGATGCGGTCAATGGCCAAGGATTCAGCAAGTGGGGGACTGAGAGAGAACCTGTTCACAAGAACAGTGGTCAAGTAACTTATTTTCTTTTTAAAGCCCTTGGGTCCTTGTGGCTGGTTTCTTCACTGCAGATGCAGTCAATGGCCAAGGATTCAGCAAGTGGGGGACTGAGAGAGAACCCATTCATAGGGACAGTGGTCAAGTAACTTATTTTCTTTTTAAAGCCCTTGAGTCTTTGTGGCTGGTTTCTTCACTGCAGATACAGTCAATGGCCAAGGATTTAGCAAGTGGGGGACTGCTAGAGAACCCATTTTCAGGGACAGTGGTCAAGTAACTTATTTTCTTTTTAAAGCCCTTGAGTCCTTGTGGCTGGTTTCTTCACTGCAGATGTGATCATTGGCCAAGCATTCAGCAAGTGGGGGACTGAGAGAGAACCCTTTGCAGGGACAGTGGTCAAGTAACTTATTTTCTTTTTAAAGCCCTTGAGTCCTTGTGGCTGGTTTCTTCACTGGAGATGCGGTCAATGGTTAAGGATTCAGCAAGTGGGGGACTGAGAGAGAACCCGTTCGCAGGGACAGTGGTTAAGTAACTTAGTTTGTTTTTAAAGCCCTTGAGTCCTTGTGGCTGGTTTGTTCACTGCAGATGCGGTCAATGGCCAAGGATTCAGCAAGTGGGGGACTGAGTGAGAACCCATTCACAGGGACAGTGGTCAAGTAAATTTTTTTTCTTTTTGTCCTGGCCTCAAGCTGAATGCAGACAGCAGTGTCAGCATACCATACAGCAAGGACATGGCCCCATTATTTCCCACATCAACAGCAACCCCATAAACACACACACTGCGATGACAGACCTGGGTATTCAGCATGCTATTAATGTTGTTTATAGGCAACAAGAAGTGGCAGTGGTCAGAAAAGGCTTGTATGTGGTTCACCACATAGGTAAAGGAACTGCATCCAGACAAAAGGTGGACATTACCTCTGAATAGTCCTCAGTCAGTACAAGAATACATTAGCAGCATGGCCGGTCTGCTATGCACCTATGCAGACATCTGCAGAAACTGTAAAGGCTATGTTAACACCCACAAAGTTCATCCATGGCCCTCAACACCTGTGCCATGCAGACAGCCAGTAATCAATACTGCCCCAGTGGTTATCAGTCAGGTTGTCCACAGGTGTCTGTGGCATGCCTAGATGGCAACATTGTGATCAGCACTTTAACAGCTGCCACATATATGAGAGTATAACCCTGTATGCATTACTGGCACAACAGGCCTGAATCACATATGACACAGCACAAAAAGCTGATGGAGAAACAGGTTGTCAAGCAAAGGCTGTTCTGTCTCATGAATGCACTCCCTAAACATACCAAACACAGTACCATGCAGACCCTCTTCAACTGCTGCAAGGTTGAGTGGATAGGAAATAAAAACAAACATCTGTCTTAGGGCTCCAACATTTGTCCATAAATGCCATAGCCAACATGTGCTGATTGATGATTGTGTTGGGGGTGAAATTAGGGACCCAAGTCCAGTACTCTAGTAACCTCCTCTGTAACTATGAATCTGTGATCTAAGGAACACCTAGGTGACATGTATCAGGACTAGCTTGCTGTGTCAAGGGGTATGCATGCAAGGTTACACTTTCTGCGCCCATTGTCCCTCACACACTGTTCTACACATACCTTGGCAATGAAAAGGTGTCTGTGTTGCCACCCCACCATCTTCAGATTCTGTAATGCCAGCAGCTCACCACCTTTTACACACACAGACACCTCGAACAGAAACAGAGCAAGGTCTGTGAGATAACAGTCAGTCAGCTATACTAACAGCAATAAAACATCATGGCACAAAGGTACATACACTTTGATGCCTGTGCATGACAATTGGCAGCAGACAGCACCTTACAGGGCATAACACTACTACACTACAAAATGCCATTACCTGTACTACATTCACCCTGTGCATCAGGCACATATTCACATGTCCCTGCATCAATGGTATGGACAACAGGGATGTGGCACAGGTATCATCACATTCCCAGGGTGTGGTGTGAGGATGCCAAAGGCCTAAGCTGTGTCATACAGTTGACATCATGTGTATGTGTCTGGAGGGGTGCTGCTCAGCTGGGCCATGGAGAGGAGCTGTGTGCATATGTTGGTGACCTGCATGTGACAGTGATGTGTTAGTGTGTGCATGCACACAGTCAAGCTATGTGCTAGCTCTACACGAGGGTATGTTGGACAGCCATGGACCGTACATGGCAGTATGTACAGTTCACTATCTCTGGCCACTAACATGGGAACTAGTTCTACCAGGAGTGGCACTGGCACCACCATGCCCAAAGCCAGATGGGGTACTACTACCTGATGGTGATCGGTGTCTGCTGGCTCTGTTTCCCTCATGGGACCACCCAGGACCACATGGCATGGCCTGCCACATTGTGGTGTGGACAGCAACCTCCCTTCATTAGTACTGGTGGTACTGCCACTATGGGAGTGTGAGTGTGCATGGCCACATGGCCTCTCAGCTGATGTTGTTACTGACCTATGCTCATGTGTCTGACACCCTACTCAACCACATGTTCAAGCACAGACATTGCATGGTTAAGGACTGACAATGTCTCACCCCACCGTCTATCCACTACATCAGCAAAATGACATAAATCATCAACAATGCTGTGGAGGGTGTCATGCATGCCAGGCAGTGTTGCATCCATGACCCTGAACATCCATCTGGTGTACCATTCACAATGTGCCTGTATCTCCATGATGGAACGAAACATGCATTGGGTGACACATGCTGTGACACCTCTTACAGGGGCTGGATGGGCAGCAGTCACCTTTGAGCACCCCTGTCAATCTGCCTGTGTGGGATCTCACCAGCTCTCTGGCTATGGCTAGTGTCTACAGTCTCAGATGCCATAGTCGCCACACTACCCTGTTCAATGCCACCACCCTCCAACTGCCCAATATCTGTGGCTGCTGGGGACTAAGTATGTGTGGGCATATTGACCATGTGTGGGGACATTGGGGGTGAAAGTGGGATGTCAACCAATGACAGAGAGTCATCCCCCAACAACCCCACCTGTGCCTCACAATGGCCACCATCATCATCAGTGTCTGATGACACACTGACATTAAGTTGTAAGGAGGACACACTCCAACCCCCATGGTCACCTGTGAAGGGAAGATAACATGACTACATTAATTCATGCACTATAATGTTGGATGATCCACACACACACACACACACACACACACACACACACACACACACACACACACACACACACACACACACACACACACACACACACACACACACACACACACACACACACACAAACACACAAGGTGCCACAAAGGCATTATACAGACCACTGTATGCAATATGGTTACTGGAAAGGCTCATCCAGACTACGCCACAGTTTCTGTGAGGGAAGGTTAGTTTACTTTTTATTTCTTGTATTTTATATTACTTTATTGCCTTTTTCTATTTTCTATACTGTGATTTGTTTTCTTTACACTGTGTTTTACTTGTATTCTGCTTTTAACTGCATATTAAAACTTGAAAAGAGACCACAGCTCTGTCTTGTGTGAGTCAAACAAGATTTTTCCCACTCTCGCACCCTGTTTACTGTTTGTGTTTTTAATCACCACTGTCATTCTAGTTGCCTGCCCCTTATGTTAATTTGACCATATATCTCATTTCCTCTCTGCTTTTACTAGCTGGTGTGAGTAAGCACAAAATTATCATTTTGTGAAATCATTCCCCTTCTACTATTTAAATTTATTGGCCATCCAACTGTATTCCACAGTACCAGAATACAAAAGTGCGCACCCCTTTCAATCTATCTTGCTCTTTTAAAAATAATGGCTCTCCACTAAAACTTAAATTTTTAGACAAGTAAAACTTAAGTTACCCACTTTCATATCTAACTGCTTAGTGCACATGGCAGTGTTTGAGATATATCATTTTTTTCATCTTATCTTTAAGCATCTATTGCAAGACCACCAGTTATAGGAGAGTCCACATTCTGCTTCTCAGTAGTCATCTTGGGATTAGTGTTTCTGTTTTCACCTAGTGAGAGAAGGAGTACAGTGACATTATTTCCTGGAGACTGCTGATTACCAGAAAGCATAATAACTGCTTTATAAGTGGCAGCTTGGAATCTGTGCTTATATTCTGATCCTGATGAGAGTAGTAGCAGAGTGCATTGATTCCTGACTTTCTGGTTGGAGAGTGAGTGTCTGTGCTTAACATACCTGATTGGTCTGGTTGCTATTTCAGATATCTACCAGAAAAAGGCACCAAGCCTACAGACCCTTGCATCATATGGGGCAAGACTGTGGATCACCAAACAGGCTGTAACCTGCTTTTCTTCTTGGATTGGTGCTAACATTTTGCTTCTGGTGAGAAAAGAAGCAAAGAAGTATTATATCCCAACATAGTGAAGCTGTGCTGAGACCAGCATTAATAGTAGCCAGGCTGTAGCAATTCATGCAACTCCAATCTTTTCATCATTCTTGACAAGCTAATTCTTTGTTTTCAGTAAATACTGCTTGATTACTTTCTAACTTCAGAATACTTACCTAAATACTTCATCCTTAAATTTTCAGGGTCTATGTATTAGTTTCCCCTCAAGTGTCTGGCAGTGCTCTGTACAGACTCAGACACCTTAAGTGATATTTTTCCTGTAAAAGCACAATTGAAATTTCTCCAATATCTGGTTGCACACAGGACATCTAATTTGCAGTGACAAGCACTGCCCACATAGTTGCAAACCAGATACTCCTGACAGTGACTGGTATTCTCATTCCAACAGTCTAATCAATAAAAAAGGGTCTGTTGCCATGGATATGAAATTTCCTACTGTCTCTGTTACTGGCTTGGTGGCTATGGGCATCCTGAGGCAATGTAGAAATTATCTCATGTTTACTGACAACCAGCTAATTTTCAGACAAACTGATACAGTATGTGAGAGATGTATTTACACAACATCACTAGAGGCAAAGCTCTCACATAAAAGTACTCCTAATGTCAATAAGGTTGTCAGCAGTACACATGCTGCACCCATCATGCACAATTCAAAGCAGACATATAGACCCACATATACTGAGGCACTTACATGTGACCTTCCTAAACTACAAAGACCTCCTAGACAAAGTAGACATAAGAAATACCCTCAGCAGCCCCAAATGCACTCTTTCAAAACAACACCCATATCAACACATAGTGCTACATCTCATGGAGCCTCTACCTCTAAGCCCATAAGGCAAAGCACCACACAATTCAACATTTTAGTCATTGGAGACTCCATTGTGAGACAAATTGATGTCCCTCTCACCAGGCTGAGTAAGGAGAAAGTTATGGTCAGTTGCTTATCAGGGGCTAGGATCTGCCACATTACAAATGCACTCAGGTCATTGGATCACAATTACCAACATGACTCAGTCATAGTCCATGTGGGAGTAAATGACCTGAGACATATCTCCCTAGACTATATGAAGAGAGACATCATAGAGCTCTCAGAATATGTGTCTCAGGCTGATATGAGCCTAGCAGTGAGCAGCATTTTACCTTCTCCAAGGATGATGCCATAATACGAACAAAAGATGATTGACTTTAATAATTGGCTTAATTTCTGGTGTCATTCTAAGGGGGTGCAATATTTGTCAGCATGGAAGGAGATGGTCAACAGACTATGCTGCTTTGCCAGGGCTGGTCTGCACCTCTCCCCTCTAGGCTTTCAAATATTAGCTAAAACATTGGCTTCCTTCATAGTGCCTTTTTTAGGCAATGCCAAACTGAAAGTACTTCTGACATAGCAAATCAAACCAAGAAAGTTTAAAGGTATTACTGCTCAATGCTAGGAGCCTAAACAAAAAACTCTACTCCCTGGAAGCTCTCTTTACCCTAGAGAATGCTGATGTCTGTGCAGTCTGTGAGGCATGGTTTAAAGCTGCGGACAGCACACCAACAGTGCAGGGTTATAATGCCTTTCACACATTTAGAACAGCTACTTCACAGGCAGAGATTAAAGGTGGAAGTGTCTCTATTTACATCAAAAATAAATATACTTCAAAGCTGGTCAAACAAGACGATGCACTTGAGCTTCTGCATGTTCAAATCAGTCTGCATTCATTTGACCGGCCGGTAGTTGGCCGACCGGCCGCAGGTTCTCATAATTGTGAACTGAAAATATGCGAAATGCACAATACCCCCCACCTTTTTGACGCATGGTAGTGCTTGTTTAGGTGGTAGAGTGGTTGGAAATGTTGCATTCGGTGTTTTGTATGACATTCCGACTGTTTGCCACTTTGAAAATCGATATTCTGGTTCAGAAAATCTAAAGTTCGGAGATCGTTTCATCGAGTAAATGAATGTATACCATTCAAATCAACATAGGTAAAATACAATGCCACTTCCTTGCAAGCTATAGGTCCCCCTCTATGACCCAGGAAGTCCATACCATGTATTTAAACTTATTAGAAACACTAACCACCCAACCCAATATCATATTCATGAGTGACTTTAATTACCCCACTATTAACTGGGAATCCTATACAGCATCTAATGTACATGCACAGAGATTCCTGGATTTTTTAAACACAAACTCCCTGGAACAGATAGTCAATACACCAACCAGGGGTGCAACCATACTGGATCTTGTCCTCACTAATATGCGAGAGTGCTGCACACTCCCTACTGTAATGCCTTCCCTGTTAAGGTCAGACCACAAAATGGTCTCCTTTGAAGTAAAAATAAACCTAGACCCCAGCTAAACTGAGAATATTCAGGAACTATTCTAAGGCTAACCTGCTATTAAGTGAGTACCTGGCAAGATTTCAAGTCCCTATAACCCTGAGAACACTTCTGCCTATATAGAACTGTTCACAGAATCTCTGTATAAGCATGTTAATAGCTACATACAGGCAACTGTAACCACCAGGAAGAAGTACAGAACTAAGTCAAAAAACAAGCCACCTGGTAGAATCACAAAATCATTCAGATGTATTACAGGTGGAAGAAAATCATGGCAAACATTAGGAGGAGCAGCACCCAGCAAGATAAAAGCACTCATTAAACTAAACAAACAACTCAGAGGACAAATAAAGTCTACCAAAGTCAAATCTGAGATAAGTTTGGCCTCCCAGTCCAAGAGAAACACAAATCATTCTTTAGTTATGTCTCAAAGGCAATACACATTTGTATGCAGAGCTCATTGTAAATGGAGCCACCTATACTGAGCCAGAAGATATAGCAAAGCTCCTTGCTGATAAATTCAGCTCCAACTTTAGTCCTTTCTCCCCCTCAACCTTCCCTCAGGAAATATCATCAAATATAACTCCTCCTACTATCACTAGGGAACAGGTCCTTAATGCTCTCTCTAAGACCAAGAGTACTGCATCAATGGGCTCAGACAATATCCCAGGATGCCTTCAAAATAGCATGTAAGATGACCTATCAGGATCTCTGGAATTACTATTTAACTGTAGCTTCCAAACAGGCTTCATGCCTCATGAATAGAGAAAGACAACAGTCATCCCTCTGCACAAAGATGGACCATCTACGGACCGTGGAAATGACAGACCCGTAAGTCTCACTAGTCTTAAATGTAAAACCATGGAAAGAATTATCATGGAGATGATCAGTAGAGATATAGTAAACCTTCAGAGAATGGATCCAAACCAGTTTAGTTTCATCAAGGGCAGATCATGCCTACTCAATTTGGTGGACTTCTTTGAGAAGGTCACCAAAGCAATGGATAAGGGCAAAATCATTCACATGGCCAAGGCATTTCACACAATACCCCACTCAAGCATTGTTGACAAAGTCAGGAGGTTAGGTACAAACCCATATGTCACCCAGTGGATAGCCAACTGGCTCACAGAGAGGAACCATAAAGGTAGAATTGGGGAGTCCACCTCTTCAAAGAGGTCAGTCACAAGAGGAGTCCCTCAGGGATCAGTCCTTGAACTGCTCCTTTTTGACATTTTCTTCTCCGAATTCAAGGCCAATGTCAGTGGTCTCTGGCTGACTAAATTTGCAGATGATTGCCAGTTAGGAGCTGTCATTGAATCTCACACTGACACAAATGTTCTCCAGGAGGGGCTGACACAGACAAACAACCGGTGTCAATGTCATGGACTAAAACTAAATGCCAAGAAGTGCATAATAGTATCCTTTGGGAAGTCATCCATCCCTGGTAACTACCATATTGACAAAACACCCCTTAGATTTGACCCAGTAGTTAAGGACTTAGGGACACACATAAATAGTAATCTAGCCTTTGATCTTCACGTGTCAACAGTGGTGAGGAAATCCTTCTGTGTTGCACAACTTATAACCAAAGGTATGGCTTCTAAGTCCAAGAAGTCATTGTTCCACTGTATTTGACATTCATTAAACCTATCATTGAGTACAATGTCCCTTTGCTATGTACCTCACCAGGCATATCCATCAGCTGGAACATCCACAGAGGTTCCTCACTAAAAGAATAATGGGCATAAGTAATATGCCCTATGCAGACTGCCTCAAGGCCCTATCCCTGTATTCTGTATCCTACAGGCTCTTGAGGGGAGATCTATGGCTAGCATACAGGACATTGTCAGACCCCACTCTGATGGACCTCCTGCATATCCACAAAACAAACAGTATCAGAATTACCCATTCTAAAGACTTAAACCTTGCCTGTGATATAAATAGGACCTGCTGGGGAGATAGGTATGTATCCCAGAGACTACCCCGCCTATGGAACAGGCTCTCCATCCATGTGAAGCAGAGTTTCTCCCTAATCCAATTCAAGTACAACTTGGACAATTGGATGGACAATTGGATGGGAAACTGGAAACTCATCCCTGGTTTGGCACCTATGTCTCTGATGCAAACAGGTAACCTATAAGTGGTTCGTCTTAAAGGCCCAAGCTTACACTTATCAAGGGTATCAAAACTTGTCCAAGATTTGGGATGCATAAATAGGCTTAAAAGTGCCCTTGTGGTCATTAGCCTAGTAAACACCTACGAACCTATGAACCTATGACTGATGCCATTCATAACACACTTTCAGACTACAACAGACACACTCTGGGCAGGCCCTTAACAACATGCAGTGCACCTATGTCCAGTTAATGTTGCTAGTACTATACACCTGTGAGATACATGAGAAGTTGGAATATGCGATGGACCATCACCTAACACACAGTGCACCTGTGTACACAATAGCAATGCACCCCTGCATAGCATTGATACTACACCTATACCAAACTACGTGGGGATATGTTAAAGCTCCTGAAAATATGCTACTGTTATTACCAATGTGATGCGCTGCAGTGAACCCACCACAAGTGAACATGGAACATATTGCAATATGGTTTTGCTTAACAGTTGTGTGCATGGCAAACTGGCAGCCCTTAACATACCTAGGGTATAGGTGACCCATAACATGATAGTTCGCACTCACTGGCTACATATTCCCCAGTCACACCAGAAATAACAATGAGTTATGGGGGATAGGTGTTGTCAACACACAGACATGTGGAAATGGTATAGGATAATATGTGTATTTATCAACATGTCCATGTTTATCAACATGTACAGTGCAAGCTATGATACCATTCATATTGCTGACATTCACAATATGTGTGCACATCTGTGCATTACAAAACCCCAATCCCAAGCACAGATGCAGATTGACCTGACATATGCGTACAGGTATGCATAGGCTGCCACTATGAATGCTACAGTACTAACATGATGACCACTGGAGGCTTACCTGGATGCTCCTTGGCTGTGGACTCTGTACCACCCACCTCCACAGCATATGTACTGATGCTTTCTTGTGAGCTGGTGGCTGACACCATGTTTGCCAGGAACTCCTCTATGGCTGAGAGTGGTGGTTGGATAGCAGGTCCTTTACCTGTGCTGGCACAAACCCTGGCCACAGCTGCTGCCCTTTGTCGTGTATGGTGTATGAGATCAGTGGCACGGTGTCAGACCTGTTCATAGCTCCTGTGCCAGTGGCCCACATTATTGACTGTTGCTTCCAGTTCTGCCCACAGGGCAGCAAGTTGTTGCAGGTTTTGGTGGCTCCTTCCCAACAGTACCCAGTGATGGAGTCTCAATGCATCGATGATTGCAGTGGTCTCAGCCTCTGAGAAGGGGGGATTGCATTTTCTTTTCATCTCACCTGAAAGACATGAACAGGGGAACACATCCCAGGACTGCATACACTGCTCACCATTATGTACAGACCTTGCAAATACACTAATGCCAGCACTATCCACATCTAACCCCAACATCATACCCCTACCATCTACCAGCACAGTATGTCTGTGGGTATCGGCAACATACGGCCATTGCAACATGGGTTGTCCCCCTGATCTTGATGTTTCATGCTCTGTAGCCCCACCCCTCAGGTCTCCCTGGCCTTCCTCCATCAGATTATGGAGTATATGGATGGACAATGTCCTACAGTTTCCCCAGCCAGTGTGCTTGATATTGGTGTCCTGGCACCTTGTAGTACCTGCCTCATGTATAGAGATGGACAGCCATCTACAAATACCACCAAGGAACACAATGTGTGAGAGTTGGAATGACTGTAGGAACCTGCAGACCATGCTCTCTGCCTGTCTGCTGCATATCTGTCCCCAAACAGGTTGTCAACACAATTAGTACACCTCACACACCTACATAACACACACACACATCTGCAGTGGTTCTCAACATGCACATCCACAAACAAAAGGGATCTCTGAGGCAAAGACATGTGAACTCCACAGCCATAAACATCACATAATACACATGGCCACACACCTGTGTCCCACAGCCACTCAGGCATCAGCCCATGTCAAACATGTTACACATAGTGTATTCCAGTGGAGACACAGTGGTGTGCATCTGACCTGGTTGTGTATGTGGGTGATCACAGTTACTTTTGTGTCAGGTGGCAGACTCCACCATACTGTATACACATTGCTGTCTCTCACCAACAGGTATTGTCATGGGTCTGCCACAGTACATGTTGGTGTGCCTGACCTGACATGTACGTCCCTAGACTATATGCATTGAGACATGAGTGTGCACACAGGTTATGTGTCCCAGGCAGGTATGTCTGTAGCCTTATGCAGCATTATGCTGTCACCCAGACAGATGCCACAATACAATCCGGGAATTATTGCCCTTAACATGTCCGCATTTCTCCTGTGCTATTCCAGGGGTTCCAGTACCTGGTGAGTCGGGGGTGATGTGTTAAACAGACAATGCTCTGTGAGAGGTGGCCTCCATCTGTCTTCACAGGTCTTCATGCATCTGTCAGTCTTTCCCACCAGCCCCATAGTGACTCCATGAGTAACATTGGTAAAGTTATCACTACCGATATACAAGTGTCAGTGCAGCACACATTGAAGCCCATGCCGCTAAATGCTAGAGGATTAGACATGACTTTGCCCTCATAGCAAGCATTCCTAACCCTGGGAGCTGTAGACGTCTGTACAGTCACACAGACCTTGGTTCAAAGGTGCAGAGAGCATCGCAGCCATACATGGTCAACCATCCTATCACACATGCAGAAGCCAAAGTGTAGCCAGTAATGCCATGAAACATGGGGTTTCCATATATATAAGACAAATACACACCTCCATGCTGTACAGGCAGTAAGATGCACAGGGGACACTGCAGGGGCAGTTCACCATTACCAGCACAAACCTATTAAATTCACAGCTAGCCACCATATGTACCTAGGAAGCCCATTCTGCCTATATGGACCTCATCAACTGTATTTGGAGTTGGGTCTATACCCCGAGCTTGGGTCAGTTGAATGACCCTAGCATATATTGTATAGACATGCCAGCACACAAATGGCCAGTAAGTCATCATCAGTGGATATAGGAACACCTTGGTTTGGACAGAGGCTACCCCCACATGAGATGAAGGTGTATTGCAGTTGACATTACACAACACAGGTTAGCACTGCCACACACCTACAGTGTTATCCTCAGTGGCAAGGAAACTGTCATGCAATCACATTTGCAGTCACCATCTCCCACAATACCCATCCACCTAGGGCAGTCATGCATACACATCCATCCAATGTGGTATACATCCTCCTGGGGGGGTATACACTCCCTCACAGGACCCAAACCATCATCAAGGACTGGCACCAATTTACACACATACACACAAATGCTATATGTGCATTTGTACAGATGCATGTTGTCAGGTATACCCAACAGGCTTACATCATCCTCTGCTAGAATATGTACACCTGTCTTGTGGACAGGTGCAATACATACTGTCCATTACAGGGAAGACATACTGCTGTCCAAGATGATGCAGGAGCAGGTGCCCATTTTGGAGCACTGTCTCCTTAGCATGTACATGAGAATGGGATCTGTTGTGCATATCTACACAGCAAACATAGAGCCTACATTGTCTACATCCACTACACACAGTCATCTCCCCTACTGCACATATATCTGCAACAGCACAGGAAGCAGCTGAAGTTCCTCATTTGTGGTGTTCAGGGACACCAGCTATACCACTGCTTTTGGTATTGCATACCTGATGCCTAACAGAGTTGGTGTAGGCTGCACTCCCTGTGTTCCCCATGAGTACATCAGGATATCCACAGTACATGTCCTGTCTCCTATATATGGGGAACAGGTCACCACTGACATGTGATAGTTATGGTATACATCTGCCATGGGAGCCTATCACATCACAGGATGCATCCTACATGACCCCAAGCATAACCTTGCAACACCATAAGGAACCATATTCAAAGGAGGGCTAAGTACCACCTTTCTCCCATCCATTTCATGGACGACCACTGTTACCCCTTTAAACTAAGGTGGGCCATCCACCACTCAGACACATGACACAGCAGCCTTACTAGGCTATTCTGCAAGGCCACAGCACAGTTTCAAATTAACCCCATTAACAAAGACGTGTGACCTGGAAACACTCCATTATGCACACCTAGGCTTTGTCAAGGAAGGCTTCATGCCTGCTACACTCAGGTGACCTCGATGACTCAGTCACCAAAGCTGTACACTGGGGGAGACATTGCAAAATGCCTACCTTGAGCTGGACAAACTATGTGACAGTATAGCCCATGTGGCTCTCATAAATATAACACTGCCAAGTATGCATCACACCATATGTTTCCATAGCGGTAGGACATCAGTGCACTGACATGACCCACCTATTCCACATAGGGAAATGCACCTCATGCGGTTCATCCATAAGTAGGAGTGTAACCTGTTGTTCCATGTTTGGGCCCCTGTTATGTGTGATGTACACATCTGAGGTGCATGTAACAGCTATTAGCCTATGTTCGACCATGTCTCTGGACAACTGCATGCTGTTTGCCATCACTGGATTCCCTACTTATGTGGACATCTGCCATGAGGGTCTCACGCAGATACATGATCTTTGCCAGACGCATGGCCTCAGGCGACATAACAGGACATGAAGTGTGAACCCCTATGGGGAGAGTGACATCACCACATATTATGACAGTGCAAGTATACGAGGCATGCAATCAGTCATGAGTGTGCTGTGGACACAAGTCTTTGGCAACATGACATGTCAACACATTGTTACTTCCATTATAAAATATACCTTCTACATGGCTCATGTCATACATAAGGGTATATCATCATGGGACATGGGGTATAAACATCCCCGCATCCCCCCGAATGAGGACCTTTAATGTCTATAATTCACTGTTCGTCATTCACATTACACAACACATGCAGCAGCTGGGGACATCAAAGAGGCTCCCCAACAGTGAATACCAGGCCATCACACATGTACCTCACAGCGATAGGCCATAAGGCCAAACCTCTACCTAGTTTCATACATAATCCTCATGGGTGACCTCAGTGTGGCATGCAAGGCAATCATGGACTCCACATTGCTGGGACTGCTGCACAAGTGCAAGTCATGCTCCACTCTGTTAACACACACACACACACACACACACACACACACACACACCCTCAACCTGCTGTGTGACATGAAGTGGCCTTGTTGGCAGCTCACATGTGTGTCTCACACAATCAGCCTGTGGTGGAATGGCCACCCTGTCCACATCAGGCAGTGTAGCTATTTACACCTTTGCAGGTGTAGCCTGGAAAACTGGGTGGTTAACTTCACATACACCCTTAGGATGCAGGCTGTGTCCCTGTTGGACGGGGGCATCAGGTGCTGCCTTGCATACCCATGGGTTAACATCTGGCCTAGGCATATTGCTGCTCAGGACCCATAGCCTAGTAACATGATATAGCACCAGGACTAGCAGATATGGCCTGAGTGATGTGACGGACTGTGTTCATGTTTCCACACACATCACTGTCATTGACTGCTGGGTGTCCCCTATGGCAGCATGTTAGCACCATGCCATCCAGCCTACATCTGAAAAAATAGGTGAGTGGTACTACAAGTGCATGTGGACATTCCAGCAACATATGTGCTACACAATAACTGAGTGCAGTGCATATATGGTGTTGTGTGTCCTCCTTGTAGCTGTCTCACATCTGCAGTACCTGGATGTTTGCAGAATGTGTACATGTGCCTCATAGATGCAGACCCCCTGTCACACAAATGTGTATTTCCAGACACCAGTTGGACAATACGTGATGGTTGTCCCCAGAGTTTGGGGAATGTGTCTGTGACATGGCAAAACCCTGGGAACACAGTAACGATACATGAATATCTGGTACTGTATGGATTCCCTTACATTGTATGCTCAATATGTATGCACTGCCACTGAGCCAGAGCCAGTGTCCCCCCACTACTAGTAAGTATAACCTGCTGGTGCAAGGGGTCACCTGGTATGTTAGCCATATGTGTAAGGCAATGAGATGCAGGTGTGGAGTACATAGTTACCTAGCCAGAGTACCTCATTAATGGTGAGGGACACTGTACAATCTTTGAACTAAGCCTGTATGACATTCACAGAGTGAGAGTAGCTCACTGACAGTACATGATGTCATATGCCACCTGTATCCACCAGTTCTTACTGTCAGTATTGTACAACAGACAACAAATTTAGCAGTCTTATGTGAGCTGACCATTGCTGGGGTGATTCAGGGGCCAGAGCTGTGATCTATGTCACTGCAGACAGAGCCGTAAGGGATGGCCATAGGTGCTGGACAGCAGACTAACAGCAACATGTCAGTCCAGGCAATAACACTTACAGTTTAAATTCTTATTTCCCATGACTGCATCCCCACATTTGGATTCCATAACATGCTTCATTCAATGACATGCCTGGTATAGTGCCGTACTCCTTTGAGTGAAGAAATACAGTTATAGTATCCGAGTGAATCACCGTCTTTCTTCATGAATAAAGGTTCAGACCTGTTTACCATAGCAGCAACTTGCCTTTTGTAGGTAATGCTCATGAACAGGTGATTGCCTGTGCACCAATATGTCACTCCAACTTGCTAATTGCATCCAGAACAACTGGGTTGCCTTTCCATTAGCCAGTGGCATGGCTACACAGTACTATAATTAAGGCTTTTATGTAGGCCTTGCCCCTTTTCCTGGCCTGTGAGAGGACATTATGGAGTTGTTGGTGTTACAGCTTTAGAGAGGGTAGGTAGAAATACTGTCTACTGTTTGGATTGATGTGTTATGTTGACAGTTTTACATGCTATGTCTGGCCATTGTTAACAAACTTTCAGATTCTGTAAAAGTGTACTGTTGAATAAAGTGTGTTGGGGTTAGTAAGGAGACAGGCAGATGTGAGTGTCATAGATCCTTTTTATCTTAACGTGCATGCTGCTACAGTTGATGCTGGTCTATCAGCTGTGTATGTTTGTAGGAGGAAACTGTGACACATGTCCCTTTCACATGAGCAACCCTAACCCTTGATGTATGTGTGTCATATAAATATGCTGTTCTAGGTGTGTGGGAGGTATGATAGGTCGGTAGCTGGTAGCTGGACATACTGCTGCATATGTAGCAGGCTGTAGCTGCTGCATTTTGGCCAGGAGTCAGACTAGGGATTGTGAAGACATAGGGGGACAGCAAGCTGTTACTGTCAGTGAGGGAGCTATGTCAGCTGTTGTGTCACAGCATGGCCTGGCTGATGGTACCCATAACAGTCCAGGTGAAACATGTACCTATGGTACATATGTATAGTGCCATCCAGAGAGTGTTAGGCAACATTCAGAACACATATTTCTAAGTGTGAAATGTGTCCCACTCTGTAGGCCTTTAACATGCTACTGTGGGTGTTAATGAGTGCGGTGGGAGCAACCAGTTATGCTGACATTGGATGGCTCAGTTATTCCTATGTTTTATTGACATGCATGTAGTTGTTGTGTCACAGACTGTGGGTGTCCAGATGTAACACATGCTAGGAATGTAACAGATAGATGATATAGAATATATTAACAATATATATTATATATTCATAATAATATCATATAATAATATCTTATATATATCATGATAATATATTATTATATTATGATAATGTATATTATATGCTATATTACTAATAAGGTATTATAGTATGTCAGGTGTATTTGTAAGACATGTGGATGCATACAGTGTGTTACACATGACTGGCATGGACATTTGTGTTCAGACGGCTATGATGAGTGACACCAAGTGGTCTGTGATGGTTTGAAACCCCAGTCTGCACTGCATTGCCAGTATGTCAGGACACATAATAGGTTTTATGGCAACCCTGCCATAAGTAGGGGGCACACATGTGTTCATTCGGCAGCAGTCTGTGCATTTGTCAGCTCTACCTGATACTGTAGGTCTCCTATACATCCAGCAGCATTTATCTGTCTGTGTACTTGTTTGTTGTCTGCATCATAGGCCCAAGTTAGGTTTGTCACCTTTTCAAATGGCCCAAGTGGGACACTTTTGGTAAAAACATCAGATTTTGCAAGGCCAAATATACCCACAGTCAGTGCAAAGGACAGAACTTAATGTTTTTGCCTAAATAAAAGCTTATTCTTGTAGCATTGTAGTTGTTTATTCTGTTTCTTATAACATTTAGGTGTTTCAGCTACAGAATAACTGTTTTATGCAACTATTACATAAAATATAGGAAATATGTTTTTCCTATCATCTCAGGACATTTGCCATTGTTTCTATTTCTTTGCAGGACACAACTGCCCAAAGAAGGTCTGTCCCTTGCAAAGTGGGACAAGTGGTCACCCTAGTCCAAGTATACTTTGATTTGTTCCAGTATATATATATATATATATATATATATATATATATATATATATATAGGATTAGTTTGTTACTGGCAATCAGGATATGTTTGTAAAAACACTGCTTAATCTCCAGAGCTCTGTGGGTCTACTGGTGTAATGCACTATGTTGTAGCTGACAAGGTCCTTGGTGCAGTACTTGGCAGTGATGTCTTTTTTCCCTAATGTTACATGACGACTGCATGATATAGTTCCAAAAGCATTGCTAATGCCCCAGAGCTGGTTTGGCCTAGTGGTGCAATGCTCTGACTGTAATCCACAGGGTCCTGGGTTCAAGACTTGCCAGAGCTTGCTGCTTTGTTGCTGGGCAGAACAGTGGCTGAATCAGATAGAGTGATGAAATCAGTTTTAAGCGTTTGCATGGTTTTGCGCTCTGCTCCACGATGGCAAGTGGTGCTTAGGTCTGCTTAGCTTCACTTAGCGTCACTTATTCCTGCTTAAATGTGCACTATTTCCAAAAAATGAAAAGAAAAAAAGGATGATAGGAAAGTGGTGAAATAGGGGCAAGCGGGGGGGGGAAACATTATGAAAGGCAGCTAGGGATGTGCAGGAAGGGTGTAGAAAAGGACCATAGCTCTCCATTTCTTGTGCAGCAACAGCTGTGAATGATGTGGACAAGTTGGAATTGACAGCCTCACAGCCCACAGGGAGGGGTGTGGGCAACATAAATTTGTTGAGTAATTCATGTGGAAATTGATTAATGTCAGTGTACGTGGGGGCAAACTAGAGAGCTTTGTATGGGATGAGATTTTTGTTAGGGACATATGCCGTCTTTTTTCTTAAGGTGAGAGTGTGATGTTGGGGAATGGTTGTAGGTACATTTGGGGAGATAAGTTGAGTAGGAGAGGATGCTTTTGCAGACAGACAAGACAGCAGACAGGGGTAGTGTATGACACATGAGTGGGCAAACACCTTGGATGGAGAGGGTAGTTGGGAATCAGAGGACCATGTGCCCCCAGATGGAAACAGTGGGACTGAGGTCCCCACCCATGGGCAGTCACCATTGGCCCTTCATGGCCCTGAAGGTGGCTGTGCTGGAGGCTGGATGACGGGGCTAGCCTGTCCCTCAAGGTGTATGAGTCTGCCCCCGATCTGGTGCAGGCAGTCATCAAAATCCCACCGGATGATACCTAGGAACTGGTGTCAAGTGACATGGTCCTCTCTGCACCCATGCCCAGGGGGGGCAGGCACCATCCCCTGAGGTGGTTCCACCTAAGGGTGGTGCAGGACCAGCGAAGGAGGAAGCTCGAGGTTGGGTCCCAGACATGCTGTCAACCGATGCCATGGCCAGATGAGGTATGACAGGTGGATCCACTGGGATCTGCCTACCTAAACATGCTATGGTGTTGAAGTTTGTCAAAGTGTATCAGTTAGTCATGAACAATGCATTTCAACATTATTTATAACAGCATGTATGGATGTTCCAATTAACTCAGAACAATAGAACTGAAAAAAATTGCATAGCAAATGGAACACATGCATAAATAGAATAACAGTCATTATTGTAACAGCATGCCAGCAGCAGTTATGGCAACCAACAGTGGTATTTGAACAAGGTATGTTAGTATGCAACCATTGAAATATATGAACAGTAATACAACACAAGTCCCAACATTAGGTTTACATACCAGTAGTATATGATTAATAATTAGTGATGCAGATAAGGGGTGGGTGGAGAGAAAAACAGTCCATTACCAACTGTATAGGCTATATTTTTCACAACGGTACTGCTCAATACTCTATAGGTCTGCACTCACTTTACATCTACCTGAGGCCTATAGCTACTGTAGCACATACATACCTGTTAAGCTTTTGACCTGTTACACAACTGGAGGGGACTCATACATGTCAGGGTTACATATATGACTAAAAAGGTGTACCCTGCACTGATGTTGTGTGAGTGTGCTACTGGCATACTTCAACTGGATTTATATATGTGTCCAAGGTTACTGGCAACAGAGATCACTAGCCATGACTGCATGACACTTGAGAGACATGTATTGGAAGGAATGCATGATATATATACCTATCCTGCTGTCATTTGTAGGCATGGGGTTGGACACTGGAATATTTGTACACAGTTTATTAGTATACCCTTCATACAGCTAATACAAACATTTCTTTACCTGTAAGCCCTGTGGAGAAAATATCTGTTAACACTAGCTGACTGTTTCTACAAATAGTCAGGATTACTTGTGTGCAACTATAAGCACATCTTAGTACCCATCCCTGGATTCAAACCATGGTCTGTGTGTGCAAAAATAAAGCACATATCTATTTTTATCACACTGAGCTGCTGGGGCATTGCTGTCTGCTACTTGACTGATTTGTGCCTAAAACTCACTTGGTTGCAAAGTCTGACCTTGTAATTTAAGTGGAGTGTCACAGAAGACTGTAGTGGCAGTTGAACATACATGGATGAGATTCATGCATGATAGATAGTTAGTGAACTGTGTATTAATACTCTGAATGCAGGTGTACACATTTAACCCCTAGTTGATGTAAATATGTGTCATCTGTACAGACCATAGCAGGGTGCTGGGTTGCGTACCCAACCCATATATATTTGCACAACATATATTTGCAGTCTCCACCTATTACAGTCTCCTACTTGCCTGCATCACCATACCTACATTCAGGACTACATATAGCTGAAATGCAAAGGTTAACACAGGACAATGCTGCAGGGAACATACTATAATACAATATACATTACTATTCAAGATTCATATCTTAGTGCAGAACATATATTGAATTTCATTATACCTATTTTTACAGCTCCACATATACAGTTCAGCATAACAGCTGGTTATCAGACAAACCTCAGTCAATTCATGCTCCCATAGCCATATTTGCTGTGTAGCACCTTCACAACTGTACTTCATAAACAGCAGACCAAATCAAAAACAACAGTTTGTGGGAATACGTTTTATTGATGGGTATTCCCACAAACTGTCATTTATTACCTTCACAGTAGCAAACACTGTGTACTTTATTACCAGATTCATTCCTACACAGTATTACTATAGTATTGGCTTTCTTTCATCAATAGTAACTTTGTTTACTGCCTTCACCTATATTACACAGTACCTGACATTAGTCACTTATATCAATGTTGGTCTAACAACACATTTATTCAGTACACTCAGAACCACTATACCTAATGGTAGTAGACAATTACACTTTCTTGTTTATTGTACTATATATTGCAAGTTAGATCTGTACTCACCATACTGTTGATGCTGCCTCACCAGACGTCCAGCATGGGCCTCAATGTTATGAGCCCTCTCCTCTGCAGCTGTGGGGAAAAACACACCATTATGCATACATGTCTATCAGATATTCATGCTACAATTTGATAAATCACCAGTTGATATACTTACAAACTTCTAGGGCTTACATGCCAGATGGTTGCATGCCTGAGACTTGTATTCTGAGCCCTGGTACTGGCCCTGCAGCAGCCTGTCATCATGGTTCTTAAAAAAGAGCCAAGCCATGACCCTGGACTCCAACAGGCCCAAGCACTGTGCCTGAAAGGACACTCCCTTTGCAGCACCTGCCATAGTTCCTGCACGGATCAAACTCTAACAGGTTCTGCCTGTATTCCCACCTGTGTGGTTTAAATAAGGCCCTTTTTCCACCCTTGCCACGTTTGGACCATTTTTAAAAATGCTGAGCAAAGCTCTGTAGTGCACAAACCCTCTTAGCTTAGTTGAGCAGTGCTTAAAGTGGCAAATGCTTAGCAGTGCTTAGCAGTGGGCAAATCCACTTAGCTGAGCTGAGGACTGCTTAGAATGGGACTGCTTAGCAATGCTCAAACTGGCTAAGCAGAGCTAAATGTTGCTAAGTATTGCTCAGATAGGTCCTGTTTAAGCATTGCTTAGCTTAGCTTAGCAGTGCTTAACAAAACTGAGCTAAGGGCAAACAAAAATTTTCTTAAAAAATAAACATTGGATATTAATTACTCATTATTTTTACATTATTATTAAGTGTATGTATTTTACTTTACATGACCTCCCCCATGTGCTTTCATTACATTACCTTGAGGTGACTGTACTGCATCAGACACTTGTGTTTAAATGGTGGTTTTTCACCTCATATCTCCACTAACACTGGGATTCTGGACCACCTACACTACCCTGGTTAACAAATATCAATAACTATATAAATAAATAAAATAAAAATGATTATTAAAAAGGCTTTCCCATGTAAAAGCTGAATGGTCTGTTTGGGTATTCAAACCATGCACCTACTGCACACAAAGCCACGAGTCTACCCACTCAGCTAACATTGACATGAAGATTTCAGCTATACATTTCTATGTAGCTTCTTGACACGTTTAAGCCCTGCTGAGCAAAGCGCCGTGCCATGCAAACCCACTCAGCTATGCTTAAACTTTAAAGAAAAATAAATAAAAAAATAACCATTAATTAAAATTAAACATTACACTTCAAATTATTAAATAAGTGTCTGAGGACACTTTATTGTTTTAGTGCTGTACAGCACTTTCACAATGTAGGGGTTGTGTTACGGATACTTTAACACACCCCCTATATGACATTACACTTCACATTATCAAATAAGTGTCTGAGGACACTTTCTTTATTGTTTTAGTGCTGTATGGCACTTCCACAATGCAGGGGCTGTGTTATGGAAATGTAACACATCCCCTACATGACATTATACTTCACATTATTAAATAAGTGTCCAAGGACACTTTCTATATTGTTTTATTATCATATGGTATTTTCACAATGCAAGGGGTGTGTTATGGATACTGTAACACACCCCCTACATGACAATACACTTTACATTATTAAATAAGTGTCCATGGACACTTTCTTTATTGTTTTAGTGCTGTACAGCACTTTGAGAGTGCAGAAGGTGTTACAGATCTGCAAGCACTGTAACACACTCCCCAGCACTCATTTAGTGTCCATGTACACTGCTCCCCCTCAGTAGTGCACCTTCATTAATATGCAAGGTGCACTGCCGAGAGGGAGATACAGACACGGACACCATTCACTCCATGTAGGAATAATGCTATTCCTACATGGAGTTTATTAAATCTGGGGGATGGTCTATTTCATGGTACTGTCTACTTTTTTCATTTCTAAATTTATACTGAGGGAGATGGAAGCTGCACCCACACTGATAACATGACTTCTGATTTCTTCTTTTTTCTCCTATGTTTGTTTACATTAACAGTTTCTACTCCATTTTGCAACTCTAAAGCATATGTTGTGGCAATTTCTACTGCTGAGAGGAACATTAAATTAGTCTCAGTTAATAGCCGCTTTGAATTTTACCAACCTTTCATGTATGTAAGGCATCATTTAAACCATTATCCAACTGAGTGTTCTGATATTTTGTTTTTAGTTCTGTCAAATAAACTGCAATTATTTTTTTATTTTGGTTTGACTTGCAGTACTTTAAACTTTCCATGATTAACAATGGCTCTGGAGACAAGTGGTCCTGCATCACTCACAATAACTTCTTGAATGGATATTAGCAGGCTTGTCTGTCACAGTGAAACTGTTCAGCAAACTATATGCTTTTGCTTCCATAGCGCTGAAATGCACAGGAGTATTTTTGTCATAAGCAATATTATTTTGAGCACAATACCATTGTGTTTTTTCAACATGCATTCTCCAATTTTCTGTTGAACTGATAAATACATCTGTTTTGCCAATGTATTCATGTCTGCAGCTTCTGTTTACTTGTGATGCACTACTACCTTGAGTTATCTTCTTTTTGTGTTTAGTCAACATCTAATGACATTTGTCACCAATGATGTGTTAGTATCAGTATATAGACACTAACAAAATAATACATAAGCAAAGATCAACTAATAGACTGGTTATCAATGCTTCTTTACTGGCATAGCTTCACTTTCATTCTCAGAGAACAAAGCAAAATACATTATAAATTAACATTAAAGAATATCAGCCTGCATTACACATTTACAGGTGTTCACAGATCAAGAATGTGCATTACTGTTGTTAGTATACAATGCTTCTATCCCACCATAAGTATTCATTTTAGTTGCAGATTTTCTCCAACTTACAGCAAAATGACTTCTGTAGTCACATCTTACATGACTGGCCCATTGTAAGAGATTTCCTTTTCTAATGCTTATAGCCTTGCTTAATACATATCATAGCTAAAAGGCGTTTTTTGTGGTTTGTTTTCTCTCTTTTAATGATAAAGCTCATTTTCCTTGAAGTCTTATAAACTTATAATTATTTTCTTAATTGTCTAACTTGATTTTCACTGACTCCTCCTGCATCCATAGCTTTATTTAAAGGACCATCATTGGCAGAAATTAAAAACAAACATACAATGAAACAAAACAAAATTATATTTTTTTATGATGTTTAACAAAATCTAGCCGTGCTTGCTGCACAATGTACAACAATTTTTACTTTTAATAAATGTAAACCTAAATCACTTTATAGAGGTTGGCATATGATATTGATTATTGCAAAGTTGCTTGTTGCCTATAATGCACTCTGAAGTGAGAGCTGATGAGATTAAATTGCTCTAGTCTCTGCAGCAAAATTACAATTTCATTCATTTAGAATGTAAGCAGTGAGAGATACTGTTATTTTAACAATCCTCTGTAAAGGTGTCAGAAAATGGTTTGTAGTAACTGTTCCATATCTGTTTCCTATATACATATATATGTATTGCAAGTCTACAAAATGTTCCTATACAAATGCAAAGAAATTTCAAAGATAACATAATATTTATAAAAGTGAAATTTTGCAATTTTAGGCCCTGTCTTCCTTCCTTCTTCCTTCCTTCGCTGAATCAGCCAAAGTATCATCATTCCTGGATTGTAGATCTGGATAGTCAGTGAAGTTGCTCTCAGTGAATTTAATGCTTCTTGATCTACAAACCACAAAAGTCTCAATAGCTGTGTCAGTGGGGGGAAATTATGAAACTGTTGCAGTACATAGTAAACAAAATTTAATTTTTAGTTTGAGTAGTTTCATGACTCTAGTTGGTATGAAATAACAACAACCACAATACAAAAAAGCTGTAGCATCTTGTGATGTGTATTTTTTCCTTGCTACTAAATTTTTAAATGTGATAGGAAGCTTCTGAGCCCCTAAGCCTTTCTGTATTGTAAGGAAGCCTTCTAGCTTATCAGTGGGAGTGGTAAGCACTAGGTAGCCTATCTACCACAAGAGGAGGGGTGTCTGGCCCAGAAATTGTAGTTTATTGGCCATTTGGGCAGTTTTTCCATGTCTCTGAACTTTCTGGTTTAAAAGCCCGCATTTGCACTTGTTTCCCACCTTTCTTGTAGCTAGTCTAGTCCAGATACAGTGTTGCTGTATCTAGGACTGTTTGTAAGCATCTGAGTGGTGCCATCGTCTGCTCTTCAATTTTTCCCTTAGATCTACTAGTTCTCTCCTCTCCGTCACTTTTACTAGCTTATTAGTCTAGAACTTTACCAGACTTCTTGTAGCAATTATTGTAGCACACAAAAGTGCTACTAGCACTAAACATTCTACAAGGAAACAGCTCCAGTACTTATTATTAATCCTTACACTTCCAAGCATATCTACAGGTCAGTTCCCTGTGCTTTCTCCTATTAATCTGGTGAACTTGGGCATCCTGAGGGAATGTAGCAACTGCCTCATGTACACTGACAACCCTCTCCTCTTACCTCCCAACACTCAGATTTGTGAGAGATGCACTTATATATCCATATTGGAAGCCACACACTCTCCAGTCAAGACCAGAATAGCTGGTCAAGAGGAGAAGGTCAACACTTGCACCACACCATATGGAACACATAGCCCTCCAGAACACACACTAGCAATGCCTTCACATAAAAACACAAACCACACACCCACTTTCGTGGAGGCTGTCAATAAAAATTTATCCAAACAGCAGAGACCTCCAAGGCAGAAACACATTTGATCACTACAACACAACACTAATCACAACACACATAACTCTCCTAAACAGTGTGCCACTCTACCAAAGCCCATAAGGCAAAATAGCATGCCCAGCACACTAGTCATAGGTGACTCGATAGTGAGGCACCCTGATGTCCCACTCACTAGGTTGAATAAGGAGACAGTAAGAGTTAGCTGCCTGTCAGGTGCCAGGATCTGCCACATAACGCACTCACTCAGGTCCCTCAACAACAGGTAAAAATATGACTCAGTCATCATACATGTGGATGTGAAAGACCTGAGACATACCTCCCTGGACTACATGAAAAGAGACATGTAGGAGCTCTCAGATTATGTAGCCCAGGCGGGTATGACTCTAGCCCTGAGCAGCATCTTACCATCATCCAGAATGATACCACAGTACAAGCAGAAAATGATTGATTTCAACATGTGGCTAAGTTTCTAGTGTCATTCTAAGGGGATCCAGTATTTGTTTGACTTGGATGACATGATTGACAGACCTCGATGCTTTGCCAGAGATGGACTGCATCTGTCACCCCTTGGCTTCCGGATACTGGCCAAGGCTCTTGCTACCCTATAGTGCCTTTTCAGTCGGTGTTCCAAAGACTAACTTACTACCATAACTGCTACAAACAAATCCAATATGAGGGTCATGCTGCTCAATGCTTGAAGTCTAAATCTCAAAATGCACTTGCTGGAAGCACTCCTTCAAATGGAGAACATCGACATTTGTGCTGTAACAGACACCTGGTTCAAGGCAGCAGAAAAACCCCCTACACTAACTCATTCCACACCTTTCGGTCCCAGAACTTGGACTGAAGTTCCAAAGGAAGTGGCGTTTCCATATTCATAAAGGATGTGCACACCTCCAGACTGGTAGCCCAACATAACACATCAGATATACTTCAGGTGTAGCTAACATTGAGTAAGACAGCGATTCAGGTCGTAGACTGCTATAGTTCCCCATCCAAGACTCACACTCCACGTTCCTAAGCACCCTGGAGAATATTAGGGTCCAACCTAACACTCTCATACTAGGCGACTTCAACTACCCCTCCATTAACTGAGAAAACTACTCATGTACCAATACACTTGCCCAACATTTCCTGGAGTTCATTATTTCCAATACCCTGGACAAGCTCATTCTTACCCCCACTAGAGGTAGCAACATCCTTGACCTGGTCATTAGTAACATGGGCGTCTGTTGCTCTACAGCAATAGTCAGCTCCTCCCTGGTTAGATCCAACCACAATTTATTTTACCACTAGCACTAAACATTCTACAAGGAAACAGCTCCAGTACTTATTATTAATCCTTACACCTCCAAGCATGTCTACAGGTCAGTTCCCTGTGCTTTCTCCTATTAATCTGGTGAACTTGGGCATCCTGAGGGAATGTAGCAACTGCCTCATGTACATTGACAACCCTCTCCTCTTACCTCCCAACACTCAGATTTGTGAGAGATGCACTTATATATCCATATTGGAAGCCACACACTCTCCAGTCAAGACCAGAATAGCTGGTCAAGAGGAGAAGGTCAACACTTGCACCACACCACATGGAACACATAGCCCTCCAGAACACACACTAGCAATGCCTTCACATAAAATCACAAACCACACACCCACTTTCGTGGAGGCTGTCAATAAAAATGTATCCAAACAGCAGAGACCTCCAGGGCAGAAACGCATTCGACCACCACAACACAACACTAATCATGACACACATAACTCTCCTAAACAGTGTGCCACTCAACCAAAGCCCATAAGGCAAAAATAGCATGCCCAGCACACTAGTCATAGGTGACTCAATAGTGAGGCACCCTGATGTCCCACTCACTGGGTTGAATAAGGAGACAGTAAGAGTTAGCTGCCTGTCAGGTGCCAGGATCTGTCACATAACGCACTCACTCAGGTCCCTCAACAACAGGTAAAAATATGACTCAGTCATCATACATGTGTATGTGAAAGACCTGAGACATACCTCCATGGACTACATGAAAAGAGACATGTAGGAGCTCTCAGATTATGTAGCCCAGGTGGGTATGACTCTAGCCCTCAGTAGCATCTTACCATCATCCAGAATGATACCACAGTACAAGCAGAAAATGATTGATTTCAACATGTGACTAAGTTTCTAGTGTCATTCTAAGGGGATCCAGTATATGTTTGACTTGGATGACATGATTGACAGACCTCGATGCTTTTCCAGAGATGGACTGCATCTGTCACCCCTCGGCTTCCGGATACTGGCCAAGGCTCTTGCTACCCTATAGTGCCTTTTTAGTCGGTGTTCCTAAGACCAACTTACTACCATAACTGCTACAAACAAATCCAATATGAGGGTCATGCTGCTCAATGCTTGAAGTCTAAATCTCAAAATGCACTTGCTGGAAGCACTCCTTCAAATGGAGAACATCGACATTTGTGCTGTAACAGACACCTGGTTCAAGGCAGCAGAAAGCACCCCTACACTACCAGGCTATAACTCATTCCACACCTTTCGGTCCCAGAACTTGGACCGAAGTTCCAAAGGTAGTGGCGTTTCCATATTCATAAAGGATGTGCACACCTCCAGACTGGTAGCCCAACATAACGCATCAGATATACTTCAGGTGTAGCTAACATTGAGTAAGACAGCAATTCAGGTCGTAGCCTGCTATAGTTCCCCATCCAAGACTCACACTCCACGTTCCTAAGCACCCTGGAGAATATTAGGGTCCAACCTAACACTCTCATACTAGGCGACTTCAACTACCCCTCCATTAACTGGGAAAACTATTCATGTACCAATACACTTGCCCAACATTTCCTCGAGTTCATTATTTCCAATACCCTGGACAAGCTCATTCTTACCCCCACTAGAGGTAGCAACATCCTTGACCTGTTTATTAGTAACATGGGCGACTGTTGCTCTACAGCAATAGTCAGCTCCTCCCTGGTTAGATCCAACCACAATTTATTTTATTTATTTATTTATTTTACATTTGTTGACTGGGCTAGTCCAACTGGATATATGTCCCTTTTCAGTGGAGGCCCAGGGAGAAAAGCTCCACACTTCAGAATAGAATCACAATAACATAAGCACATTACTAAGATCTAGCAAATTATAATAGTATATTACATTTTAGCTTAAGAGTAAGGAAAAAAAAAACATTCCAAGCTAACAAACTAATCACCTTGGAAATCCACATCCCTCCCAGCCCCCACCCCCCGCAAAGGTAACCACCATGAAAAATTTCTCCAAATCTAACTTCGGGCTCCTAAAAACAGAGGTGGCTAACTTCAGGGCACCCATGAAAATGAAGAATAGTTGCATGACCGCCGAATCATGCACCAATGCACTGTACGAACATGTACACAAATGCATGGATCTCACCATACCCAATAAAACCAAGACACTCTCCTCCAAAAAAGGAAGCCAATCTGGTGGTCCCCTGCCATAAACAAACTCTACAACAGAAGGTGGAAACTGATGCGGAATAAAGTGAAGTCCTAAGACTGGAAAAACTCCCTTATCAGCCTCAACAAAAAGTTGACATCCCTCATCAAATCCTCTAAAGCTAGCTATGAAAACAGAATTGCAGCAGATAGTAAAGACAACCACAAGGCCTTCTATAGTTATGTAAAGAATCTCCACGGCAATACCCAGATTTTCTCTGAGCTACTGCACAATGGTACCACCTATTCTAAGCCCACAGATATTGCCAATATACTGGCCAACAGATTCAGTGCCAACTTTACCCCTCCACCCAAAGGACCAATCACAATACCACTAGATTACCAGGCACACAGTATTATTGCTGCACAGGTTAAAACAGTGCTGTCCAAGGACAATAAGACAGCGTCTATGGGACCTGACAATATCCCTGGTTGTGTTCTACATTAACTACAAAGTGAACTGGTACCTCACCTGTGTGCCCTGTTCAATCACAGCCTCATCTCTAGCTTTGTCCCTACCAAATGGCACACTGCTACAGTCATCCCTCTCCACAAAGGAGGAGCAACTACAGACCCTGGGAACTATCGCCCCATTAGCCTGACAAGTCTGATATATAAAGCTATAGAATGCATCATCATGGACCTAGTAAACAAGGATATAGGAAATCCCCAAACTCTGGATCCCACACAGTTTGGTTTTGTGAAGGGTAGATCATGCCTGCTTAACTTGGTTGACTTCTTTGAGTCAGTCACCAGAGCTGTGGATGAAGGCAAGGTGGTTCATACTGCCTACCTTGATCTGGCCAAGGCCTTTGATACCATTCCCCACTCAGGAATCAGAAAAACTCACTAAGCTATGCATCAACCCCTATATCTCTAGGTGGGTTGCAAACCAGCTCTCAGATAGAACCTACTGTCTGAAAGTAGTTGACTCCAAGTCAGACTGCCGACTAGTTACGAGTGGAGTCCCACAGGGGTCAGTCCTGGGTCCTCTCCTGTTTGATATCTACTTCTCTGAAGTCCAGTCCAACACAAAGTGACTCCGGCTGACAAAGTTTGCAGATGATTGCAAGTTGGGAGCTATTATTAACTCCCCAAGTGATGCTGACATCCTACAGAAAGGCCTCACTGAGACCAACAACTGGTGTCAGAACCATGGATTTAAACTCATTGCCAAAAAATGTGTTGTCATCTCCTTTGGGAAAAACCCGGTTCCCATGAATTACCACAGTGATGGTAGTCCACTGAACAAAGAAGGTGTTATAAGAGATCTGGGAACACAGGTTGACAGCAACCTCTCTTTTGATCACCACATTGCCACTGTGGTCAGAAAGTCCTTCTATGTGGCACATCTCATTACTAAGGGTTTTGCATCCAGGAAGAAAGAGGTCATTATCTCCCTCTACTCTTCCCTCATTAGGCCAGTCATCGAGTACAATGCCCCATTTGGCATGTACCTCACTAGGCACCTGCAACAACTGGAGAGGCCACAAAAGTACCTCACAAAGAGGATCCTAGGCCTTAAACACTTGTCCTATATGGACAGACTCAAAAAACTCCAACTATACTCTGTCTCATATTGCCTACTTAGCCATGTCTGACCCAGCTCTGTTAGAAATGCTACATCTAAAGAAATCTCAATCCATTCACACCACACACTTCAGAGACCTCAACCTCATTACCACAATCAACAGCACGTACTGGAGGGACAGGTTCATAACCCAGAAACTGCCCATGCTATGGAATAGACTTCCCATACATGTCAAGCAGAGCACCTTGCTGACCCTCTTCAAGTGAAATCTTGATGAGTGGATGGGAAATAGAAAATTCACCCCAGGGATAACTCAAGTGGTTCTAATCAACAGAAACACTGGGAACTAATGTCAGGCAGCAAAATTCCAGTGTAACCCTATGGCTAGGCTTGTAAAAGCCCCAGGGCCATTAGTCTAGTACACACCTATGAACTTATGAACCTATGATAGTAGAGCAAACGGGATAAATTCCTAAAGAAAGTGTCATGGAATTTCATTCATCTTCAATATGGTATGCACTAATGAAGTAGACTATGATAAAAATGTCACAGAGTGGAATAAACTGTTATTTTACTGTTTTTTTAATATGCACACGTATGAGAATCATTCCATGGGAAGAAAATATATTCCAGGTAAACAAACTCTGCTACTTTGAGTATGGATGCCATTTAAAGGTAAATCTGCTTTTCATAACAATCTGCCATATGTTTGAGCTTTCTCTATGGTACACACAATTTGAACTCATGCTGGTGTTACACAGCAGACTCTGTAATTGCTGAGGTCCCTTAATTCTGTCATATCATCATCAATGTTTTCTATATGATCTTGTACACTTGCAAAGGCTAAATGACAAATATATGGCAGATTTATTATCAAACTATACTAGTTCTAAAATGTATGTTTCAACAGAACTATAATCTCTTTCTCCTTTTCTACTTCATAAAAGTCAACAATATTAAGCACATTCATTCATTTATTTAATTTTACATTTGTTTACCAGGGAGGTCTGACTAGACAGGGATCCGTTTTCAGCAGATGGCCGGGGAGAAAAGATTCAGAAACAATTGCTAACATACTATACATAAGATATTTACATGAGCATTGTGGTTTACACATACAGTTATAAAATATAGCAGATAACATATGA
Organism: Protopterus annectens; assembly: GCF_019279795.1. Classification (NCBI taxonomy): domain Eukaryota; kingdom Metazoa; phylum Chordata; order Ceratodontiformes; family Protopteridae; genus Protopterus; species Protopterus annectens. The sequence goes on along the minus strand of NC_056744.1, from coordinate 1,105,828,146 downwards.
TTGCATAAGATATTTACATAAGCATAGTGGTTTAGACATGCAATTAAAAGTATAGCAGGTAGTAACATATGATTGTTGTTCATACAGTATCCCCCAGATTCACTATCCTTCCATGCTGGACTAGCTTAGTCCTGCATGGAAGCTGCTGTTTAGGAGCAGGACAGCAGTGCACCATGCATATTAATGAAGGCGCGCTGCCTGACCACCAAATCTTACACGTAGCGTGTAAGAGTGCACATGGCATGTCTGAGAGCAGAGCTCTCAGAATATACACTCCCCTGCAATGAAGAACAGCAGACAAGTTAGAAAAGAATGAGCGAGACTGCTCATAGGTGTACGTATACCCCCAGCAACATTCCCCCATGTGTACAAGAGCAATAGCTAAAACAATAAATATAAAGATTTATTTTTATTATAAACAGATGACATTTAACCGTAGGTGCATGGGTTTGCCCATTGCTTAGCTACAGTTAATGCAGCTTAAATGGCAGAAGAGGATAAAAAGCAATATATATGCAGATGAACCAGTACAGCAATAGTGTAGTGGGCAGAGCATTCACCTTATGCGCAGTCATTCCCGGTTCGAGTCCCACTGCCACTCATTCCATTTTCCATGTCAAATCACTTTATGACCAATATTTTTAGTTGCATAACCTACTAAATAACATATATTTGTGAACTGGAGTACTGCATTAAATGCAGATGTGAGGTGTCAGTGTCATAATGTTGCAAAGTCCACAGATAATCACATGTGCCCCATACAGTATATGTACACAGGAATCTGGGATACAAATGGAAGGTAAAATGTGTAACGAATGGTAACACCATACAGCGTCCAAATCCTCCACCTTCCCAAGAACCATCAGACTGTCTAAATCATTGCTGTGGTAAGTCGGAGTAAGCACTAGTAAGCAAGTGTAAGCACTATTAAACAGTAGTAAGTGGGAGTAAGCATATTTAAGCACTCGTAAGCGGGTGTAAGCCCGTCTGCTTGGGGGTAAGCAATGCGCACACAGGTTAAGCAATATTGAAGTTAACTCTCTGTAAGCATATTTAAACAAAGGTTAGCATAGTTTACCCTCGTGCAAACCAGCGCAAACACGCTTACAAGTGCTTAAAAGTGCCTTAATCACTCTGTATCCAACAGTCGCTGTTCTGGCCAGAAACAAAATAAACAGCCTTTACAGGTCTTGAACCCAGGACCCTATAGACTATAGTCATAGTAATTAACCACTAGGCCATCATAGCAGTAAATAAGACTGAGGTATCACCAAACAAATCCTCACTATAGGAAAATCAAACTGAACATGTGAAAGGAATCTATATATAATCTTATGTTGTATAACCTACTACATAACATAAATATGTGAACTGGAGTACTGCAGTAAGCCCAGATGTGAGGTGTAATTGTAGTAAAGTGTTGAAGTCCCATAATAAACACAAGGTCCCCATACAGTGTACATACACATG